>NC_053495.1:82838084-83188084 GCF_905171775.1 Rana temporaria | reverse complement strand
TTCTCTGTTCGGAGACTTCATGGACGCTATGCTTTCTTCTTAGACAGTGATGCCTGATTTTTGTATAATGACTTGATGATCCCTAGCCCTGTCACATTTTTATTTCTAGTGCAGTCTTACTCAGCAGTCAAATTTTACCCACAAAAGGCATTCTTCTGCTCAACCCTTTTGGTCCTACCTCCATGTACATACTATATGAACAAGAACTTTTTCCAAAACGGTCTGAAGTTGTGGGGAAAATGGAGCTACTTGGAGAGATTAAGTGATTTTAGCTGTGTTACCTAAAATTATAGGCGTTTAGTCACAAAGACTAGCAATTCAAACGGTTGCAGCATTGTGTAATCATGTGGAAGCAGTCCATACTACATGCTAACTGTTTAGCTTGCACTATAGAAGGACTTTAGCTAATCTGTTTGGCAATTATTTACAACTCAAATTGATAATGTGGTGGAGAGACTAACAATTTGTGGATAAAGCTATTTTAACTGTTTAACATTTGCTTTCAAAATGAACACCCTACGGCAACTACAGGTATCAAATGGCTTATTAAACAGCCACTATAGTGCAAGCTAAACAGTCACTTATTTTCAAAAGACTTGTGATTTTTTCCTTTTTAATACATATATATTTATATATTCTAGGTGTTTCTGTAAGAATGCCACAAACCGCTGCATATGTTGTAAATAATGGAGTGCCTATGGGCTCTGCACCACAGCTCACAGTTCATCATCGCCCCCCACAAGTAAGTGTAAAAACAGCTTGACTGCAATGTCTGCTATTCAAATAAGACCAATGCTGTGCCTTAAAGCTGGTAAAACTACCCTTTGATCTGTACACATTGAAGGTCTTCTGGCTATTCAGAATGATTGACTACAAAATTTAATTGGAACTGTATGTTGGATATTGGCTTAAACAAAGGGACATTTTATGTTTAATTGCCACCAGTGATTTAAAGTTCTGGGTTGAACTGGATGGACTTCAACTTAGGTGCAAGATATAATCAAATAATTTGGTTTCATGCAAGTCCAGAATTAATAGGTACTGTGCTAACCTGACTATATTGAGAAAACATCAGTTTTGACCAGCACCTTTTTGGAGGTTATGCAAATATAACACTGTTTCTCAAATTTAGGGTTATACTGCTGGATTGGGCACAGGTGAACACTGTAGGATTGTCCTGGCATGCCTTAGGCCCCTTTCACACGGGGCGGATCAGTAATGATCCGCCCCGTGAACCTCCGCTTGCTCAGCGGGGATCGATTCGTTGATCCCCGCTGAGCCGGCGGATGACAGGGCGGTCCCCGCACACTGTGCAGGGGCCGCCATGTCTTTTCTCCACTCTCCCCTATGGGCGGAACGGATGAACACGGACCATCTGTCCGTGTTCACCCGATCCGCCAGACGGATGGAAAAGTGGGTTTCTCTTCCATTCATGGGCGGACACCGCAGCCTTTTACCTTTAGGGTTATATCCGCTACCTTCAGGAGAGTTTAGGCAGAAACAAAGCACTTTAAGTGTTAACACTTTCCTCAGTGCAGCTCCTCCCAGGGGGCGTGGTTCCCCGGGTATAACCCACACCCTGCTCTAGCAGCTTCCAGTTTTTTTCTGCCCAACGACAGGAGAGGTCAGGCACTCTAGAGTCCTTCACTCTGGAGATTTTTTTCTTGCGATTTTCTCGCTTTTTATTATTTTTAATCCTGTGATTCTTCTATCAACAGACGAGTGGGTGATAGGCTGGGTCTTGTCTCTTGTAGTCCCCCCATGTTCGGCCATCGAGCGTGTGCCGGCCCTCAGGTCAGCTCTGGGTCGTCCACGACAGGCCCCATTGCTCCAGGGGCGGCCGGGGAACGCCATGTTCTAGGGCACACATATGACCGGTCTCTATGGCCTTGTCACAGTGTGTCTGGCCGACAGCCATGCCGTTTATGCGGACGTTGGTTCTGTCTGGGATACCTCAACCGGTGGTCGCAGGACGGGTAAGTAGTGGCCCCTTGCTCAGGTAAGGTGGTATGGCTGGAAATTTCCCCTGGGAGGTCGACTGAGGGTTTGCCCTGCTTTCCTCTCTCCCTTATTCCTCTCCCTCCTTTCCCATTTGGGTAGCGGCTGTGAGGGGGGGGGGGTTTCACGGGTCTCTTTATTACACCGGGCCTGTGTGTTAGCGGGGGCTGTGTGTGTTCACTGCTGGGCCTTTTGTGTGCTGCGCTTAATATGGCTGCGCTGTGGTGCTGTCACTTTTGGTGCTTTTTAAATGCGCAACGGCCGCCATATTGCCGTAGTCGCGTTTTTTTATGGCTCTGCCATTTTCCTGTGGTCCTATGGCATTTTTTTCCCCATATGGCGGCCATCTTGGATTTCGTTTGGCCTCGTGCGGCCGTTCCAGCGCTGCAAAAAGACCGCGAATCCTCAGGGGACAGACGCAGCGCAGCCAGGTTCTCAGCACACCTTAGACTTCTTTCCGCTCACGCTGCACTGGGTCGGGGGGTGGTGAGTTTCCCTGGGGGCCCCCATTCTCTGTTGTAACGGCCGGGAGGTGACGTGGGTGTTTTCTGCTTTGCACTTGGGTGACACAGCGGTGGGGCATTATGGAGCCTGGGCCAGGTACTTCTTCCCCAGCAAAGCCTGAGTTAACCCTTGCTGCCCCTCCCGCATCTGCTGAGGAAATGTCGGTGGCGTTTTTCTCGTCAGGTTTGAAGCGACTGGTGGCCAGATGGTGGGTATATTAGCGCCCCCTCCCTGGCCTGCTTCTGGGGATATCTCTGACATGGTATCTGTATTGTCAGATGATGCGGGCTTAACCCACGCG
This sequence comes from Rana temporaria, assembly GCF_905171775.1. NCBI lineage: Eukaryota > Metazoa > Chordata > Amphibia > Anura > Ranidae > Rana > Rana temporaria. The sequence continues at coordinate 83,185,281 of NC_053495.1, read as the reverse complement.
GACAGTGTGAGCGACTCTGCTTCAGGGTCGGCTACTGATAGGAATTGTTGGAGCTATTTCTTTATCGTACATCACGGGACACAGAGCAGCATAGCCATTACATATGGGTTATATAGTGTACCTTCAGGTGATGGACACTGGCACTCTCCGACAGGAAGTTCCCTCCCTATATAACCCCCACCCATAGAGCAGCGATGCTGAGCAGGATAGGTTTGCCTATGTTATGCTGACACAGTGACACCTAGTGGCCGTTTTTTTGTACACACCTTACTAAAGAGCTGTTTAAGCTCATATTTTCTCTAGAAAGCCGGTGTACTAAGTAGCAGTCAGAGTACTTTTATTATTAGGTGCTCTCCTAGCCCAGCATTAAGGGAAGCAATATTAGGATGTGATTAAGCCCTTGGGGCACAATATTGTTATCTCTTGTTAGTAGGGTTGTCCCGATACCACTTTTTTAGGACCGAGTACAAGTACCGATACTTTTTTTCATGTAGTCGCCGATACCGAATACCGATACTTTTTTTAAATGTCATGTGACAGTTTTCAAACCACAATACAGACTAAGGATATTTTCTTTAGAATTATGAAGAACTCTAACTCAAGACATTATAAAAGAATAAAAATGAGTAAAAATGAATAAAAATGTTTTATTTGCTTGTCACGCAGTAGTAAAAAACTCAAAGAATTTTCATAGAACATGTTGATAAATACAAAAAAAGTATTCTATTTAGGTATCGGGAGCATTTGCGCGAGTACGAGTACTCCCGCAAATACTCGGTATCGGTCCCGATACCGATACTAGTATCGGTATCTGGACAACCCTACTTGTTAGGTTTTGGGAAGTTTAGTTTCTGTCTAACATTACCCTAGCCTAATTTTTTCCTCATTTATTTAAATGTGTGTTTTTCTCCAGCTATTACAGTTGGTTGTATATTAGCGGAGTATCTCAGATTTGTTTATTATGGCTCCTAAGGGTGCAGGGAACGCTAAAAATGCTAAAGGTGTTAAAAAGCCAAAGGGTTCCCCATCGGGCTCTGAGGATATTCCCCAAAATCCAGCTGCCCCTACCTCCCCGGAGGATCCGGAGGTTGCTGCCCTGGGTGAGCCAGGGGGCACCTGGTGTGCCAGTCCCTTTTGGTTCCAGCTAACCGCCACACACTGAAAATGTGTTTCCTTGTGTTCCTTCTTTGGACAGTTTGTCGTACAAGGAATGGGATACACCGCAGACAGTTTTTGTCTTTATGACCCGTTTTCCCTTTGTGGGGGACCTTTTTAGTAAAAGTGGGTCTCTCCTCCGTCCGTGGACCCTCCCGTGTCCAGGTTGAGCAAACCACCACATAGGCCTGTGGATGGGGCTCCTACCTTTAAGGACCCCGCGGATGGGAGAATGGGGCTGTGGCCTGCTCCATCTTCGCAGTAGTGGGTTCGGCTGTGAGACCGGTTTTGGCCGGGGCTCTGGTGTCACGGACTCTGACTGTACGGGCAAAGCTTTTTGCTGCAGGAGCTGGAGTCACAGGGTGCTTCCGAGACCTGTAAAGGACATGGCTGAACAATTGGTTCAGGGTCTGAAATTTGTCTGTGAGTCGGTCCTGGTTACGCTCTTGCTTTCCAGGGCTTCCGCCTATGCGGTGGTACTGCGCCGCCTTGTGTGGCTGATATGCTGGTCTGCAGGCCAGTCTTCAAAAAAGGCCTTGGTGGATTTACCCTTTAAGGGTGAACTATCTTTTGGGGCATCCCTGGATGGCATCATTAAGGATGCCACGGGTGGTAAGAGCACGCTGCTCCCACAGTCTAAGAAGGGCAAGGAGCCTCGCCATAAGCAAGGGCCCTCCTTTACTACCCCCAAGCGTTTTTTCGCCCGCCCAGTGCGGTGAGAAAAGGTTTGCAAGGTGCTAAGACCCCCGCTGCGGGGCAGTAGCGCACCTGGTACCGCAAGCCCAACAAGTCTGCGGACAAACCTGCTTCCGCCTGAAGGTCTGCCCCCGCCCGTGTCTCAGGTGGGGGAACGGCTTCGCGGCTCGGTGGAGGTCTCTGCTCTCCGACTGTTGGGTTTGCAAAGTAGTTTCCTCGGGGTACAGATTTTTTCCCTCCAGCTTCCTTTGGTTCGCCGGCGGGCTCTGTCAGGGACTGTCCAGGATCTTCTGGTCAGGGGAGTGATTGTGCCAGTTCCCTCGATGGAACGGTTTCAGGGGTTTCACTCCAATCTGTTTGTAGTCCCCAAGAAGGAAGGGGTCAGTCCAATCCTGGACCTCAAAGCCCTCAGTTGTTTTGTCAAAGTGCAAACATTCAGGATGGAGTCGATTCGCTCGGCGATAGCTGTGCTCCATCGGGGGGACTTCATGGCATCCTCGGATATCATGGACGCATACCTGCATGTTCCCATATGCGCAAAGCACCAGGGATTTCTGCACTTTGTGATCGGGGAGGACCACTTTCAATTTGTGGCCCTCCCGTTCGGCCTGGCTTCGGCACCACAGGTTTTCACCAAGGTGCTCGCCCCGATGCTGGCCCTGCTGAGACAGCGAGGGATCGATATCGTGGGGTATCTGGGCAACCTTCTGGGAGCTTTCTCAGGCTCGGAATTAGAGGACGTGTCTATCTCGTGTCAGACTCTCCAAGAGTTCGGCTGGCTTCTGAATATCCAGAAGTCAGTGTTGGTTCCGTCTCTGTGTCGGGAATACCTAGGGCTAGTCCTGGATTCCGCGGAGGCAAGAGTTTTTCTCCCAACGGAGAAACTCCAGACACTGCATTCTGCGGGGCAGCAGCTGTTGACCCAGAAGTGGTCGTTTTTTCGATTCTGCATGAGGGTTCTGGGTCTGGAGGTGGCCTCTTTCGAGGCAGTTCCTTATGCCCAATTCCACACCAGGGAACTACAGAAGGAGATTCTGTCACGTTGGGACAAGCTCCCGTCTTCTCTGGATTACCAGATTCAGTTGAGTCAACTGGTCAAGTCTTCCCTGGTGTGGTGGCTGACGACGCCGGTGCTTCGGACCGGGAAGTAATTTCTACCTTGCCACTGGACCGTGGTCACGACAGATTCCAGCCTCTCTGGTTGGGGGGGCGTTTGGGGCACCCTGACTAGCCCAGGGGCGCTGGACTCAGGAGGAGTCCCGCCTGCCAATCAATATACTGGAGCTCCGAGCAATCCAGCTGTGCCTTGCCAGGTGGTCCCTGGATCTGCAGGGCCGACCGGTCAGGATCCAGTCCAACAACGCCACGGCCATGGCGTACGTCAACCATCAGGGGGGCACACGGAGTTCAGCTGCAGCGACGGAGGTAGCGCACATCCTTCGGTGGGCCAAAAGGTCCGTTCTGGCTCTATCGGCCGTGTGCATTCCGGGGGTACAGAATTGGCAAGCCAACTACCTAAGTCGCCAAACGCTAGACCAAGGAGTGTGGTCACTCCACCCGGAGGTGTTTCAGAGTCTGTGCCCAAAGTGGGGCACTCCAGACATGGTCCTTCTAGCGTCCCGTCTCGATCGGAAGGTGCCACGGTTCGTGGCCAGGTCGAAGGACCTGTGGGCGGACTCGTTGGTGGCACCTTGGGGTCACTATCGCCTGATTTACGCCTTACCCCCTTCTTCCTCACCTGCGCAGAGTGGAAGCTGTAGGAATTCCAACAATCCCGATCGCCCCAGACTGGCCGCGCCGCTCCTGGTACGCGGGCCTGGTGCGTCTGGTGGCAGACGCTCCCTGGCGTCTACCTCTGAGAATAGATCTTCTATCGCAGGGTCCTATCTTCCACCCTGCTTTGCAGTCGCTGGCTTTAACGGCATGGCTGTTGTGAGTCAGGTACTGAAGGACCGAGGCCTGTCAGGCTCGGTGGTCTCTACCATGCTGCGTGCACGGAAGTCTACCTCAGGTAGGATTTACCATTGTACTTGGAAGGCCTACATCTCTGTGTGAGGAGATGAAGTGGCACCCTCGTTCATACGTGGTGTCTAGGATTCTGCTGTTTTTACAGCGGGGAGTGGATCAGGCTATCGCCTTGAGTACGGTTAAGAGTCAGATTTTGGCTATGGCCGTTTACTTTCAGCGACCTTTGGCGGCACACTCCTTGGTGCGTACGTTTGTACAGGGGGTCCGACATGTCCGGTGCGCCATCCACTTCCCCATGGGACTTGAATTTTGTCCCTTCGGTGCTTCAGGATGCTCCTTTTGAGGACATCTGAAAGATCCCTTTGACTCTGTCACACAGTGTTTTTTCTGGTAGCATTTACCTCGATCAGACGAGTATCTGAACTGGCGGCCTTGTCTTGCAAGGCTCCCTATTTGGTCATCCATAAGGATAAGGTGGTGCTGCGGCCGCAGCAGTCTTTTCTCCCGAAGGTTGTTTCGGCTTTCCATATTTGAGGACATTGTTCTTCCATCCCTATGTCCTCAGCCGAAAGACCAGAAGGAGGCCACTTTACATTCCCTGGATGTGGTTCGGGCCTTACGTGTGTACTTATCTGCTACGGCTCCGTTCCGAAAGTCGGACTCACTGTTCGTGTCGGTGGCTGGTCCCAGAAAAGGTCTGGCAGTCTCGTCACCCACCATTTCTAGGTGGATCCGACGGGTTGTGCTTCGGGCCTATGCCCTGAAGGGGCGGGCGCCTCCCTTTCGGGTTACGGCGTATTCGACCAGGGCGATCGGTGCCTCCTTGGGCTTTCCAACATCAAGCCTCTGTTACACGTGTGTAAGGCAGCGACCTGGTCGTCGGTCCACACCTTTTCAAAGTTTTACAAGGTGGATGTGAGTGCATCTTCTGATGCCTCCTTCGGCCACAAGGTGTTACAGGCGGCAGTTTAAAGTTGGAGTTCCTCTGTTGAGTAACTCCAGTTTTGTTTGGGGTGTAGCTTGGTTTGCTGTGTTTTCCCACCCCTCGAATTTTTTATACACTGCTTGGGGACGTCCCTAAGGTCAAAGGCTGCTGTGTCCGTCCATGAACGGAAGAGAAAATAGGATTTTTGTACTCGCCGTAAAATCCATTTCTCTGAGTTCATGGAAGGACACAGCACCCACCCCTCCTTTTGTTTGTACTGCTTGTTACGAACTGGAAGATGCTAGAGCAGGGTGTGGGTTATGCCCGGGGAACCACGCCCCCTGGGAGGAGCTGCACTGAGGAAAGTGTTGTTAACACTTAAAGTGCTTTGTTTCTGCCTAAACTCTCCTGAAGAAAGCGGATATAACCCTAAGGTCAAAGGCTGCTGTGTCCGTCCATGAACTCAGAGAAATAGATTTTTTGGTGAGTACAAAAATCCTATTTTTTCCTCCGTCACACTTTGGCGGAGCGGGTCGGATGTCAGCGGGCATGTCACCACTGACATCCGTGGCTCCATAGAGGATCACGGAGCGCCCGTTCAGTTCCGCCTAAAAAACTGGCAGGCGGACCTGAACGGGCCACCTGCGTGAAAGAGCCCTTAGTCTTTTGCTTGTGTCTTGGAAGGATAGACATCTTTCTTCAGCTCTGCTGAGCCAAGACCTGATCTGCCTGAAGCATTTGGCTATCGCACATTAGTTGAAAAAATATTTTTTGGTCCTACAGGGCCCGTTAGGACTTTACGGACTTTTCCTTTGCACTCACTTTTCCAGTTATATATGAAGATTAGAAACCACCTACTGGTGGTTGGATTTTTGCTTTTCCAAAGCACTTGCTAGTCAGCTGTCAACTGTTACCCACTTGATGAGAAGTTTGTCACAAAGTTGTCCGTATCTACTGTGGAACCACCATTACTCATGTAACTATACAAGTGGGTACAAACTTTTTTTTTTTTTTACATTTAAGGACCCTACTGATAAGCATCTGGAGGCTTTTTCTAGGGCCATGTTCTCTTTAGACTCTTCTTTTACATCCAATTCTGGCTGTAGTTTTACACTCAACTATGTCTGATTGGACCAAATCCCTTAAACAAGATCTGACTGATGCCAACATTGACCTGCAGATCATTGATTGTGAACATCAGTTGTCTCTGGCTCTGAACTTTTTTTTATTTTCCCTGGGATGTCTATATTCCGGATGAAGAGCAACAGACACCTTTGGACAGCAGCACTTTTTTTTTTTGAGCGAGGGGATTTTTAGAATGACTAGCAGATTTAGATATACAAATTGAAGCCATACTACAGCTAACAAATTATAAGTTGATCCACAAACGCTTTTTTTGGGTTAAAATGTTTACATTAATAAAAGCTGACCAATGTAAGTTCCCCTGTCGGTTGTCAAATGGTTTGTCTCAACCTAAGGCCCCATGCACACGGGACGTGGATTGTCCACTGGCCAATATACAATATTGGGTTTTGTTCCCTACCTTGTTTTTTAACCTCAAATCCCCCAGTGTCTCCTCGGCATTGCTGAACTTCATGCTCTTTTTAGACTATGGACCAAAGGCCATCACTCCAATCTGTGCTTTTGGACATTTTCCAAGGATTTTACTCCAACCTGTTGGAATTTTCACCCCATATTGGACCTCAAGGCTCTGACGACTCAAATTAAAGTCCAAAAACGGAATCAACAAGATCGGTTTTCACTTTTCCAGGGAGAATGTTTGGCCGCAGTGGACATTAGATACCTGCTTACATCTACCCAACTTTGAGAAGATTTAAGCAGTGTGGTTGTGCTACCAGTTTGTGGTCTTTCCATTAGGCTGGTTTTCTGCACCTCGGATATTCATCAAGGTGTTGGTCCAGTTTCACTCTTGAGGTATCTAAATAGAGGGCCACTTGGATGACGACCTCTTTGGGGAGCAGTCGATGGGGGCTCTGGAGGACAAGGTGTCGGACTCTCCAAATGTTTAGGTTTATATGTGTCCTGAACTTCTAGAAGTCATTGCTGGTTCCAACCCTATTTTTGGTCCTGTGTAAGGGTCCTGATAAAGGATACACTGCTTACACTTCTAATTTTATTTCATCAGCATTTTTATACGAATACATACAATACTTTTATGTGGCAATCCAATATAAGCGTTTTATGTTGTTGCTGCCTGTCTGCTGGCCATCACTTTGCACAACTTCTGCATACCCTGCTTGCTTTGCAGTTTCTCTACTGCTGTTTTACTTTCAGTATTTAAAAGCGGAGTATGAGGTGTTCACTAATGTGATCCATAGGGTAAGTAGGGCCTAAAAAGCTTTGGCCATACTTCTCTAAGGATTACATATCCTATAGTACCTTGCTGCCTGCAAGCTGCTATTTTTATGCTTTAATCCAGGGGTAGGCAACCTCGGCCCTCCAACTGTGGGGAAACTACAAGTCCCATGAGACCTTGCAAGACCCTGACAATCGCAGGTATGACTACTAGAGGCAGAGGCATTATGGGAGTTGTAGTTTTAAAACAGCTGGAGCGCCCAGGTTGCCTATCCCTGCTTTAATCCATAGGCCTCCCTTCCAAATGTTGGTGGAAAAGATGAGTGTTCATGGTCTGGATGGCGGCCCAGGCTGTGGGTTTCTTTCTGCCATGTCGTCTTTTAGGAAGATTGATTTCCAGTTTGTGACTCCAGCTAGTTCGGCTTCTCGTTCACTGTTTCAAGGTGGCTCAGGTACCCATTCCAAGCTTATGGTCTCGAGGATCTGGCTTCCCCTACAGTTTCAGTCAAGACTCATTTCTCCAGGACTGGTAGTACTTGGACATTTTAGCATCAGGCCGGTTTTCTTAGGTTTGTCTTATTGCTAAAGTTTGAGTGTTTAGCACCTTGCTTCTACTTTTTTTGCCCTCGGTTTGTAAAGCTGCCACCTGGTCATCTGCTTCATATGTTATCTTTTGCCAGCATCAAATATATGGTCTTTCAGGTGGTTCTTTAATTATCTGCCATTCCATTGTTTTTGTTGGCCTGTTGGCTGTGTTGACCACCCATCAGCTGGACTGCTTTTGTTCTCGGTTCATGGTGACAGTGCAGGACCCCTGGCAGGTGTAATTGACGCGCTGGTGGCGGCATTGGACCAGTATTGTTTTATTTATGCCTTTCATCAACTCGGGGTGTTCCATCACCTGCTGCATAGGCTTGCAAGATAGGGACCGAAGGGATCTCGGTCATTCTAGTAGCTTCAGACTTGTCTGTGGTACACAAATTTGGTGTAGATGGTCACTAACTCTCCCTGGTGAGAAGATAGTCACCGCTCCAATTAGGTATGTGGATGAATCCGTATCCTCTCAGAGAAACCCAGGTGCCGGCAATGCATGAAGCAATTGTACAAAGAAATGTTTGGACAGCTGCACTCTGGAAAAACGTTCTCGGTTGCCTTTTATTGATAAGTTATCAAACACCATACATCACAGCAAAGACCGGGGCATACAGCTGACGTTTCGCACTACAATCAGTGCTTACTCATAGCTATGAGTAAGCACTGATTGTAGTGCGAAACGTCAGCTGTATGCCCCGGTCTTTGCTGTGATGTATGGTGTTTGATAACTTTTATCAATAAAAGGCAACCGAGAACGTTTTTCCAGAGTGCGGCTGTCCAAACATTTCTTTCTACAATAACTCTCCCTGGTGGTTGCCTCTATGGCATGACGACCTGGCCCCTGCATTACTGTCTCTGGCCTTGCATCCAAAGTCTAGTCTGCAAAAAACAGGGATGGGGATCCCATTCCCCATCCATCTAGCAGATCGGATGGTATCCGATGGAACTGGACAGGTGGTCCGTTTCAATCCGACTGCCTTATAGAGAATGTTGGTGTCTGCTCTGCATCAGCGGAGTGGACGCAGACCTGTCATCCGCCTGGTCAGCAGGAATTGGCAGACAGATCCCCCCCCCCCCCCCCGCTAAGCAGACCAATCTGCTTGAGAGTCCGCGCCATGTGAAAAGGGTCTTACCAGGAGTGTCCGGTCCATTAGGGGTGCTGGGGCGCCACCCCCCTGCAGGGCGCTGGACTCTTAGGTTCCGGAAGTGCACACTGGAATAAAAAAACTTTGCTTCTACAGGAGTTTTGTGTTCTGCCTGTAGAAGCAACTCAATGTTATCCTTTGTGTCCATACACATTAGGACGTTTACAGGCATATTTTTGAGAACAACGTTTAGAGGCAGGGAAAAACCTTCTCATTCACGTTTCTGATTGGAGCTCACTGGCAGAAAAAACGTAAAACTCTCCTAAACTCGTCTAAACTTTGTAAAAAAAATGCTCTATATGGATGTTTTTTACTCCAAAAAGAACAGACATTTTTTTAAGCCCAGTGTGCATGGAACCTTAATCTTCTTTTTTTTTTTTTTTTTTTTTCTGAATACTATTTTGGGGGGGGAGATTTGGGGGTCTTTGAGATATCAGAGGTCTGAACAGACCCCATATCTCTTTTTCTCAGACAGAAAGGGACTGAGGATAGTTTTTTTTTTTTTTTTTTTTCTCTGTAGCACTTTACTTGAGGAATCTGTATAAAGATTTCTAATTCAGAAAATGACGGCAGCAGAGTGATGAGTGGACGTGTGGAGTAATGCCCTCACTCTCCACACCCCCACCCCCGGGCCACGAGTGAGACTGCAAATGACTGCCGATGGAGAGAGAGCCTGAGGGAAGATGGCTGGATGCAGGCAGAGAGCAGGCTATGGCCGAACCGGACTCCCCGGGTGTAGGGTCAATATTACAAGCACTGAGCCCCAACCCTGTACAGTGTGGGGATATTCTGTCTTTGAAACCAAGTGGAGCAATGGAGGACCTGGAGTTGGATATCGGAGAACTCCTTAAGGCTCTTCCTACAAATACAGGTATCCTGCAGTTGATATCAGCGGTGGAGCAATCATGCCAACAGGCTAGGAGGGCCTTAGAGGACACGCGTGTACTGGCGCATACAGTAGAGACACTGAAAAACACGGTACAAGCAATAGTAGATATCGAAGACACTGTGAAAAGTCATGAGGAGATTCTAAATCAATATAGAGATAAAATAGATGACTGTGAAAACGGGGACCGTAGGCAAAATATTTGCATAAAAGGATTACCTGAAGCCATTCAGATGCCTGAATTGCCCTCAACAATTCAGCAGCTATTCTGCCAGATAATGGGTGACTGCACCAGATAATATTGAGATTGACTGACTGGGTCCAATGTATGCTAGTCAGAATACAAAAAGACCAAGGGACATAATATGCAAATTACATACATTTACAGTTAAACAATCAATTAAGAATGGCAAGCAAAAAATCTAAAATTAATTTTGATGGAACGTATGTATCCCTGTATCTGGACCTGGCACGTTGGACCTTAACCACTTAAGGACCGCCTCCTGCACATTTACGTCGGCAGAATGGCATAGCTGGGTACAGGTACGTCCTGTGCTAGTACCCAGCTGTGGGTCACGCGCCTGCGACCCGGTCCGAAGCTCCGGGACCCGCGGACTCTATCGCCGCTGGAGTCCCACGATCGGTCCCTGGAGCTGAAGAATGGGGAGAGCTGTGTGTAAACACAGCTTCCCCGTTCTTCACTGCGGCGGCATCGAACGTGTGATCCCTTTTTATAGGGATACACAATCAATGACGTCGCACCTACAGCCACACCCCCCTACAGTTGTAAACACACATGAGGTCACACATAACCCCATCAGCGCCCCCTGTGGTTAACTCCCAAACTGCAACTGTCATTTTCACAGTAAACAATGCATTTTAAATGCATTTTTTGCTGTGAAAATGACAATGGTCCCAAAAATGTGTCAAAATTGTCCGAAGTGTCCGCCATAATGTCGCAGTCAGGAAAAAAATCGCTGATCGCCGCCATTAGTAGTAAAAAAAAAAAAAGAATAAAAATGCAATAAAACTATCCCCTATTTTGTAAACGCTATAAATTTTGCGCAAACCAACCGATAAACGCTTATTGCGATTTTTTTTTTTTTTTACCCATAATAGGTAGAATATGTATCGGCCTAAACTGAGGAAAAAAAAAATTTTATATATATTTTTGGGGGATATTTATTATAGCAAAAAGTAAAAAATATTGCATTTTTTTCGGAATTGTCGCTCTATTTTTGTTTATAGCGCAAAAAATAAAAACCGCAGAGGTGATCAAATACCACCAAAAGAAAGCTCTATTTGTGGGGAAAAAAGTATGCCAATTTTGTTTGAGAGCCACGTCGCGCAATTGTCTTAAAGTGACGCAGTGCCGAATCTCAAAACCTGGCCGGGTCCTTTAGCTGCATTTTGGTCCAGGTCTTAAGTGGTTAATGCAGCGACGGACTGTCCAACCAGTGTTAGAAGCTCTATGTGCAGTGGAGGTCAACTATCGTTGGGGGTTCCCGTTTAGCCTTACTGCTTCGTGGAGTGGCAAAACGTCTCCATAATAGAGATGATTTGCAGTCGTTTGTAGAGACATTGGATTTACCCCCAGTGCATTTTATGGACTGGCGAAAGAATAATTTTGGAAACCCCCCTACTATGCCCCGACAAATGGCAGCAAGTGCCCAGTAAAAATCAACAAAGTCGACCAAGCAGGCACAGAGACATGATGGGTCTTACCCACTCTGAAGGGAGACTAAGATGGAGTACGGAAGGATAAATGGGAGGACAAAATAGGATTTTTATAACGGCTTACCTGTAAAATCCTTTTCTTGGAGTACACCTTAGTCTCTTAAATCATTACATAATGGGTTGTATGGTTTTGCCAGTGTCCAATCCCCTCTGGTGACCAATCAAAGACTGTTCCCCCTTCATATAACCCCTCCCATCAGGGCAGTACCTTAGTTTTGTAGCAAGCAATAAGGTTCCCATAAGAAGGGGGGGACCTCTGTGTCCCGTGGTGTACTCCAAGAAAAGGATTTTACAGGTAAGCTGTTATAAAAATCCTATTTTCTTTATCGTACACCACGGGACACAGAGCCTTAAATCAATACATAATGGGACGTCCCAGAGCAATTCTCAATATGAAGGTGGGAGACCCAGATCCGAGCCGGCCGTAAATGGATAAGAAGCCATAGACTGCTGCCTGCATTACACTCCGCCCAAAGGCAAAATCCTCATGTCCTCTTACATCTATTTGGTGAACGTATGGACTGAAGACCAAGTTGCAGCTTTACAGATCTGAGCCATCTAAGCCTGGTGATGCACTGCCCATGAAGCACTCATAGCTCTGGTTGAGTGCGCCTTAACTGAAGGAAAAATCCTGTTCCTTAAACCATAAGTTTGGATAATTACTTGTCGAATCCACCGCGCAATGGTGGATTTTGATGCCGCCTGTCCCTTCTTGGGGCCATCTGGCAAAATAAACAAAACATCAGTTTTACGTATCTGAGCGGTTGCCTGGAGATACGCCTTTACTGCTCTTACTACATCTAGAGAGTGTAATTATTTTTCCGCTGTCTACGGATCCAGAAAGAAAAAAGGCAAAATAATATCTTGATTTAAATGAAATGTCGACACCACCTTTTGGTGAAAAGGTTGGATGGGGTCGTAGAACAATCTTGTCCTTGTGACAAATTAAATGAGGCTTTTTACAAGGAAGCACTGCTAATTCAGATACTCTTCTAGCCGAAGAGATGGCAATCAGGCCAATTTCCGGTTTAAAAATTAGCGGAATATGACGAATAGGTTTAAAAGGTTGCTTCTGCAACAATGACAATACAAAATTCAGATCCCATGGGCACAAGAGACTTGACTGGCGGATTGATCCGCAGTCCCCCCTGAATGAAAGCCCGAACTAAAGAATGAGATGCCAGCGGTCTTTGAAAAAAGACTGATAGAGCCGATATTTGACCCTTAAAGGAGTTGTAAAGGAAAAAAAACATCTGATGCTGCCCCCCCCCCCCCCCCCGAGTCCCCCTTATACTTGCCTGACCCCTCGAAAGTCCAGCGCGCGGTCCCGAGATCCTCATCGCCGCTTAGCCTGGCCGCTGATTGGCTAGAGCGGATGGATTGAGAGCAGCGCAGCCATTGGCTGGCACTGCTGTCAATCACATCCAGTGACTCGGCGCGCCGAGGGGCGGGGCCAAGTGATGCAGTGAGCGGCTATGGCCGCAATTACTGACCACCATGCGAGCTCTCTCGCGTGACTGTGGTGAGTAATTGCGGGGAGGACCAGAGACAGCCGCCGAGGGGCCCCAGAAGACGTGGATCCGGGCCGCACTGTGCAAAACGAATTGCACAGTGGAGGTAAGTATAACATGTTTGTTATTTTAAAGAAAAAAATAATAATTCCTTTTAGTAACCCTTTTAATTGTGCCAAGGGCCAATTTCATATCCACTCCTAGCTGGCAAAAGGCGAGATCCTACTTATGCCATATCTTTTGATTCTATTTGTTGGTTTCACACCATGAAACATATGCCTTCCAGACTCTTTAGTAGATAAGCCTGGAAGCTGGCTTTTTGGCATTAATAAGTGTAGAAAGCACTGGACCCAAGATCCCTCGCTTCTTCAGAATGTGGGTCTCAGTAGCCAAGCCATCAAATTTAGCTCTTGTAAGGAAGGATGTAACACTGGACCTTGCGACAGCAGGTTGTGACGAAGCGGAAGCTTCCATGGTTTGCCTACCGCCATCTTTGATTTCGGCGTACCAGGATCTTCTGGGCCAATTTGGGGGCACTAAGATTACAGGAATTATTTCCTTCTTGATCCTGCGAAGTAGCCTTTGTAAGAGAGCGATCGGCGGAAACGCATAGGTCAGTGAAAACTGATTCCACTGAATTATTGGAGCATTCGATCCATAGGCTATGGGATCTCTCATCCTGGACACAAAGTTGTCCAACTTCCTGTTGAACCTGGAGGCTAGCAGGTCTACATCCGTGGTCCCCCATCTCTGGCATATGACCTGAAAGATATCTGGGTGGAGAGACCACTCTCCTGGTAGTGGTTGCTGGCGACTCAGATAGTCCGCTTACCAGTTTTCTACCCCTGGAATGAACATTGTAGAGAGACTAGGAACATGTTCTTCTGCCCATGCCAAAATCTGATTCACCTCTTTCTGAGCGCCCTGACTGCTGGTGCTTCCCTGGTGATTGATGTAAGCTACTGCAGTAGCATTGTCGGATTAAATCGGCATCGGGTGGCCCTGTAACCTGTGTGTCCAGGTTCTTAGGGCTAAATATACTGCCTGCAACTCCAGTATGTTGATGGGCAGGTTCCTTTTTTGGTCTTGGCCCAAGTTCCCTGGGCTGAAGCTTCTTCTAACACTGCTCCCCAGCCCTTTAGGCTGGCATCTGTAGACGCCACCTTCCAGGTGACTGGGAGGAAGGATCTTCCTTTCCGCAAGTTCTTGGTTTTTAAACACCAACTGAAGCTTTGGCGCACTTGTGGAGACAGGCACATGGGTAGATCCAGAGCTTGGATCTTCCTGTTCCAGGTGGCTAAGATACTGCCTTGAAGTAGTCTTGAGTGAAACTGGGCGTAAGGGATAGCCTCGAAAGAGGTCACCATCTTCCCTAGTAGCCTCATGCAAAGGCGAATAGCCTGCTTTTTCTTTGCCTTGACCTTGTGGATCAGGTCCTTTAGCGGTTCTGGCAGGAATGCCCTGCCTTAGGCTGTGTCTATGATCATGCCCAATTACCCTTTTTTGGGCTTGTAGAGAGGATTTTTGTAGATTTACAATCCATCCTAACTGTTCCAGGTATTTTTTTATGGTAAGCGCAGCGTGATCTAACCCTGCCACTGACTGATCTATCACAAGTAGATCGTCTAGATAGGCTGTTACTGCTATGCCCTGTACCCTCAGATCTGCCAACAGAGGGGCTAGTACCTTTGTAAATATCCGGGGGTCGGTAGCCACCCCAAATGGCAGAGCCACAAACTGGAAGTGGCGATGTTCTACCGCGAACCTTAAATATGTATCCTTGATGTCCATCGACGCCATGAATTCTCCGCCTTGTAGGGAGGCGACCACTAATCGAATAGTTTCCATTCGAAAATGGCGAATGTTCAGAAACTGATTTAGAGATCTTAGATCCAGGATGGGTCTGACGTCTCCATTTGGTTTTGGAATCACAAATAGGTTTGAACAAAAACCTGAACCTCGCTCAAGTGATCCAATCCTTTGAAAAAAGACACTCTTTTAGTGGATCCTTGGAGAGTCTTGAGCTTCGGAATTAAGAACATGGGATTTGTTGAAATTCCAGTTTGTATCCTAGGGATACTGTGGATACTACCCACTTGTCCTGGATTTCTGTCTGCCATGCCGCTGAAAACTGCCAAAGTCGTCCCCCCACTCGGCCGAGCGGGGGCGCCTCTTCTTGAAGAGGCTTTGGGGTTTTGCTTGTTGGCCTTTGAACCCCACTGCTTCTTGCTTTTCTGGGTTTGGTCTTCCTTCGCTTTTGTGGCTGGCTAAAAATGTCGTCGCCACTGGCTGGCGCTAGATCTACCAGGAGCAGAATGAGAGCGCTTAAAACAAGGACGCTTGTTTTTCTTCTTCTCTGGTAAAAGGGTAGTTTTACTGCTCGATATCTTTTGGATATATTTCTCCAAATCTTCCCCAAAGAGGTGTTCGCCATGGAAGGGGAAGCTGGCCAAAAAGCTTCTTGCATGGAGCTTCTGCTGACCAATGCTTTAGCCAAAGAATTCTGTGCATTGGCACCAGCTGCAGCGTTTAGGTGGGATGCCTGTTGGATAGAATCTCTAATGGCATCCACTGTAAAACATAAGGCCCTAGGCATATTCTCCCAAAATTTGATCTGTTCAGCAGTCAGATCTTTCATCCCGTCTCAGACCTGACACATACCCACCGCTGCCACAGCAGGTTTGGTTACTGCGCCTGCCAGGAGGAAGGATTATTTTCGTAAAGATTCCAACCTTTTTTCAGAAGGATCTTTAAATACCTGAGCATTGTCCACCGGACAAGTTGGGCTTTTGTTTACAGAAGAAATCGCTGCATCCACATAGGACAAAGCACTTCAAACTTCCTAGGAGGAGCAAAACGCTTATCTAGGTTTTTCCAGTCTGCATAAATCAGATTCTCCAATAAAGGATGAATCGGAAAGGCACAAGCAGCCTGTGGGGATTTAAACGAGCCCAATGAGGAGACAGGTGTTTTAGTTGACTCCTTAGAGGGTAATCTGAATGTGGAGCACACTGCTTCAGTATTGCACCTGTATTTCAGCACCTGAGATGAAGAAAGGTTCCTCTGATAGCTCTGATCCTTCCGAGTCCTCATCCTTTGGGGCCTCATCCTCCTCAGATCTTTCTGTAAGTAGATCTAATACAACAGGAGGAGATCTGCTTTGTCTGAGGACTTTGTGATTAACATTAACGCAGCGATTCCCCCTTCTAAATTGCTTAGGGCTGTTGCCAAAGTGTCTTCACCTACATGGTTAAAGCGGGGGTTCACCCTAAAACATCTATATACAGTTACATCCAGCATACTGCTGACTGGAAGACAATATGCTTGATTATTTTATTTTTTTTCTGCTGTACTTGCGTGTTTTTTTTTCTATTCACCCGGCTTCCAGGTTCTCGCTCCCCTGGGCAGTAGGCGTTCCTAAGACGAGGCATAGATTCACGTGCGGGTAAAGCGCGTCATCGACTTCCGAAAATATCCGAGGGGGACTTGGCACTTTACGGCGCCTGCGCAGTCAGCTCTACACGGCAGAGGAGAAAAAAAAGGGGGGATCATACAAAACCCCACGCTCCCTATACCCCCCACCCGATCTCTCCTTTATGCTATATGGCAGAGTATGTAGTTCCTTATATCGGACCAGACCTACTGAGTAAAACCTACCTTTACCCAAATACATCAATATATGCATCTTCCTTCCCCGTGCATTATATTACGTTCCCCTCCCCCCCCCCCCCTTACTTTCGCTCCCCTTCTTCAGGTACTCCCAGTCCACCCTATTAAATGCTTTTTCCGCATCAGTAGATGGCAGATGGGTGGGCTGGGAGCGACTTCGCACATAGGAAAGAGAGCTATAGAGAGAATTATCCCTTGCTTCCCTCCCCGGGATAAAACCAGTTTGGTCTTTAGATACCCAGCGAGGGATCAGGGGCAAAAGTCTAATTGCGACCGCTTTTGCGTAAATGTTTGCATCTAAATTCAATAGAAATCGGGCAGTAACTGCTGCATAAACTCGGGTCCTTCCCGGGTTTAGGAAGCACCGTAATCTGTGCATGGAGAGTCTCCGGACAGAAGCCCACCCCCGCAGAGGCCGAGTTGGCATATGATGTCAAAAACGGGAGTAGGGTGTCTGAAAATGCGCGGTAGTATGCCACTGTCAAGCCAATCCTGCCCCGGGGCCTTGCCCCCAGCCATGGATTTAAGGGCGACTGCAAACTCCGCGGTGGTGAACTCCGCCTCCAAAGACTCCATCGCCGAATTAGAGAGTTTTAGGAGTTTAGCCTGGGTAAGATAATCTCGAATAAGAGAATTCGAGTGACTAACATGATAGAGCTGCTGATAAAAATCCAGGAATTCCTTTGCAATTTCGCTAGTTCTATACAGCAGGGTATCCGAAAGTGATTTAATTTTTGCTATGTGGGAAGCAGACTTTTTCTGATGGAGCGAGCTAAGAGGTGTCTAGGTCTATTACCCCACTCATAGAAACGTTGGGACACCAATCTCATCCGAGAGGTGTGTTCAACATGAAAGAGGGCTTTCAACTCCTCCCGTTTCTGCGTAAGGGAATGAAAGGTGGAGGGGGAGCTAGATAATTTATGGCTCCTCTCTAGCTTACCAATTTCCTCAACTAAACGAATGTGCTGCATCCTCCGTTCCCTCTTCTTCCTAGAACCCAACTCCATAAACTTACCACGGATATGGGCCTTATGGGCCTCCCAAAGCACACCTGGGGATACTTCCGGAGAGGTGTTCTCCCGGAAAGGTGTTCTCCCGGAAATACAAAGAAAGATCAGTTCCTATCTCCTTCAGATCAATCTCATCCGAGATAAGAGAATCGTTTAGCCTCCAGTTATTGGATTTCACCGGCATTGAGGGCACCCGCATCCGTAAACAGAGTGGGGCGTGATCCGATACGGCAGAAACTTCAATGAGAGAGCTCAATAGAAGCTCTTACTAATGGTGGCTAATGAAGAGATAATCTATCCTCGAATGAGACTGATGCAGGGGAGAGTAATATGTATAATCTTTCTCTCGAGGGTGCATTATCCTCCAGGCATCCATCAATTAAGCCTCAGAAAGCTGCCGGCGAATAAACGCCAACTTCCTGTAAGGGATGCAAGAGGTCCCTCGCGAAGTGTCTAAATGCACCCCCGAGCAAAATCCCTCAGTTTATGTATCGTGGCAGACAGAAAGCTCGCCTGACCCTGGTTAGGTGCGTAAAATTAGCAACATGAAAAATTACCCAGACTGCCTTTTAAAAATAAAAACCGACCAGATGGGTCCGAAAGAGTGTCCTCCAAAATAAGATGATCCCTTTCGAAATCCAATAGCCACACCCTTCGCCTTCACCACATCTGAGAGTCTGTAATACCAGGTGGGATAGTTGTGGTCAAAAAGTTTGACCCGCGTGCTATGCGTGAGGTGGGTTTCCTGCAGGAAAACCATGTCTCCCTGCAGTCTTTTAAGTTCCCTATAGAGCGAATGCCGCTTACCAGGGGCATGAAGCCCCCTTACATTCAGAGAAACCAAATTAAGTGTGGCCATTGGATTCGAATGGGGTAACAGCAAAACACCAATATTCTACCGGGCTGGCAAAGGAGGCAGGCATAGAGCGGGAGGAAAAGTTAAAGAGGGAAAGGGGGGAGAAGTAGAAAAAAAGCCGCAAAGAGAATAGAAAAAAATAAAACCAAAAAAACATCGAGTCTCCAGATGAGTGCACGCAGACTAGTGCTGTGCAAAACCGGAGATGGCGCAGAGCGTGGCACCCCAGAGCCGGCCCCCCCAAACAGGGCATCCGCTCCAGGGAGCCGCCACCCGGAAAACAGGGAGAGGCCGTCCCCAGAAACAGACCACACATGACACAGACCACTATAAAAGGCACGTACCATCCGCATGGTCCGGCACATGTAACATAAACCATTAACCTTTAAACAGCCCATCATGTGTCCCACAAGTATGTCAGAAGCATAGGCACGTCCAAGAGGAAAAATGAACCACTTGTCCCACTACCGCAGCAACATAATGTAGACACAGGAACGGCTTCAAGGAACAGACCTTACATAACCCTAAAACAGTGAAAAACATTATACATTTAACCAGAAAATGAACCATAACCATGTATGAACAAGAGACAAACTCCAGACAGATACTTGTGTTCCATCAGCCCGTGTCTCAACCCGGCCAAAGCCGAGAGCTCACAAAGCAGGGATTCAGTCAGCTTGCGAAATAGAACCCGGGGTAGCAGATCGGCGTTTCTTAGACCTTCTGCCATTGCACATCAGAGGGGGTAGAGGGATGGGGTATCCGATCCTGCCATCCGGGCAACTCAGGGGGCACGATGTTAAGATCCATGCAAAATGCCTTCAGTTCCTCCGGGAAACGAAGTATGGCTGTCTTCCCGTCCTCATCCCTTGTTGCCTCGGGCAACCCTCTAATGCGGATGTTATTACGGTTGTTCCTATTTTCCTGGTCCTCTATCTTGTATAGCGCCATTCTGTGTGCTATCGCCAGATTGCGGGTAGTTGCCTGTAAGTCCCAAATGGCTGCTGCGTGTCTGTCAAGTCGCAATTCAGAGTCCTCCACACGCTCAAGAACTTGGGCGAGATCAGTGCGCACCACATATACCTCCTTCTTAATCGTCCTCTCCAGGCTCAGTAGCATAGATGGGAGGTCCGCGGTTGTGGGTAAAGTCGCCACACCAACAGTTCCCGATCGTCTGACCGGACTCCTCTCACCATCCGAGCCTCCGGAGGACACTGCAGAAAGACATCTGGTCTCAGGCCTGTGTCCGGGGGCGGAGCCCGCTCCCGACCCATGAGGCGTGCGGCCTAGGCCATCCGAATCGGGCAAGTCCTCCGGTTCAGCCGCGAGAAATAGCTTGATAGAGTTAACAGCGGTACCCTTTTTAGGCAGATTCTTCCCTGATCTCTTCCCCATGCTTGCCATAGAGGTGAAGGTAAAAAGGCTGTTCAAAAACACGCTCTAATTCAGTGCCGGAGCTCACACAAAGACACGTCTCATGTCCAAGCCACGCCCCCCCCCCCATTCTCATTTGGACCTTTTCTTGGTGGATCAATTATACCTGGAAAAGATCCATTCGTGTACCATGGCATCAATAACAATTTTAGACCATGCCCCCATAACTGTGACCCTCCTCCCAGTCTTTGCCGGTCATTTGGAACAGATTTGGCGATTAAGTGAAACATTGTTGGATGATAAGGACATAATGAAGGCCCTGTCTCTCAGAAGGAAAGCATATTTTGAAATGAACAAGCTGTCTGGGAAGCCCACAAATCGGTGATTACGGGTGAACTGATGGCACGTGGGGCCCGGATTAAAAAAAATAAAACAAAAGGAGATAACGGATCTACTGAAAAAAATCAATGAGCTAGAGATCAAACACAAGAGAAATCTGGACCCAGTAGAAGCTCTCCAATTGGAAACCCTACAAAGTGATTTGGTACAATGTCTGGATCGTAAAATTAAAAAGTACAGATGCTACGCTTATCGGTTTTATGAGCAAGGAAATAAATGTGGTCGGTTACTATCCAGACAGCAGGACTCCAGGCATGTTCATAGTTCAAAATAAAAACATGGTGGAAACGCAAACAATAGCAGCAGAATTCCATAGATTTTTTGAGGCATTCTATAACATCCAACCAGTACAGTCGACTGCCGAGGAGGAACAGCGAATGGCAGATATCCAAGACTATATTGAAGATTCTGCATTGCCCTCTCTGCCATCCACAGCAATTGAGGAAATAGCCCGATTAATCACTTTGGACGGATTAAAAGGAGCAATATCCACCCTGTCAATAGGAAAAAGTCGTAAAGCCATCTGGCTGTGAAACACATATTACAGGAAATGTATTTCTCCCATCACCTTCCAGGACGGCACCTGAGAGATGATGGCTCCTCCCTGCAGGAAACACAATCACATGACAGATTAAAAAGCCCCACCCATCCCCTTGTTCCCCAGTATTGATTGTGTTTCTCCAACACAACGACATGTTTTTTTTTTTTCTAAAACCTAGAGACCGGGGAGGGTTGAAGGTACCCCTGTGAGACAGGTCTAGGGAAGCCGGGGAGGGCTGAACTAACCTGTAGGCCTTCGGGTCCACTCGCAGGTAACCCCAAAGGAGCATCAGCGCTCTGTGCTGCGGGGAGGCAAGCCATCGCTGACTTGATACCGCCACCACTTTCGAATCGCCCGGGTGAATGCCGCGCTCCAAGCCTCGTTCTGAGAAGGGAACCGCGTCACAGGAAGGGGCGGTTCCCGGCAGCGCAACCCGGAAGCTCCTGGCAGCGTGGAGCAGCGTTGGCGGCGGTGGGTCGGCTTAAGGAAAGCCTGTGTGAAGGTTCCGGCAAGCCAAGGCCCTGTCAACCCCCATCATGGAAGAGGATGGGAAGACGGATACAGCTGCTGGTCGTTCCAGGTCGGGGGTCGGTGAGTACTTATCCCCCTGGAAAGGGAGAAGGTTAGCAGCAAGAGTTCCCGACTTTCAAGGGAAATGGTCAGAGCAGGATCTGACCCCCCTCTTGCTGCTTCCTTCCTCCCTAGTACAAACCAGCAGTCTTATGGGGAAAGACAACATAACGCTGTGCATATTTTATGTCTTTTCAGAATCCCCCAGCGGAGCCCAGGAGGCCTCTAACTAGTCTCCTGCTGCTTCAGGGCATAGTTCCTCCAAAAAATTTGGGAATTGTAAGGAAAAGCTTCCAAAATCCTATACAAAGCCCTTCTGCTTTGTATTAATGTATTTAATGGCAGGAAAAGAAGCTGCAACCATAAGTTTTCTCACATCTATGCAATCGGAAATGCTAGCAACAGTTAATGCTTTCCGAGAGGCAGCTGGGCAGTCAGTGCAAACTGATACAGAGGAACCTACCCCTAGGGAGTGCACTTCTTCCCAAGATAGCTTATTTACTAAGGGTCCTAGTGCCTTCTTCTCGTCCACGCCGGCACCCCCTCGGGGTCAGGCAGAAGATGAGGAGAGTGACATAGTGAGTCTGGTCAGGTCTAGACACAGCTCAGGGGAGGCAGAGGGAGACTCTGCGAGTGAGTCTCAGGAAGACTTGCGTCTTAGAAAACACCTCTTTGCTGTAGAAGACCTTGAGGGGTCTCCTCCAGGCCATCTATGCCACGGAAGAAATTCCTGAAACCCCTAAACCTACCTCAGTACAGGATAAAGTCTATAGGGGTTTAGGTGAAACCCAGTCTAGGGTGTTCCCTCTGCACCAGTCCCTTAAGGAATTAGTCCTACAGGAATGGAGAGATCCTGAAAGGAGAATTGTCAAACAAAAGACCTGGAAAAGAAGGTTTCCCTTTTCCCAGCAGGACGAGGAAGTCTTTTTTAAGCTTCCTAGACTTGATGCACCGTTGTCACAAGTCGCAAAAGTGTCTGACCTCTCCTTTGAGGATGCAGGTAACATCAAAGATTTGATGGACCGCAAAGCAGAATCTCTCCTTAGGAAGGCTTGGGAAGCTAATGCAGCAGCTCTAGCCCCAGCCCTGGCAGCGACTTGTGTAGCCAGGAACACTGATATCTGGGTAGAAACACTCTCCGAGCATCTGACCCAGAACTCTGACGCCGAGGAGGTAGTAGAGTCCCTACAAGCTATCAGGAAGGCTATTGCCTACCTAGCGGACGCAGCGGTTGAATCTGCAAAAGCGTCGGCTAAAACAGCGGCCCTGGTTAACTCAGCTAGGAGAGCTATCTGGATCAAGGCCTGGGAGGGGGATGTGACATCAAAAGGTAAACTGTGTGGCATCCCCTTTCAGGGTTCCCTTCTGTTTGGAAAGGATCTTGATGATGTCTTGGCGAGATCATCCGCGAAAGGTAAAAAAAATTCCGGTTAAACCTAAAAAAGGTTTCAGGAAGTTTTTTCGAGGCCCCCAGGGGCAAGCAAAACAGAAAAACAAGAAGGAACCCTTCAGGCGTTGGAACTTTGGGAAAGGGAATAAAAAGAACAACCTGCTTTTCCCTTCTCCTAAAGCCAGCGACAAGCAGCCCAAGTGACGCCCAGATCAGAGTGGGGGGTCGGCTGTCCCATTTCTTGCCTCAGTGGGTAAAGATCTCGAACAGTCCTTACATTTGCCAAATCATTCGAGAGGGATTCCGTCTAGAATTCATGGCAACACCCCCCTCTATGATCACCCTCACACATCTTCCCAGGGAGACCTTAAAAAGATCTGCCCTTCTGGAAGAAATACAGGAGCTAGCCGAACAACTAGTGGTAGTGCCAGTACCAAAAAATCAACAGTACCAGGGATTTTATTCCCATGTGTTCGTAGTCCGCAAACCTTCTGGAAAATACCGTCTAATAGTAAACTTAAGAAACCTGAACAAGTTTCTGACATACAAAAAGTTTACTATGGAAAGTATCTATTCGGTAAGGAAAAACCTCACGAAGGAGGCCTTCTTGATAACTTCAGATCTCAAAGATGCCTACCTCCATGTGCCGATTCACATAGATCATCAGGCTTTCCTAAGGTTTGCTATAGTGACGGAAGGGGAAACCCTCCATTGGCAGTTCAGGGCGCTCCCGTTCGGGCTAATTCCAGCCCAAGGATATTTACGAAAATCCTGGCGGAAGCAGTGGCCTTTTTGCACCTTCAGGGTATATCCCTATCTGGACGATCTACTGATCTCAGGTCAGTCGGCCGTCCAGGTCACGAAGGATGCCAACAAAGTAGTGTCAGTCCTGAAGAGTCTAGGTTGGATTATAAACACAGAAAAATCCTCTCTCCAACCAGAACAGGTCAAGGTCTTTCTGGGATACACAGTGGACACCAGACAGCAGAGGCTCTTCTTGCCAGAAGACAAAGTCGCAAAACTAGCCTCAGCAGCAGGGGACCTAATAAAAAATCCTTGGCTCTCCAGAAGGGATGTTCTGAGAGTATTAGGTCTCATGTCTGCAAGCATACCAGCGGTAATCTGGGCCCAACTTCATGCCAGGACACTCCATTTTTTCTTCCTGTCCTCTTGTGACAGACAGAGTCTTTGGACCAAAAAATCCTACTCACCCCCCAGGTCTTGGTTTCCCTGGAATGGTAGACTTGTCACCAAAATCTGAAAGAAGGGCGACCATGGGCTCAGTGGAATCCGGTAAAGATTACCACGGATGCCAGCTCCTGGGGGTGGGGTGCCCACCTAGAAAAGAAAAAGGCACAGGGTCAATGGGACAGCTCACTAGCTCACAGGTCCTCCAATTACTGGGAGCTCAGAGCGGTGGGGGAAGCTTTAATAGCCTTCCAGGAAGACATCAAGGGCAGAGAGGTCCAAGTATGCTCTGACAATGCTACCACGGTAGCATACTTGGGCCATCAGGGGGGGACCAGGTCCAGCCCTCTACTAGAATTATACAAGGAAATCTTGGAGTGGGCAGAAGGGAGAGTCCTCTCCATCTCAGCCATACACATCAAGGGGACAAGCAATATAGAAGCAGACTTCCTCAGCCGTCAGCGGCTGAAACAGGAAGAATGGGAACTGAACCAGGAGGTATTTCTATCCCTGGTACAGTGCTTCGGAAATCCAGAAATAGACTTATTTGCCAACCGACAAAACAGGAAGGTAAAGAGGTATTTCTCGATATCCCAGGAACTTCAGTCGGAGGGTCTCGATGCGCTATCCCAGACCTGGAACTTCGGGCTGGCTTACGCCTTCCCACCTGTGACACTTATTCCGCGGGTCCTGCAGAAGCTCAGCAGGTCTCCCGGAAAAATTATTTTAATAGCCCCATGGTGGCCAAGAAGGACTTGGTTTGCAAACCTAAGATCCATGGCGGTAGTAGAACCGCAAAAACTTCCGCACAGGGTGGATTTACTCAGGCAGGGCCCAGTACTTCACCCAAAGCCGGAATTCGTTCAGCTGGCAGCTTGGTTACTGAGCGCCAGATCTTGAAACGTAAAGGCTGCTCAGAGAAGGTCATTAGTACGCTTCTCCTGAGCAGAAAACCAGTAGCTAGAAAAATTGATTTACAAGTTTGGAAGACCTTCTATTCCTGGGCTAAGGATAGACAGGTCACAGCAACTTCAGTCCCGGTTGTTCTGGACTTCCTCCAGGAGGGGGTAGACCTGGGCTTGAAAGTTAGTACCCTGCGGGTCCAGGTAGCGGCCCTCTCAGTCTATCTCGATAGAAGATTGGCTAAGGAGGGCCTCATTAAACGCTTTTTGTTGGCTAGAGAAAGGGTATCTCCAGTAAAAACGTTTAGTTGTCCGCCTTGGGACTTAACAAGGGTGTTAGAGGCGTTATCTATACACCCATTCGAACCTATTGAAGAGGTTCCACTTAAATGTTTAACCATAAAGTTGACTTTTTTGTTAGCCATTACTTCGGCCAGGAGGGTAGGGGATTTGCAGGCATTATCCATGAAAGAACCCTTCCTGAGGGTACAGGCAGATAGGATCACTCTTAGAGCAGACCCCCTGTACCTACCCAAGGTGGCATCCTTATTTCATAGGACGCAAGACATTATATTGCCGTCCTTTTGTTCTGAACCAAAGAACATAAAAGAAAGAAAGTTTCACTGTCTAGATGTTAGAAGGTGTCTTCTCACTTATCTGGAGAGAACTAAGAGCTTTAGGAGGTCTAACCATCTATTAGTTCTACATACTGGACCCAGGAAGGGACTGCAGGCTTCAAAAGCCTGTCGCCAGGTGGATTAGAGAAGCGATAGCAGAGGCATATGTAGGCACGGGAGTGACAGCCCCTACTAATATCAAGGCTCATTCTACCAGATCCTTAGCAACCTCCTGGGCTGAGAAAGCAGGGGCCTCCTGGGAACAAATCCGCAGCGCCGCCACCTGGTCCAGTCATCATACATTCCTGAAGCACTATCGTGTGGAAATTTTGTCACAGCAAGACTTAGCCTTTGGTCGAAAGGTTCTACAAGCTGTGGTCCCACCCTGAAGGTAGGCCTGTGTTTTTGTGTTCCTTGAGCATCCTCTTAGGTGCCGTCCTGGAAGGTGATGGGAGAAAACCTACGTTAGACTTACCGGTAACGGTATTTCTACGAACCTTCCAGGACGGTAGGCCTACTTACCGCCCTAAGTGGAGGGAAAAGGTAAGTACCTATAAGGAACTACGTCCCATGTGAACCAGTTTAGGATTACTCTAATACATACTGGGGAACAAGGGGATGGGTGGGGCTTTTTATTCTGTCATGTGATTGTGTTTCCTGCAGGGAGGAGCCATCATCTCTCAGGTGCCGTCCTGGAAGGTTCGTAGAAATACCGTTACCGGTAAGTCTAACGTAGGTTTTCCATACTAGGGGCCCCCACTATGTAGCTACTTTAATTTGATCAATGCAACTAATCCCTTACCCCCAGAAGCGCTTTTGGCATATATTGCGCTACTCCCTAAACATGGGAAGGACCCTCAATATTGTGCTAATTATAGACCAATTTCCATGCTAAACACCAATACCAAGCTTCTGGCGAAAATTTTGGCCACTCGACTACAGGACCACATAGGCAAACTGGTCCACCCAGACCAGATGGGCTTTATGAAGGGCCGTGAGGCTGGAGACGATACCATTCGGGCCCTAACTTTTTTTGCATTGGATGCAACACGGCCTGGATAAAGCTCAGAGAATAACATTGTCAATGGATGCCAAAAAGGCTTTTGACAGGGTGAACTGGGTGTTTGACTGAGGTTCTGAGGGGAATAGGCCTAGGCAATCGTTTGATGGACTGGGTTTCGGCATTGTATGTGACCACGAGAGCGGGAGTGAAGGTAAAAGGTACACTGTCGGACTATTTCCAAACATGTAATGGCACTAGACAGGGGTGTCCATTGTCCCCGCTGTTATTTGCTATGATATTAGAACCGTTTCTATGTAAAGAAACATGGAAATATCGGGGGACATGCATTGGATCTGTAGAACATAACGTTTTTGCATATGCCGATTTAGCTGTTCTACCTTTTGAACCCACAGACATCATTACCAGTCCTGATGGCAGAAGAACTTACATTTTGGATTTTTTTTTTTTTTTTTCGATAATCTGTAATACTACCCAATCATGTTTCTCCGGAATGGGTTAATAAACGTCACTATTAAAAAGGGTGAAGCAAAACACTGAAAACTCAAGCACTTTGGGGAGGGGGGACAATGGGAGGAGGTGTGTGTGTATATGTGTGTATAATATATATATATATTAGTGTGTGTGTGTATAGTATTTATATATATATATATATATATATATATATATATATATATATATATATATATATATATATATATATATATAGTGTGTATAATATATAATATCTCTCTTTGGGAGGGACGATTGTTGTAGTTTTCTTTGCTTTTTCAATGTGAATAAATGTTGTGTGTCTAAAATGATATTTAAAAAAATGTTGATAAAAATTCAGAAAATAAGTCTGATACATTGTAACACTCGCGGTTACTATATATCAGATGTCAGGGGATATAGTAGTGATTGCTGCCTATATCCACTGTACTACAGGGAGGAGACTTGGTAAACTTGTGTTTACCAAGCCCCAACTTCACACTGACAAGCACCACCGCGATCCCCAGCCTGACAGATCACGAAGATCAGTGCAGGGAGAAGCTGCAGAAGGGGGAAGGAAAGCTACCGCTCGGAGTGGCCATGGATTGGGGAGGGGCGTATGGACTTGTCAGTGAAAGGGTTAAACATTTTCAAGTCATTCAATTGTAGAAATACTTGCAGATTTTAAGTTATTTTGTGAGCTTACAATTGTTTTACTCCTTATAGGAGCAAGCAAGGCCAATCCATCCAGCACCACTTCCTGAGGCTCCACAACCCCAACGCCTTCCTCCTGAAGCGACTTCAACTTCTGCACCTCAAAAACCTCACTTGAAACTTGCCAGAGTTCAAAGCCAAAATGGAATTGTTCTTTCGTGGAGTGTTTTGGAAGTAGATCGTAGCTGTGCTGTAGTAGATAGCTACCACCTCTATGCTTACCATGAAGACCCATCTGCAACATCTCCTTCACAGTGGAAAAAAATTGGGGAAGTAAAAGCATTACCTCTTCCTATGGCATGCACGCTAACACAGTTTGTTTCTGGCAGCAAGTACTATTTTGCGGTTAGGGCAAAAGACATTTATGGCCGTTTTGGACCATTTTGTGACCCACAGTCAACAGATGTTATTTCCACCCAGAGCAGTTAATTTGGGCCAGTGTTTGTACTACCAATTGCCAACATTACATCATGCATGAACTTTGCTTTGTAGTAATTACTGGGTTGAAATATTTCTACCAGTGTAAGAAAATCGCCTACAACAAAGTACTAGTCTTGGGTCATTGCCTGGACTGGTCTGCAAAACCATTATTGAAACTGTTTCCTCTTTTGTGTTAGTATGAATGTCTATAAATCTAAACAAATCTAGAATAAAACCACTGTAATTTCACAGTTGTGCAAAACTTGTGCACATGGCATGGTTATAGATGTAAAAGCATTTGTATTTTATTTTATAGTGAGATACAGTGCTTTGGTATTTGGCGAGTATAGCTCTTCGAAACAAGTATTACAGAGTAATTCATACATATGAAGGCAAAATTGGTATTTTGTCCCTGCTGGCTGGGCTAGCTGGTGAGTTTTTCATGAACAATTATCTATGGCATTTACAAAAAAACAAGGTCATGTTTTCGCTAGTGGATTTGTATATGTGTACATATATAAATAGTGTTTTTTTTTTTTGTGCCTTAAATTTTACCTAAACTGTTTTCAGTATTGGGTGTAAGGATTCTCTTTGGGGAGAAAGTGAAATCTATCCACATCCGAGCGCCAAAGTTTTTTGTTTTTTTCTTGTTCTCCCCCCACCCCCCCAAACATAATCCGCAAATGTTTACTTTGTTTACCCTTCTCCTTTCCCTATTAAGTTCACGTATGCTGTATAGCACAGTGGTCAACAACCTGCAGTTACCTTGTTAATGTGTTTTTCAGATGTTTTTAATAATAAATTGAACAATTCGGGATTAGTTGCACATATTGCCATTTTACAGTGTGATTGTGCCTCCAAAAGATTTTTTAAATCCTATTTGGGTATAAATGCATGAATTAATATGTACAGTGCATCCTCACTAGTAAGTGAGAACAAGTATTTTTGTATTAGTATAGATTTTCCCGGCTACAACTTAACACTTTCATTACAGGAGAAATAGTTTTGTTAGCTATAATTCAGATGATTTGTCTGTTGTGCAATGTAAATCCCACTGTATATTTCAGATTTTTTGTTTTTTTAATCAAGAATATTTGTTACTGCAATCGCAGTACACAGTTTTTAGGAATGGACATTTACTCTCCAGAAACTTGACGCTAGATTTAACCAACTGATAATTCTTCCAGTAAGTTGTAAATTCACACTCCACCTCCTGATGTTGGAAAATATAATTTTCAGTAAGTGCTGGGCATTGGGAGAAATACTCTGATTGCAAGAAATATTGTTACATTGTATGTAAATAAAATATTTTTTACAAATCTTTAGCTTTTTAATTGGTAATACACTGAATACACTTGCAACATGTGTCATCTGTTTAATATACATGGGTGAGCAATTTGTTACAGCACAAGAACACTTGGCTGAATTAAAGGCAAACCAAATAAAAATAATTAGAGCTTTGCATCTAACGGCATGCGAACTTGTCAACTTGGCTTTCCTATTCATAAAAATGGTGGCCTTATTTCTCTGAAGAGGACCCTATTTTCTAACAACCAGTTGCTGTTCCCTTTCTGCAGGGAAACTGATCACCTAACCACCCCATGGAGGAGAAAAAAAGGCTTGATGTCCATTTGTTTGTAATAGACTTGGAACAGTTCATGCAGTTTTCCCCTGTTCAGCAAACTTCCTGGTTTCGTTACTCCACCCCCAGCTGCCACTTTAGCTTGAATCCTGAGAACTGTCATTCTACTTCATAGATGACAGAGTAGTTCTGTGCTCCCCTGCCACCACCAGCTGTCACTTCTGCATATTTCTGGTGTGTCCCTGTTCGCCATTTCAGGTCCAATTTTCAGTCCAAATTTTGGGCTGAATTAGGACCTGAAACATACCAGAAGATGTGTCAACTGGCTCCATAGAGATCCGGTCACAATTTCCTGACATGTGATTTATAAGTGGGGAAACCTCTGCATCCAATTCGCAATAGTGAATTACAGCCCCAAGAAACCAGAAGAGTAACAGAGCTACTGCAATGACCAGAGCAGAGAGAATAAACAAGCAAAGTGTGCGATGGGAAGTGATCTAGCAGTGAGTCGGATCAGGAGGGAAATGGCAGTGTGTCAGAGTGTTTAATAACGCAAGATAACTGGAAGCTGTGTGATTTCTAATGCTGACTTTCTACCTAAACATAGAATTAAGTGGTCTAAAAATTAGATCTACAATCGTTAAAGCTATATATAAAAAAATATGGGCATGTTATAGGCAATTGAAGGCTGTTTTACAAAGCCAACATATACAGGACAGAGCAGTAAATATACAGTTGGAGACTCATTAAATATTAATGGGTGTTCAGTATAGGTTTGTATGTTAGGTTTGATTATGCCCATTGGCAGGTGATGGAGAGACTATTTGGCCTGACTGGTTCATTTGCTGTTCCCTCAATAACCACTTGGAATAATGAAAAGGATGCATAAGTTCCACTTCCCGTGGTCTTTATGTAATTTTTCCATCTGAAGAAAGATTTTTATATCAAGATTTGATTTCACATTCAGCCTTTCATTCGAAAATAATGAAATGCATATTTTCTTGTACACCACATGGCACATAGCCTTTAATCATTACATAGTGGGTTGTATAGTTCACCAGAGGTGATTGGACACTGGCACACCCAATGAAGAAGAGTTCCCCTCTATATAACCCCTCCCATAAGGGAAGAACCTCAGTTTTTTTCTCCAGTGTCAAAGGTAATAGTCGCGTCTAAGGATGTGCTAAGAAGCTCTGCTAAAAATCCCTTTTGGGGTCAAAGAGCTACACAACAGATCCATCCAAGAAGCTTATTAAATACACTAAACATGGATGGTACCCAGGCCTCGCAGAAGACCGAGGCTGTTGCCTGCAATTTCTCTCTTTTGAGGACTGGGATCCAGTACTTTCGCTATATGAAAAAAGCGCAAAAGTTTTCTGGCAGAGTTTTTTACAAGGCAGAGTTTTTTTTACAAGGCATCCTTTAAGTAGGAACCCATATCCCGTGATGGGTGAAGATTGGTACTGTCTGGTCTTCAGCAGTCCTGTGGTGGGGATCAGGTAAGTGTCAAAAGATCAAAAGAAAAACATCTTAAGCCGTTTCCCCTTTTGAGTACAGTGTCTTGCCTATATCTGCCACTGGAGGGAGTAAAGAGCTGATCTTCACTCACCATGCTCCAAGAGAAGTCTGTGTCTGCTACGGATCAGACGGCACGCTTCCTCCGCTGCAAGCTCTGCATAGCCAGCAAATATAACCTCCTTTGGTGAGGTAAGCTGCTATAGGGGACCCTCCTCTCCCCCTCACTAATCCACCATTCCCCTACATGCGTGTTCACGGCCGGTAAGTGGTGGCGCGGTCACGTGTGCGCCGCTCTACCGCGCAGGGCGGGGGTCTTTAAAAAATTACCTCAGACACCAGATAGCTCTCTAAGAGCAGACAAAGCAGCCTGGGGCATGTAAGCTTCTCTGTGGTTGGATTCAGGCACTGTGTGATAGTTTAGCAATCTACATAAAGTAATGCAACCAAACAGTAGTGTATGCATTGTTTGTACCTCTGCTTTGGCTTAGGACTAATGTCTTCCTAAAGGAGAAATACAGGGCAAAAAAGGCCAGTAAGGCATCGCCACCTGAATCAGAAGGTTCTAGCCATTCCTGCCTAGTACCATCCTCTCCTGCAAGACCTAAAGCACCTGCACAGGATGAGCCATTACCTTTAATCAGGCATAGCAGCCTCTCCTGTTATGCCAGCTCTTGCATATGTCACTGAGGACACTTTAGCAGCTGCTCTGAACAACTTGGAAGGGAGCATCGCTACTTTAATCGCAGCGTCCTCACAGAAGGACAAAAAGCGAAGTAGGTCCTCTGTTGTCCTAGATTCTTCAGAAAATTCTAATAATGAGGATGAGGAGGATAATGCAGCACCATCAGGGGATGAGGAACAATCGGATGGTTCAGAAATATCAGGTGAACCTTTTTCTGCTTCCCAGGTTCTTAAATTGCAGGTGCCAGGTGCAATGTTATGCAGAAGCAGTCTGTTCCACATTCAAGTTACGCTTGTCTGGGTTAACTGATTAGTTTGCTAAGAAATGGAAACTGCCTACGGTAGATGTAGCCATTTCTTGTGTAAATAGAAACCTTACTTGTCCTGTAAACAATGCTCGGGTATTTAAAGATCCTTCTGAAAAGAAATTTGAATCTTTACTGAAATCTTTCTTTCTTATGGCTGGCGCTGTAACTCAACCTGTTGTGGCAGCAGTTGGTTTGTGTCAGGTCCTAAGGGAACAGATGAAGCAAGGACTTAAAAAGCTTCCCCCCAGATCAGGTCAATCTATGGGAGAACGTGCCTAAAGCTTTGTTTTGTTCCGCTCTTACAGAGATTGCTTTGCAAAATCAAAGAGGGAATACCAGTACTCTTGGTGGCTCCGAATTGGCCCAGAAGGTGCTGGTACACCGAAATCGTAAGGATGTGACAGTGTGGAAACCTTGGATTCTTGCACCCCACCAAGACCTGCTATCTTGGGGTCCAGTTTTCCATCCTTCCTTATGAAAGCTAAATTTGACGGTTTGGCTGTTGAAACCTACATATTAAAGAAATGTGGGCACTCGGGTCCAGTTCTCTCCACTCTCATTAATGCTAGAAAGCCGGCCTCCAGGCTCATCTATTATACAAGCTGGAAGGTGTTGTAATATGTTGGCCGATTTATGTAGGATATTGTATTAAAGTATCATTATTATTATTATACAGGATTTATATAGCGCCAACAGTTTGCGCAGTGCTTTACAACATTGGGGAATACAATTCAATACAGGAGGCATCAGAGGGCCCTGCTCGTTGGAGCTTAGTCTAGAAGGGAGGGTTAAGTGGGACAAAGGGTAGTAGCTGTGGGGGGGGTGATCAGATGGACAAAATGAAAATACAGTTGTTGACTAGGAATTCAGTTCAGTTGTCCACGCCAACTGAATTTTCACATATCAAAGGGACAGCTGAAAACCCTTTGTGTTAAACTTCTGCAAGTCTACCTAGGTGTGTGAGGTATTGCCTGTTAACCTAATTGTACATGTCAATGGGTACATTGTTTACATACTAAAGGATGATATAAGACCATAGAAGAAGACCGTAATTAGATGGTAATTAGACTTGAGGGGGTATTCATGGGACACATTTGGTTCACCTAGCAGAAACCCCCCTCCCCCAGTGTCAGACTTGTATTTGAGAGGACATTCAAACTGGCATTCAGTCAGTCTGGTCTCTATGGATATGAAGGCACAGGTCTAGGAAAGATGGCACTCTGAAGGCTGCTATTCGTTGTCCTATTTACTATTAGAGTTGGGTTGCTGCTGGAACATAACTTATATATCATCATTATAACTACTAATATATTATTTCACCACCATACAATATATCACTACAGAAGGCATGTCTTTTCTGGTGTTAGTAGGATTCTGGCTTTTTGTTAGTTGGGCGTAGATATGAAACTAGCCCTGAGTACCATTTAAGGGTCAAATCTCGGCTCTGTCAATTTTCTTTCAGGGACCGCTGGCATCTCATTCCCTAGTCCGGGCATTTATGCAGGGGTTACTGTGGGTAAATCCACCAGTCAAACCTCCCCTGTGTCCATGGGATTTAAATCTAGTCTTGTCGGTCCTGCAACGGCAGCCCTATTCACCATATTCTGTTAATTCTTTTGAGTAGGAAATTGGCCTTTCTCTTTTGTTCATGAACGGACCCGGCTCCATTAATTCTTGACAGTAGGGTTATGTTCCATCTATCAGGAGAGGACTAGGCAGACATGTTTAACAGTTAAAAACATGTAACGGAGCAAAGCTGAACAGTACCGCCCAGGGGGCGGTCCCTCTGGCTATAACCCCTCAGTGAGACGCTCAGTTTTTTTTCTTCTGCCTAGCATAGGAGAAGGACCTTGCTCCCTAGGGGCCCATTGGTCCTGAAGAACTTTTATTTAAATTTTTTCTTTCTACTTTTTGATTCTGAGATCTACTATCAACTGCTGGCTGGGTGACAGGCTGGAAAATATAGATCCTTGTATTCTCCCCAGTCCAGCCATAGAGCGTGAGCAGACCTTTAGCTACACGCAATGAGTTGCTCCAGAGGTGGCTGGTGAGCTATGCTCCGGGTCTCCCATATGACCGGGCTACTGATGTCCGAGTCACAGTGGGCCGTGGTCATCAGCCACTCTGTACTGCTCAGTGATGGGTCTGTCAGGAACGCATCCAGCGGGACGGGTAAGTAAGGTTCCTCCTGCAGGATGGAACTGCTGGGCATTCCTGGGGTGGTCGATTAGGGGGTTTCTCGCCCTCCCTTTCCTCTCTCCCCGTCCCTTCCCTCCTCCCCATGCATTGCTGGGCCTGCTGTGTTAACGGGGCCTCAGCGCTAAAGTGGTCAGTAACCGGACCCCAAACCAATGGGGTATAGCCCATAATGCTTTCTTTTTAGAGAGCTGGACCCTGGGCCCAGAACTTAGAAACCTTTGGGGGCCTAATGTTTCTGTTGCCAGAGTGCTATATGGGCCCAGGACAGTGGATCCTTCATAGGAACCCAGGGCCTGAAGGTCAATGCCCCACGGAGATGGGGGAAGATTGGGCCTCTTGCTGTGCAAAGTCCTGCGGCATGGAGCAGGTAAGTGAGGGGAAACTTGCGGAACTTGGTTCGCAGCAGGTTTTCTGGGGGGGGGGGTCACAGTGGGACATGCCTAAAGTTATGCGCTGCATCTGGCAAAGTGAGCCACATGTCTTAAGGATAGGATGGCTCTATGTGTATTTCCCCATAAAAGGTGACCTCCCTGGTAGTATTGTAAAGCATTGAGAAAGCTGTGTGTGTGTAAAGAGAGCTGTGCCTACCTGCAGAGCCTCCAGGCGATTGCTGCCAAGGTTTCTTCCTCCTAGCCTGGATGACAGGCAAACGCTGGCCTCCTCGTGTGGCCCCCTTCCCCCCCCTGCGCGAGCGTCCCCGTGATATGGGCGCAATTTCGCGCCGTTAGCTGAGGGGGGAAGGGCGGGCCAGTATGTTTAAGGAAGGGGCGGCCCTTCCATTCGTTCCCAGCTCAGTGTTTGCTGGAACTGAGAGAGGAAGAGACCAGAGCGGCAGCGCGGGGCGCCGAGGACACACAGTGGCCAAAAAAGAATATTACAGTCTTGAAAGACTGTCCTGGAGCCTAGAGTTAGGCTGTTCTTCTTTTTTTTTTTCTTTCTTTCTCAGCAGTTTTTTGGCAATACTACTAAGGGGGACAGAATGTTTTTTCTCTCTTTGGTTTAAAAAAAAAAGAAAAAGAACCATTAATAGGAGAGAAGGCATTCTTTATCCCCCAAAGGGTTTTTGGGTAATAACTATTATAATTCCAAACACCGTTAAGTTAGCGGGCGTACCTCGGTATTGTACCATGGAATCTGGTTCAGAGGGTACAAGAGGTGGGGATTCCCCCAGAGAGTCTGAGGTCTCGGACAAAGTTATGCCGCTGCTTTCCCGAGAGGGAGCCTTGGTGGGACCATCGGGATCTGGGGCTGGGGCTGGCACGGGTCAGTCCAACCCTAGGGTGGTCACGGACGAGGTACTGTCCACCTCTTTAAAAGAGATGGGAAAAAAGAATGGAAAAAATGATAGCCAAGGCTATGCGGGGCAGAAAACGGAATAGATCTTCGTCGCCCGAGCGTGGACCCTCAGAGGAGGAGGTCCTTTCCGCAGGGGAATTGGACGACCTCTTGGACGAGGACCAAGCAGGTTCGGGGATCGAGGACCCAGATACGGAGGAGTCTGGGGCAGCCTCCCAAGGGGAGAGCTGGTGGGTTCAAGCCTTAACGGACTTGGTCCATAGAGCTTTCAACTTGCCAGTACCAGATCTCCAAGTATCGCCGGTTTCAGCTTTGGGCTCACTAAGCACGCCTCAAAACAACGCAGTTTTTCCGATCCATCCTCTGCTAGAGGAAGTTATGTTCCAAGATTGGACCAAGCCAGATAGAATCTTTTTACCACCTAAAAGATTCTCTGCCTTATATCCTATGGAAAATAAATTTTCCAAGAGATGGGCAACCCCGGCGGTGGACGCAGCCATCTCATGTGTTAACAAATCTTTAACATGCCCTGTTGAAAACATACAGGTGTTCAAGGATCCGGTTGATAAACGCTTGGAAACGCTACTTAAAAACTCCTTCACCACTGCAGGGGCAGTAGTGCAGCCAGCTGTGGCTGCGATTGATCCGATAATGCTTGTGCAACCCCAAACTAAGCAGATGCTTAAACTTATTCCTGCCCAGCAGGCAGAAGAATTTTCGGATGTCCCTAGGGCCATACGCTTTACGGTAGACGCAATTAAGGATTCTATCCAGCAAGCGTCACGTTTATCGTTATCCCTTATCCATATGAGAAGACTCTTATGGTTAAAGAGCTGGGAGGCAGAGCCCCCATGCAAGAAGCTCCTGGTAGGGTTCCCCTTCCATGGAGAACGACTCTTCGGAGAAGACCTGGATAAATACATTCAGACCATTTCAAGCGGCAAAAGTACTCTTTTGCCAACCAAGAAAAAGTTTCGAGGGCCTGCGTTTAAACGACAGTACCCAGGGGGGCAGGGGCCCTCTAATACCAAACAGTATCGACGGCCTCCTGCAAGATCAAACTTTAACTTTTAACAACAAATCACAGGGACAGGCCGCTGGAGGCAAGAAGCAGTGGTTTCGCAAACCAGCCCCCAAGCCGGCCTTATGAAGGGGCGCCCCCACCCACGAGGGTGGGGGGAAGGCTGCGTCTCTTTTCAGAGGTTTGGGAGGCCAGCATTCCCGACAGATGGGTACGGTCTTCCGTGGCTATGGGCTACAAACTAGACTTCCTAAAGTTTCCTCCTCCTCATTTCCAGGAGTCAAGGGTACCAAACGATCTGGGGAAGGGAGCCACATTAATGGCGGCATTGAATCATCTACTCTCCCAGGAGGTAATAGTAGAGGTACCAGTCCAAGAACAAGGGCTGGGTTTCTACTCCAACCTATTTATCATCCCAAAGCCCAACGGCGATGTCAGGCCAATTTTGGACTTAAAAATGGTAAATGCATACCTAAAGGTCCGCTCATTTCAGATGGAATCCGTGCGGTCAGCAACTGCCACACTCCAGAAGGACGACTTCATGGCATCCATAGACATAAAGGATGCCTACCTTCATGTTCCAATTTATCAGCCACATCAAAGATTTCTACGCTTTATGGTGGCTTCGCGTCATTACCAATTCGTGGCGCTTCCTTTTGGGTTGGCTACGGCCCCCCGGGTATTCACAAAGGTCCTAGCTCCAATCCTAGCCAAGCTAAGGATCCAAGGGGTCACGATCCTAGCGTACCTGGACGACCTCCTAGTCATAGATCACTCGTCTCCTGGCCTGGAACGAGCAGTGGCCCTCACGGTCCAGTACCTCGAGAGGTTCGGCTGGGTCCTAAATCGAGAAAAGTCAGCATTCCAGCCCACAAGGCAGTTGGAATATCTCGGCATGAGGTTAGACACAGAACAACAAAGGGTGTTTCTACCTCTGATAAAGGTCAAAGCCATCAAGGAGTTAATCCTATTGGTTCTAAGCAAGAGAGAACCAACTATTCGCCTATGTATGCGGTTACTAGGCAAGATGGTGGCCACATTCGAGGCGGTACCGTACGCCCAGCATGGAGCAGGAGGCTACAGGCCTTGGATATCCCTTTGCCGCTCTCATCAAGAGTCCGACAAAGTCTGTGTTGGTGGTTAGACCCTCAGAATCTACTGAAGGGGAAGTCTTTCAGCCCAGTGGCTTGGAAGATAGTAACCGCAGACGCCAGCCTGACGGGCTGGGGAGCAATTTTGGACGGTTGCACTCGCCAGGGTACTTGGGCAAAGCCAGAGAAGCAGTTGCCCATCAACATCTTGGAGCTCAGAGCTGCTCGACTAGCCCTCAGGGCTTGGACGTCCAAATTGCAGGGGTTCCCGGTGAGAATTCAATCAGACAATGCCACGGCCGTGGCATACATAAATCACCAAGGGGGAACCAAGAGTCAAGCCGCTCAGAGAGAGGTGAGCTTGATTCTCCTGTGGGCAGAGGCTCATGTGCCCTGCATATCGGCAATATTCATTCCAGGAGTGGACAACCTTCAGGCGGACTTCTTAAGTCGCCAGACTCTGTTGCCGGGGGAATGGTCTCTACATCCACAGGTCTTTCAGACACTTTGCCAAAGATGGGGAGTGCCGGACGTGGATGTCATGGCATCGAGACTCAACAAGAAGCTGGACAGGTTCATATCCCGCTCAAGGGATCCGATGGCCTGCGGAACCGATGCGCTGGTTTGCCCTTGGTATCAGTTCAAACTTCTTTATGCATTTCCCCCGCTCCAGTTACTACCCCGCCTGCTGCGCAGGATCAGGGTGGAGCACATACCAGTTATCCTGGTAGCTCCAGCATGGCCCAGAAGGGCATGGTATTCACTAATCCTGAAGATGGTAGTGGGAGACCCTTGGACTCTTCCTCTACGGCCAGACCTGCTATCGCAAGGTCCGATCCTCCACCCTGCCTTACGGCATCTAAATTTGATGGCCTGGAGGCTGAATCCCTGATTCTCAGGGGTAGAGGTCTGTCTCAGAAAGTAATCTCTACCCTAATCAGAGCCAGGAAACCGGTCTCTAGGGTGATTTATTACAGCCTATGTAGGCTGGTGTGAGTCCAAGCGATGGCTTTCTCGCAAATTTACCATCGATAGAGTATTACGTTTTCTCCAGCTAGGAGTGGATTGGCATTAAGCACAATCAAGGGACAGATTTCAGCTTTGTCAGTGTGGTTTCAGCGGCCGCTGGCCACCCACTCGCTAGTTAAGACCTTCATTCAAGGGGTCTTACGTATTAATCCTCCAGTTAAATCCCCACTTTGCCCGTGGGATTTAAATCTTGTTCTGTCAAGTTTACAGAAACAACCTTTTGAGCCGTTGGCTGAAATTCCTTTGGTTTTACTGACAAGGAAGTTAGTATTTTTGGTTGCCATGGTTTCCGCCAGAAGAGTATCGGAACTGGCAGCCTAAGGAACCATATCTTATTTTACATAAGGACAAGGTCGTTCTCCGCCCTTATCCTTCCTTCCTACCAAAGGTTATATCCAGTTTTCATCTAAACCAGGATTTGGTATTACCATCCTTCTTTCCTAAACCTACTTCCAGAAAGGAAGGGTTGCTGCATACCTTGGATATTGTCAGGGCCATGAAGGCCTATCTTAAAGCTACAGAGAAGATCCGGAAAACAGATGTGTTGTTCATTTTACCGGATGGGCCCAAGAAGGGGCAGGCAGCTGCAAAATCCACCATCTCGAGGTGGATTAAACAGTTAATCACTCAGGCCTACGGGGTGGGAGCTCTGTGTCCCGTGATGTACTCCAAGAAAAAGATTTTACAGGTAAGCTGTATTAAAAATCTCTTTTTTCTGAGGCAGCCATCTTCTTGAAGCTCTAGCATTGTTTTGGCCTTTAGCGCTGGAATTGTCATACTCAATGGCACAGATCACCTCAGGCACACACTGTGCAGGGGACAGAGCGGACCGCAGCGCTGAGCAGTAACTGGGTCAGGGCGGTGAGTCCTCTGGGGAGCCCCTCGGTCTGTAGCAGCAAGGAGGGTGGGCCTTTTTGTGTACCTTGACTTAGTCCCTGAGTGAGTGGGGTCAGCGTGGAATCAGAGGCTGGCCCTTCCCCAGACATTCCTGTGATAGCAACTGGTGCCGCGGTACCTGTGGACGCTTTGTCGGCGGACCTGGAATCCTTTGTTGCCAGGGTGGAAGCTGTGTGTGGGCGTAAGGGGGGGTAAAAAGTGCCCCCCCCACCATCTTATGGGGAAAGCTCTGATTCAGACTCTGGCCTGGCTGTGGCACAGGGCTCCTGTTCTGACGAGTCAGAGGATGTGGACCAGGATCATTCGGACAGTGAGGAAGACTCTGTGTCAGCGCTGGAAAGGCGTTTGTTGTTGCACTTATCACCGCAATGCGGAAAACCCTCAAGCTGGAGGATATGGCCGGGACATCTACTCAGGTGTCGGTTCCTTTTGGGTCCCACAAGACGACCCGCACTGCTAAGTTGTTTCCTTGCGTAACTTATTTTGATATGTTTATAGACACGTAATGGGAACGACTGCAGAGGACTTTTTCGGTCCCAAAATGGTGGTCCATTACCCTTCTGAGGAGAGCCTCCTGAAAAAATGGGCACCTCCCCCGATTGTAGACCCTCCAGGATCCAGGTTGAACAAGATAACCACGATTCCGGTAGCGGGGACCCCTGCATTTAAGGATTCTGCAGATAGTTGGTCCGAAGTCCATGTTCACCGTGCTGGGGTCAGCATTGCTGCCTGTATTTGCTGTGGCCCTGGTGTCACAGACTTAAAGATTGTGCAAAATTGTTGCACTGTAAGTTGGAGAAGCAACAGGCTTCTCCAGTCTGTGTGGAACTGGCCGACCAGTTGGTGCAAACTTAAGTTTGTCTGCGACGCAGCCCTGGATACAGCTCCCTTGCATTACGTCGCCTGATTTGTCTTAAATGCTGGTCCGAGGACCAGACTTCCAAGAAGACTCTGGCGGATTTGCCCTTCCAGGGAGAGAGGCTATTTGGAGCCTTGTTGGACGACATTATTAAGAATGCCACTGGGGGTAAGAGCACGCTGTTCCCACAATCTAGAAAAGGTAAAGAGCCACGCCGTATGCCAGGGCCCTCCTTTTCTGCTCAGAAGTGGATTTTTCGTCAATCTGGGCCTGCAGGTAAGCGTTCCCAGGCCGACAAAGGGCCAGCTGAGGGACAAAAGAATCCCTGGGTTCACAAGCCAAACATCCCCGTTTGTCCCTGTGACGGTAGTGGAAGATATCCCCGTCAAACATTCCCTTCTTC
Organism: Rana temporaria; assembly: GCF_905171775.1. Classification (NCBI taxonomy): domain Eukaryota; kingdom Metazoa; phylum Chordata; class Amphibia; order Anura; family Ranidae; genus Rana; species Rana temporaria. Next base: position 83,144,322 of record NC_053495.1, on the reverse strand, counting down.
CCATAAAGAAAATCACCCAATATTCCACGAGGAGGAATATTCCTGGGATCGCCCAATAATCCACACATGAGCCAAGCTTACTGCTGGAACAAGACCCTTTAATGGCAGCATGCTGCTAGTTATATATACAGTTTACAAGCTAATCCTCAATCAAAGAACAATGCAATCTCCACCCCCTTTTCACACACTGGGGGCTTCCATACAGATCATAGGTAGACACTTTGGCGCCGACTCTGAAGACACATTTCTTTAGATAATGACATCAGTGAAGTTAATTACTAGTTGTAACAGACAGCTTGGCCCCGCATATAGAAGAGGTAATTACCACAATGAAGCAATCAGAATAATTAACATGAGCCACTTATCTAATCATTTAGCCTGACGATACAATACACATCTCTTAAGGGTAAACACAGGTCTTCTTCACACAACACACAGACCTTAAACTGGCAGGGAGAGTATAGGGCCTCATATCCTGGTGGTCTGCTTGATCTGTGTCTCCCTCCCCTCATATTGAGCATTGCTCTGGGATGTCCCACTATTTAATGATTAAAGGCTCTGTGTCCTGTGCGATAAAGAAAATAGGCTTTTTAATAATCGCTTACCTGTAAAATCCTTTTCCTGGAGTATACCATGGGACACAGAGGCCCTTCTATAAGAGCCTTACTGCTTTGCTACAAAACTGAGGTACCGCCCTTATGGGAGGGGGTTATATAGAGGGGGAACTCGTCTTCATTGGGTGTGCCAGTGTCCTGTCACCTCTGGTGAACTATACAACCCACTATGTAATGATTATAGGTTCTGTGTTCCGTGGTTTACTCCAAGAAAATAATTTTTTTTACTGGTAAGCGGTTATTAAAAATCCAATTTTTTAACATTTTTTATACATTTTTCCAACCAAAGCAAACTTTTTACAAAAAAAATGTTCTATAACCTTCAGATACAGTGAATATCAACTTAAATACCATATAAGTACTGTATATTCCCGGTAAACAAAGCAGAAATTGTACACACACACAATCAGGGGTACATGGCTATTATTTACCAGCTGATTTGTTACAAAGTAACATGTAAAATTCACAGAATTTAGAACCTTTGCTCTCCACAGGGTGTCCCCCAGCACCACTCTTCTCTACCCGCTGTGCTGTTATCTTAGCATGGATGCTTCTATGCAATGCACAAGTTCTCTGTATGTTATTAAATATATATAAAGTGATCAGTGCAATTTCTGAACATGAAAAGCAAGGGAGTATTGAAAAATAAATGTATATATGAACATTCAATATTGGAAAAAGAATGGAAAGATGATAAACTGCGCTATTTGAGTGGGTGAATCAAACTGCAACTAGAAATGTTATACGACACCAAAAAAAAAACCTGAGCTATATAAATGAACCTGTGCTGCACTGACTGACTGCTGGTATAAATGCACTCACAGTTGGAAAGAATAATGAAAAAATTTGTGTCGATGGGTGTCAGTGATGTGAACAAACCATATGAATGAAATAAAGGAATAGTGACCAAAAAAGGGGGAAGGTCAGTATAAATGAATATACATATCCTAATTTTGCAAATATAGATATACTAACAATGTGAAAATAATATCAATTCACATACACAGTACCATTGAACCTCATGAAATTGGTACTCAATAATAGTAATAATCATCATCAGTGAATAATAAATTTACATAAATCAATATAAAAAGTGAAAAATAAAAAAAAGGAGGAGGGAGAAAATAACCCTCAGTGATCACAATAGCAGACAGTAATGGTGACTGTAATCTCCAATAAAAGTCCATACAAAATTATTAGTGGAACATCCACGGTGACAGGTAATCCAAAACACCTGAGAAGAAGTGAGGATAGAGAAGTGCCTCCACCTGAGTACACACTGCCGGTTACTGGATGGATGTGATCTCTTAATTATAGGAGGTCAATGTGCGCTTATGGTTTATAACCCAACCTGGGGTCTTTAAGACCGTGCATCGGATGTCTCAGCCTTGGTGGTGGTGGTGGTTCTCATAAAGGTATAAAAAGTTCAGTGTGTCCCCATATAGAAACAAAAAAGCTGGTATAGTGTAAAACCTTTTACATTTATTAAGTAATCAAGACAAATGGAAATCCCAGTTATGTAGTTAGAAACAGCATAAAACGAAATCGAGCCAGCCGGCTCTGGATAGCAGCCTGTATACTTCAGGACTGGCGCTCACGCGGTGATGTCAGAACCGCGGTCTCTTTTCCAATATTGGAAAAGAGACTTGTAAATGTCACCACTAATAAGGTGCAAAGTGATTAAAGTAAAACGTTCACAAGGTTCATCCAAAAATGAGAGAATAAATAAATAGTCCTTCGAAATTAAATCCACCAAAAACAAGTGATGCTGAATATCCACACAACTGCTCAGTGCTCACAAAACTCTCACCTCCATAAAATGGTGAGACAGCCCTAAGGATTATTGATTACAGCTTGGCATTGCATGTAATTATTGAGCTCATGATCTACCAAAACTCCCTAGATCCTTCTGCACTACGGATCCCCCCCAGCTGTACTCCCCCCCCCCCCCTAGTATGTATCATGCATATTCTTAGCTCCAAGTGCATCACTTTACATTTATCAACATTAAACCTCATCTGCCACATAGTCGCCCAATTAGACAGTGCATTGAGGTTGGCTTGTAAATTGGAGACACCTGCAAAGACAGAAATGTTACTTTTGATCCCAGACCCAATATCATTTATAAAGATATTAAAAAGTACAGTGATACACCACAACAAGCTTTATATAGACGAAATGTAGAGAAGTAATCTTATTAAGCTGCATTTAATACATGGTGTTAAACCTGTGGGATTCTAATGTCGCGTACACACGGTCGTTTTTTGTGATGAAAAAAAAACACATTTTTTATATGTATACTACTTTTGTAATAAATATTTTTAGAAAAAATTCCCCTTTTTCGCTTTTGACTATTATCTGTACCAGACTATAGTGCCCTAAAAGTCCATGACTCGCCCCCTAAGTCATTTCTTTGTTTGAGTCTAGTGCTAGAATTGCTAGCCCCATTCACGTACGACTTACATAAACGACGTAAAATACGTACCTTAACATGACTTGCGCCTGCTTTATAAGGGGTAAACTTACGCCGGACGTACGCCTTACGTAAACGGCGTAGCTTACTGCGACGGGCGCAAGTAAGTTTGTGAATCGGCGTATCTAGCTCATTTACATATTCGCCGCGTAAATCAACGGAAGCGCCCCTAGCGGCCAGCGTAAATATGCACCCAACCTACGACGGCGTAGGAGACTTATGTTGGTCGTATCTTGCCAAAATTCAGGGGTATCTGCTTTCCTTAACCACTTGACCACTGGGCACTTAAACCCCCTTCCTAACCAGACCAATTTTCAGCTTTCGGTGCTCTCACAATTTGAATGACAATTACTCAGTCATACAACATTGTACCCATTTGAAATTTTTGTCCTTTTTTTCACACAAATAGAGCTTTCTTTTGGTGGTATTAGATCACCTCTGGGTTTTTTATTTTTTGCGCTATAAAAGAAAAACGACAGAAAATTCTGTAAAAATAAATAAATAAAAACTTGTTTCTGTCATATTCGCAGGTTATTTCTCACACACAGCATATGCATACCACGAATGACACCCCAAAACACATTCTGCTATTCCTCCTGAGTATGGCGATACCCCAAGTGTGCGACTTTTACACGGCGTGGCCACATACAGAGGCCCAACATGCAGGGAGCACCATCAGGCGTTCTGGAGCACCCAGGGCAATTCTGACATTTCTCTCCTACATGGAAAAAATCACCATTTATTTGCTAGAAAATTACAAAGAACCCCAAAACATTATATATGCAGAGTATTGGGGAATTGCGGAGTATTTGGGTATTGCAGAGTATTTGGGTATTGCAGAGTATCGCGCAGGGTATTGGGGTATTGCAGAGTATTGGGGTATTGCAGAGCATTGGGGTATTGCAGAGTATTGCGCTGGGTATTGCAGAGTATCGGGGTATTGCAGAGTATTGAGGTATTGCAGAGTATGGGGTATGGCAGGCAGAGTATGGGGTATGGCAGGCAGAGTATGGGGTATTGCAGGCAGAGTATTGGGGTATTGCAGAGTATCGGGGTATTGCAGAGTATCGGGGTGTTGCAGAGTATCGGGGTGTTGCAGAGTATCGAGGTATTGCAGAGTATCGAGAATATAGAACAGTACCCCTTCAAGAAGAGTGGGCAAAATCGGACTTTGAGGCTCGTGGAAGTATAAAAAATATATATTTTATTACATAAATTTACAAAATGTACACTAACAATGGTATAATGGAATGCAACTGATAACAATCACAATACAACCATTCAGAACAAGAGAATAGTGAAAGAATCCTATTGAAGTCGCCTACGCGTTTCACCGTGGGGCTTCTTCAGGACGAAATGAACAGGATTATTGCTACTATGTAGCCATGATTTTCACAATCTGTGAATAGTACACATCATATTAGTACAGCATAAAAAATGATAATGATGATATTTACATAAAAGAAAATTCCTAAAACATATATCTTTATCAATTGATTAAAACCAGCGAAAAAACACACACATTTTTGCAATACATATGGGTTACAACATGTGGCTACATCACCTGATACACAGCGGTGGATATAATCATCCAGGAAGATTCCAATGATAGATGAAATATATACCGATGGTAGTAGATAGTACAAAAAATATGTTTAGAGATCGATTATCTGATAAAGAGGGGGAGGAAAAAAGCAATAAGCGCATATTTACCCTAACAATATATGTATATGTGTATAACCTTAAGCATTATAATATACGCCTATATATATATATATATGTCTACATGCATATATATGTCCATGGAGAAACAAGAGAAGTAAAGAATATAAATTGCAAAGTCTAACATCCTATAATATATAATAGGGCAACAAGTAAACCATGTTGATTGGAAACATACCGCAGGTCCAGGCCAAATATGTCAATAATGACATGAGCAAATACACATTACAGTCCCCAGGCAAAAGAAGACGTGTCGGGGATAGAGATGCAGGTAACCGAATCCCTATTCAGAGTGGAAAGGCAACACATGGATGCAAAGAAAAAAGGAAGAAAATGAAAGAAAGGGGGAGAAAAAATAATAAATAAAATAAATATATTGGAAGTCCACGTCAGGCGGAGACGTATCTAAATATTAGACAATGTCTTTGAACCATTACATATAGCAAATGCTATATAAATACCTTAAAAATCCACTAGGGGACCTAAAGCTGGGGCAAAAGACAGCTCACAGAGGCAAACATAAGGCCATCCATCAATAAAGGAACAGCATCTCCCATATAACAGAGATCGTCTTGCAAACACCTCTGTGGACATATAATAAACAGAGCACCGTTTTCAATAGACACCCAGGGGATATGGAAATGTATTAGGGAGATTATGGACGGTCAGCAGGTACTTACTGTGTGCATGTAGCGTCCGTGTATGCCCCAGGGTCACAGCCTGTGCTGAGTACACAGCTGATCTGTGCAGCTGGGTTTAAATACACTGGGGAATTGCATGCTGGCTTGATGACATCATCAGCAAGCGCCGTATGAATACATTGTGCTCCCTGAGAGTAAGAAGGGCTTGATTGGACAGCCCAAGTGGGAGGCACCAGGAGGCCAGAACCAGCCCTGATTGGCCAGATCTCGCCATATAGATAGAATGTAAGAACTGAATACAGCAGCCCAAGTGGGAGGCGCCAAGGAAGTGCACCGAATCCCTGATTGGCTGGGTATCGCCGTGTATACAGGGGGGCAGGGCATGTATAGTTAGTATCATAGATACAAGGCAGACACTGTGGGCGTAAAAAGAGGCGTGTCAGGGTGTAACATAGAAGTATAGGTAAAGCAGCAGGCGGCTAAATATTAAGGGACATTCTGAGTCCCAGCAGCAAAAAAAAAAAAAAAAGGGGAAGGAACTGTCCACACGTCCCAGCACCATACAGATGGCCAAAAACGGGTCAACCAATGAAAAAACGAGACGACCGCTCAACACAATACCATTTGGTAGTGTGTTCCTAAAACCCTGGTGATAAGAAACCACTGCTACAGTAAATCATTTTCTGGTCAAATAATAAGAATAAAGGCCAGGAAAAACAAAGCATCCCCTATTTAGCACAGTGATGCTTGCAAAAACAATCCCATCAGCCCCACAACAACATAGCAGAGGGCAGAGTAGATTCAAAGCAGCAGAGCTGCGACTGGAAGAGGGTGTCGGTAAATCACAAACATACATATGCCATCCTGGACCTGCAACTCAATTCTAAGGAATCATTGCTAATAAAGCAATAAAACTATGGTGTCAGGGGGGCAAGAGACCCTTAGAATGGCGTAATATAGAAAAGTAAGAAGCGCAAAAGGAGACACAGCAATAGCACCTTCCAAATAAAATAGGCTATAGGCTATAGCGATCTGGCAGAGCCAGGGTTATACCCCCCCTATATAAAAAAAGCAAGAGTGAACAAAGAAAGAAAAATATCTCCATGGATTTGATAGATATCAAAAAAGATTATATATTGTTTAGTAGGCTTATACATCCTGGATGCAGGATTCCACCACAGTGTACTGGGGGCCACATAGATCACACAAATGTACCACACACATGCCAATGTTATACAGTAAGAGAAAAATACTTAATAATCTAAATTAAAAAACATACTTCCTGATGGGTATTAGATCAGAGTAGTTTTGGTATACTTTTGTCTATAGGCAAAGATATTAACTCTAAAAAAGGAGGGGTTATACCTATAGTATGAATGGAGTTCCCTCCCTCATATATCATTTGCACTTTTGAATGTTTCCCAAGATTCCAAACGAGCCATATTCGTGACAGTGCAATGCCGTTTCTCCAAGGACTATGGGGTGAGTTTGCAATGAATGGAACCCCGTTGGCAAACTAGGCATTCCAGCTATATAGGTCAGATCTTTAGAAATGGTTTGAAGCTAATGGCTTCATTAAGACCTGGGAAAAAATTGGCTCGGAGCCGATATATCCATTTAGCTTCACACTGTAGGACCTTCTAAACGAAGTTGCCCCCCCTTGGATCCTCAAACACACTTTCCAAGGCTGAGAACTTAAAGAGGGAAGGCTCATATTTGTGTCTAAACGCCACATGGTGGCCCATTGTGGTATTTAGCAACCCACTGGTGGCATAATATACATGGTCCTTGATTCTCTTCCAGAAACACCGTATAGTCTTGCCAACATAAAAACTGCCGCATTGGCAGAAAATAATATAAATGACACCCTTCGTTTGGCAGTTAATATGCTGTCGTATCTTATGGTTCTGGCCGTTTGGTAATTGAATTGAGGAACCCTCCAAAATCATGTGACAAAAATTGCAGTTACCGCATTTAAATAAACCTGGATTCTCTGTTGTCATCTGGCCAGCTTTACAGTATCTGCTTCTGACCAAACGATCACGGATAGACGTGGCACGTCTATATGTGATTTCAGGCCTCTGGCCTAAATACTTGGACAAAGTCTGGTCAGCTGTTAAAAGATGCCAGTGTTTGTCCATGACGGCTCTTATCTGTTTGTATTGGTCTGACTATTCAGACTGGTAATGAACCTAGTGGTGTCTGTTTTAGATTTTTTAGTGACCTTGGAGAGTATCTCATTCCTCTTTTTACCTTTGACTCTGTTGAATGCCTTTTTAAGGCACGTTCTACTGTAGCCCCTATTGGCCAATCTGGTATAGAGTAGATCTGCTTCCGCCCTAAATTTACTAGGATCAGAGCAATTGCGCCGCAAACGCAGATACTGTCCGTATGGTATACTCCAAACCAATGGAGAGGGGTGGGCGCTTGCAGCGTGCAGGATAGTGTTTCCTGCTGTGGGTTTACGGAATAAGGAGGTATTAATCATGCCCCCTTCATTTACGTATATCAGAATGTCAAGGAACGCAATTTCCGAATGACTAGAACACATTGTAAATTTTAGGTTGTAATCATTGCGACTCAGTAGTTGCATAAAGGCCTGCAAATTTGTGGGACCTCCTGTCCAAAGTAACAGGACGTCATCTATATACCTGAACCAACCCAACACAGATGCAAGTAAACCAGTAGGTTCTTCAACAGAAAATAAATCTCGCTCCCACCCCCCCAGGTACAGGTTCGCGTATGATGGTGCACAGGAAGTGCCCATTGCGACTCCCTGTACCCGGAGGAAGTGGGACCCGTCAAAAGAAAAAACGTTTTTAGTCAAAATATGAGATAATAACTTCAGTACAACTGTGTTGAGTTGGTTCAGTTTAGGGCCCCTTTCGGCCAAAAAGCCAGCTATCACATCCAATCCACGGGCATGTGGTATTGAAGAATAAAGTGCCTCGACATCGATGGATACCAGCATACATCCAGGAGGTACATAAAGACCATCCAGCTCCCTGAGAAGATCAGGAGTATCCTGGACGGTAAGGCAGCCACATGTGGTCTAAGATACTTGTCAATAAACTTGCTCGCCCTCTCTGTCTTGGAGCCCACTCCCGATACTATTGGACGTCCGGGGGGATGTAGCAAATTTTTGTGCGTTTTAGGCAATGCATAAAACGTAGGCATTCTAGGACAGGGAACCTGAATCCCCTCGAATATCGCCTTGGTGATCAAGCCCTCGGGGAGGGCAAGCTGTATAATGTCATTAAATTGTTGGTTATACCTGGCGACTATATCATGCGAGACGGGCTTATACCATGTGCGATTCTTGAGGATGTCCCAGCACGTTTCTATAATCCAGGTCATTCATAACGACCACATTCCCGCCCTTGTCCGAAGGCTTGATCACCAAGTTGGAGCTGCGACTGAGGTTCTCTAGGGCCTTTTTGTGTATGGCACTAAGATTATGGTTAGTTGATTTGAAGAGGGGGAGCTTTTCAATTTCCTTGACAGTCTGTATCAAGAATGCCCAAATATTGGAATTAGTATGCAACGAAGGAAAAACCAGCGATTTCTTCTTCACTGCTTTTTCCAGGGTGTCGATGTCCTGTTGATACTGTGACAACTGTACCCTCTGGCCTTGCGACTCATAACTTTCAAATACATTATCCTGGCTATCAGTACCCTCACTTTCATCCAACAATAGGATCAGGGTTTTGAGTGCCCGGAAATCTGCCACCGTGAAGTTTTTCCAAACTTCTTGATCTATAATGTCTCTCTGTTTGTCCATCCTTTCTTTGTCATACATGAACTTAAAGGTCAACTTTCTAGCAAACAAATAGAGGTCTTTAATGACCTCAAATTTATTTGATATATTGTTGGGGCAGAAATTCAAGCCAAAACCGAGAAGTTCAATCTCGGCCGGACTCAGTACTTGAGTAGATAAATTAATGACCTCCAACTTGGTGCTGTCACTTAATTGTTGCGGATCACATAAAGAGTTCGATTGAGATTCAGCAAGAGGGGCGGTAAGAGCATCTGTCAATGGTCTATAAGTCTTTTGTGTCTCGTCAAGTGGTAATGTTTGAGTTCGCAGGATGGGTGTAAAGAATTGATCGATACGTCATTTCCTACTTTCCCTATTTGGGATTTCGGTGCCCGCTTGGGGTCTGCATAGGGTTTGATCACCAAGGCGATATTCGAGGGGATTCAGGTTCCCTGTCCTAGAATGCCTACGTTTTATGCATTGCCTAAAACGCACAAAAATTTGCTACATCCCCCCGGACGTCCAATAGTATCGGGAGTGGGCTCCAAGACAGAGAGGGCGAGCAAGTTTATTGACAAGTATCTTAGACCACATGTGGCTGCCTTACCGTCATACATCCAGGATACTCCTGATCTTCTCAGGGCGCTGGATGGTCTTTATGTACCTCCTGGATGTATGCTGGTATCCATCGATGTCGAGGCACTTTATTCTTCAATACCACATGCCCGTGGATTGGATGTGATAGCTGGCTTTTTGGCCGAAAGGGGCCCTAAACTGAACCAACTCAACACAGTTGTACTGAAGTTATTATCTCATATTTTGACTAAAAACGTTTTTCTTTTGACGGGTCCCACTTCCTCCAGGTACAGGGAGTCGCAATGGGCACTTCCTGTGCACCATCATACGCGAACCTGTACCTGGGGGGGTGGGAGCGAGATTTATTTTCTGTTGAAGAACCTACTGGTTTACTTGCATCTGTGTTGGGTTGGTTCAGGTATATAGATGACGTCCTGTTAATTTGGACAGGAGGTCCCACAAATTTGCAGGCCTTTATGCAACTACTGAGTCGCAATGATTACAACCTAAAATTTACAATGTGTTCGAGTCATTCGGAAATTGCGTTCCTTGACATTCTGATATACGTAAATGAAGGGGGCATGATTAATACCTCCTTATTCCGTAAACCCACAGCAGGAAACACTATCCTGCACGCTGCAAGCGCCCACCCCTCTCCATTGGTTTGGAGTATACCATACGGACAGTATCTGCGTTTGCGGCGCAATTGCTCTGATCCTAGTAAATTTAGGGCGGAAGTACTCTATACCAGATTGGCCAATAGGGGCTACAGTAGAACGTGCCTTAAAAAGGCATTCAACAGAGTCAATGGTAAAAAGAGGAATGAGATACTCTCCAAGGTCACTAAAAAATCTAAAACAGACACCACTAGGTTCATTACCACCTATTCAGACCAATACAAACAGATAAGAGCCATCATGGACAAAAATTGGCATCTTTTAACAGCTGACCAGACTTTGTCCAAGTATTTAGGCCAGAGGCCTGAAATCACATATAGACGTGCCACGTCTATCCGTGATCGTTTGGTCAGAAGCAGATACTGTAAAGCTGGCCAGATGACAACAGAGAATCCAGGTTTATTTAAATGCGGTAACTGCAATTTTTGTCACATGATTTTGGAGGGTTCCTCAATTCAATTACCAAACGGCCAGAACCATAAGATACGACAGCATATTAACTGCCAAACGAAGGGTGTCATTTATATTATTTTCTGCCAATGCGGCAGTTTTTATGTTGGCAAGACTATACAGTGTTTCTGGAAGAGAATCAAGGACCATGTATATTACGCCACCAGTGGGTTGCTAAATACCACAATGGGCCACCATGTGGCGTTTAGACACAAATATGAGCCTTCCCTCTTTAAGTTCTCAGCCTTGGAAAGTGTGTTTGAGGATCCAAGGGGGGGCAACTTCGATCAGAAGGTCCTACAGTGTGAAGCTAAATGGATATATCGGCTCCGAGCCAATTATTTCCCAGGTCTTAATGAAGCCATTAGCTTCAAACCATTTCTAAAGATCTGACCTATATAGCTGGAATGCCTAGTTTGCCAACGGGGTTCCATTCATTGCAAACTCACCCCATAGTCCTTGGAGAAACGGCATTGCACTGTCACGAATACTCGTGTCTGTGTATATGGCTCGTTTGGAATCTTGGGAAACATTCAAAAGTGCAAATGATATATGAGGGAGGGAACTCCATTCATACTATAGGTATAACCCCTCCTTTTTTGGAGTTAATATCTTTGCCTATAGACAAAAGTATACCAAAACTACTCTGATCTAATACCCATCAGAAAGTATGTTTTTTAATTTAGATTATTAAGTATTTTTCTCTTACTGTATAACATTGGCATGTGTGTGGTACATTTGTGTGATCTACGTGGCCCCCAGTACACGGTGGTGGAATCCTGCATCCAGGATGTATAAGCCTACTAAACAATATATAATCTTTTTTGATATCTATCAAATCCATGGAGATATTTTTCTTTCTTTGTTCACTCTTGCTTTTTTTATATAGGGGGGGTATAACCCTGGCTCTGCCAGATCGCTATAGCCTATAGCCTATTTTATTTGGAAGGTGCTATTGCTGTGTCTCCTTTTGCGCTTCTTACTTTTCTATATTACGCCATTCTAAGGGTCTCTTGCCCCCCTGACACCATAGTTTTATTGCTTTATTAGCAATGATTCCTTAGAATTGAGTTGCAGGTCCAGGATGGCATATGTATGTTTGTGATTTACCGACACCCTCTTCCAGTCGCAGCTCTGCTGCTTTGAATCTACTCTGCCCTCTGCTATGTTGTTGTGGGGCTGATGGGATTGTTTTTGCAAGCATCACTGTGCTAAATAGGGGATGCTTTGTTTTTCCTGGCCTTTATTCTTATTATTTGACCAGAAAATGATTTACTGTAGCAGTGGTTTCTTATCACCAGGGTTTTAGGAACACACTACCAAATGGTATTGTGTTGAGCGGTCGTCTCGTTTTTTCATTGGTTGACCCGTTTTTGGCCATCTGTATGGTGCTGGGACGTGTGGACAGTTCCTTCCCCTTTTTTTTTTTTTTTTTTTGCTGCTGGGACTCAGAATGTCCCTTAATATTTAGCCGCCTGCTGCTTTACCTATACTTCTATGTTACACCCTGACACGCCTCTTTTTACGCCCACAGTGTCTGCCTTGTATCTATGATACTAACTATACATGCCCTGCCCCCCTGTATACACGGCGATACCCGGCCAATCAGGGATTCGGTGCACTTCCTTGGCGCCTTCCACTTGGGCTGCTGTATTCAGTTCTTACATTCTATCTATATGGCGAGATCTGGCCAATCAGGGCCTCCTGGTGCCTCCCACTTGGGCTGTCCAATCAAGCCCTTCCTACTCTCAGGGAGCACAATGTATTCATACGGCGCTTGCTGATGATGTCATCAAGCCAGCATGCAATTCCCCAGTGTATTTAAACCCAGCTGCACAGATCAGCTGTGTACTCAGCACAGGCTGTGACCCTGGGGCATACACGGACGCTACATGCACACAGTAAGTACCTGCTGACCGCCCATAATCTCCCTAATACATTTCCATATCCCCTGGATGTCTATTGAAAACGGTGCATCAGAGGTGTTTGCAAGACGATCTCTGTTATATGGGAGATGCTGTTCCTTTATTGATGGATGGCCTTATGTTTGCCTCTGTGAGCTGTCTTTTGCCCCAGCTTTAGGTCCCCTAGTGGATTTTTAAGGTATTTATGTCTGGCATTTGCTATATGTAATGGTTCAAAGACATTGTCTAATATTTAGATACGTCTCCGCCTGACGTGGACTTCCAATATATTTATTTTATTTATTATTTTTTCTCCCCCTTTCTTTCATTTTCTTCCTTTTTTCTTTGCATCCATGTGTTGCCTTTCCACTCTGAATAGGGATTCGGTTACCTGCATCTCTATCCCCGACACGTCTTCTTTTGCCTGGGGACTGTAATGTGTATTTGCTCATGTCATTATTGACATATTTGGCCTGGACCTGCGGTATGTTTCCAATCAACATGGTTTACTTGTTGCCCTATTATATATTATAGGATGTTAGACTTTGCAATTTATTTTCTTTACTTCTCTTGTTTCTCCATGGACATATATACGCATGTAGACATATATATATATATATAGGCGTATATTATAATGCTTAAGGTTATACACATATACATATATTGTTAGCGTAAATATGCGCTTATTGCTTTTTTCCTCCCCCTCTTTATCAGATCATCGATCTCTAAACATATTTTTTGTACTATCTACTACCATGGGTATATATTTCATCTATCATTGGAATCTTCCTGGATGATTATATCCACCGCTGTGTATCAGGTGATGTAGCCACATGTTGTAACCCATATGTATTGCAAAAATGTGTGTGTTTTTTCGCTGGTTTTAATCAATTGATAAAGATATATGTTTTAGGAATTTTCTTTTATGTAAATATCATCATTATCATTTTTTATGCTGTACTAATATGATGTGTACTATTCACAGATTGTGAAAATCATGGCTACATAGTAGCAATAATCCTGTTCATTTCGTCCTGAAGAAGCCCCACGGTGAAACGCGTAGGCGACTTCAATAGGATTCTTTCACTATTCTCTTGTTCTGAATGGTTGTATTGTGATTGTTATCAGTTGCATTCCATTATACCATTGTTAGTGTACATTTTGTAAATTTATGTAATAAAATATATATTTTTTATACTTCCACGAGCCTCAAAGTCCGATTTTGCCCACTCTTCTTGAAGGGGTACTGTTCTATATTCTTATCATTACGGATGCGGCCAATGTGAGTGCTTTCCTTGTGTATCTTGTCCTCCCTCCCCCTCCCTCTTTCCTTTTTCTTTTCCTTTCTGATCATCCCTAGTTTTGTGTTTTTCCTTCCCTTCCCATCCCCCTCCTTCTTTTGTTTTCAATGCAGAGTATCGAGGTATTGCAGAGTATGGGGTATGGCAGGCAGAGTATGGGGTATGGCAGGCAGAGTATGGGGTATGGCAGGCAGAGTATGGGGTATGGCAGGCAGAGTATGGGGTATTGCAGGCAGAGTATGGGGTATTGCAGGCAGAGTATGGGTTATTGCAGAGTATTGCGCAGGGAAGGATGGCTGGATCTGTGACTGCAGTTGTCACAGATCCAGCCACAGCACTGCTGACACCCGCTCCCCCCCCCCTCTCTGTACCAAACAGTACAGAGAGGAGAGGGAGGAACCGGCGTCATTTGACGGAGCGATCACGTGGTAAACGGCCGCGATCAGCGGCAATTTACCGTCATGAAAAGATCACCCAAAGAGGTGGATCTGACATAGAAAATGCTTGTACACACACAAGACAATCAGGGAATCTAAAGAGAGAATGTTAAAATGATTGAAAAACACAGAAAACAATAAACTAAAACAACAATATTTGTACAAAAAATTATATAAAATAAAAACAAAACAGTTCATTATTTGCTGCAATGTCTCAAGACAAACAATGACCCAAACTTGTAGGTAGAAACTGGATAGTGTAAATAAATGAATGGCCAAGATGGATAAGGTTAGCATATGCATAAGCATCCCTAAGTGGCCCTAAGTACAGTAAAGGTCTATATCTGTGTTGCGAAATTGTCGCTAGACACAGGAGAACTGTCACATGGTCAACATGGGATGCACAGCAATGCAAACCAAAAGCCATAGCAACCCAAATATCATGACAAGAATTGCAACATAATAATGATGCCAAGGAGTGTTGGCAAATGAATGGTGAAAGTGATGAGCCAAAAGTGAATAAGAAAGGATAAGTGTCACCAAAAAGGAGAAGGCAATTATTAGAGCCATCTCGTAAGTGTGGTTGAGGGAAAAAAAAGTTACTCTCCTAAGAAAGTATAGAGGAATGGATAGAGACATCCATCCGATAAGTGATTATAATATGTTAAGAAACGGGTGGAAAGGTGGAAATTAGTCATGATATTGGAGCAGGAAGCAGCTGGCCAAAAGTTTGGGAATCAAAAACCCAATTACCAATATTAACATCATGGTCCCTGAATATACATCTGGACCATGTGTAAACATGGAAGGGTAAACAGGGCTGGATTAAATTGTCTGGGTGAGCAGGCCAAATATTCACGTTAGTAAAAATATGAACTAGATAGAGATAATGTTGATGAAAATAAAAATACAAAAATAGAAAGATTAATCAGATCATGGATCAGTAGGACCAGTGCCAATAAATCAAATGAAATGCATAAAGTCATGTATGTATACATGTACGGATTGCTAAAGTGGTAGATTGAACACCAACGAACAGTAAAACATTTATAGAAAACATTTATAGGACTGTGTCTCGTTGAGGCCCGGGGGTTGACTGCATTAGGTCTCTCAACCCAAATGGCCTCCTTTTGCAGTAAGATTTTATCCCATTCCCCACCCCTGGGGTTCCTAGGTACCACAGCTAAGACAATGAAAGAGACGACAGAAGTATCAAATTTATGATACAAATCAAGGTGCCTACTAACGGAAGTCAGCATTTTACCATTGCCTGAGTAGTACATATGGTCATTAATTCACTGTCTCAGTTATCTACTGGTTTTCCCCACATAAAACACCCCACACTGACAGGTCATAAGATAAATGACACCCTCAGTGCGGCAGTTAGCCGAAAATCTAGGGGCAAATTTCTCCCCGTTGGGTAATAGAACTGTCGATACCCAGTGGCAAAAAGAGCAACTACCACATTTGGAGGTACCCAGAGGTAACTGGGACAGATCATCATTAGTTTCCATATAATGGCTGGTAGTTAGTTTATCCCTATCTTACTTTTATACAGTAATTCATTTCGAGTTTTATTGATGGCTTTGTGGTAAGCCTTCCGCAAAACTAATTTGCTATAGCCACGAGCCAACAATCTAGATTTTAGCCCATTAGCTTGTATCTGAAAGTCAGGCATGTATGTGCAATTACGCCGTAGCCTGATATATTGGGCATAAGGTATGCTTCGTAAAAGGGCAGGGGGATGACTGCTGGCCGCGTGGAGCAGGGTATTGCCTGCTGTCGTTTTCCTGAATAAATCAGTGGCAAGCGAATTGTCACTGTTTTTGAACACCGTCAGATCTAAGAAGGTAGTAGTAGTAGTTTGGTCAAAATTAAATGTAAATTGCAAATTAAACTGATTATCACCGAGCTTATCGATGAATTCAGTAGTAGTGTTGACGTGCTGGTTCATACAATAAAAACATCATCGATATACCTCATCCAGACGAGCACGTGGCCAAGGTATTTGGCCATGAACTCGTTCAAAAAAAGGTGTCTCTCCCACCCCCCCAGGTACAGATTGGCATAGCCAGGGGCACAGCAAGTGCCCCTGGCTACGCCCTGCACCTGGAGGTAGTGGGAGCCACAAAACGCAAACCAATTGTGGGTCAGAATAAATTGTAATAACTTGATGACAAAATCATTATATGGCCAGTGATGGTGGTCCTCCTCATGGAGGAAGGTACGTACAGTCTCGACTCCCAACTCGTGAGGGATACTGGAGTAGAGAGCCTCCACATCCAAAGTCACGAGTAGGGAGCCCGGAGGTACGACCATCCAGGGCCGGTCCGAGGCGGGGTGCACGGGGTGCACTGCACCCAGGCGCCACAGGGGAGGGGGCGCCAAAGGAGCACCGTTGGTCCCGAGTGTGTTGCCAACGAGTTGGCTGCCGCAGCGCCGCTGGTGGTAAATAGCGCTGCTGAGCGGCGCGCCAATCGATGTGTCGTGCTAGCTAGGTAAGTCACGAGCGCATGTCAGTGAGGGCGCGGTGACCCGCCCGCAGCAGTGGCTACATCTCCTGCGCCCGCTGTATTCCAAGAAGAGAAGAGGAGGTGAGTTAAGTCCGCCCCACCTCCTCCCCATGTACCCCCTTGTGCCCGCCCACAACCCCTTGTGCAGCCAATCTGTGCCTGGGAAGGGGTGTGGGCGGGAGATTTCAAAGCAGCCAGCGACACTGATGTGGTGTCGCTGGACATGTCTCCTCCAGGCTCCAGCATCAGCAGTCAGCAGGAGGACGAGGACGAGTGGGAGGCGCGCCGTGCAAGCTGCCAGGGAGCTGCTGCAGGAAGCAGCAGAGCACCTCCCGGAACAAGAAGGTACTTGGCATCCGACACAAACACAGACCTATCTTCCTATCCCTCTCTCTCCCAGCCATCCTCTCTCTCTCTTAGCCTCACCTCTCTCTCTCAGCCCCACATCTCTCTCAAATCCACCTTCTGACCACTACCCTCTCTCTCAGCCCAAGCACTCTCACTCAGCCCCCCTCTCTGTCCACTATCCTCTCTCTGAGCCCCTCTCTCACTCACCCTCCCTCTCTTTCCACTACCCTCTCTTAGCCCCCCTCTCTCTCAAGCCCCCCTCTCTGTCCACTACCCTCTCTCTTTCTCAGCTTCATCTCTCTCAGCCTCATCTCTCTCAGCCTCATCTCTCTCTCTCTGCCTCATCTCACGCTCTCTCTCTCTCTGCCTCATCTCGCGCTCTCTCTCTCTGCCTCATCTCGCGCTCTCTCTCTTTGCCTCATCTCGCGCTCTCTCTCTCTCTGCCTCATCTCGCGCGCGCTCTCTCTCTCTCTGCCTCATCTCGCGCGCGCTCTCTCTCTCTCTGCCTCATCTTGCGCGCTCTCTCTCTCTCTGCCTCATCTCGCGCGCTCTCTCTCTCTGCCTCATCTCGCGCGCTCTCTCTCTCTGCCTCATCTCGCGCTCTCTCTCTGCCTCATCTCGCTTTCTCTCTCTCTCTCCCTCCCTCCCTCACCTCTGCCTCACCTCTCTCTCTTTCTCTCTCTCCCTCACCTCTCTCTCTCTCCCTCACCTCTCTCTCTCTCCCTCACCTCTCTCGCTCTGCCTCACACCTCTCTCTCTGCCTCACACCTCTCTCTCTGCCTCACACCTCTCTCTCTGCCTCACACCTCTCTCTGCCTCACACCTCTCTCTGCCTCACACCTCTCTCTCTGCCTCACACCTCTCTCTCTGCCTCACCTCTCTCTCTCTCTCTGCCTCACCTCTCTCTGCCTCACCCCTCTCTCTCTCTGCCTCACCTCTCTCTCTCTCTCTGCCTTGCCTCTCTCTCTGCCTTGCCTCTCTCTCTGCCTCGCTTCTCTCTCTGCCTCGCCTCTCTCTCTCTCTGCCTCACCTCTCTCTCTCTCTCTCTCTGCCTCACCTCTCTCTCTCTCTCTGCCTCACCTCTCTCTCTCTCTCTCTGCCTCACCTCTCTCTCTCTCTGCCTCACTTCTCTCTCTCTCTCTCTGCCTCACCTCTCTCTCTGCCTCACCTCTCTCTCTCTCTGCCTCACCCCTCTCTCTCTGCCTCACCTCTCTCTCTCTCTCTGCCTCACCTCTCTCTGCCTCACCCCTCTCTCTCTCTGCCTCACCTCTCTCTCTCTCTCTGCCTTGCCTCTCTCTCTGCCTTGCCTCTCTCTCTGCCTCGCTTCTCTCTCTGCCTCGCCTCTCTCTCTCTCTGCCTCACCTCTCTCTCTCTCTCTCTCTGCCTCACCTCTCTCTCTCGCTCTGCCTCACCTCTCTCTCTCTCTGCCTCACCCCTCTCTCTCTCTCTGCCTCACCCCTCTCTCTGCCTCACCTCTCTCTCTCTCTGCCTCACCTCTCTCTCTGCCTCAGCTCTCTCTCTCTCTCTCTGCCTTGCCTCTCTCTCTGCCTCGCCTCTCTCTCTGCCTCACCTCTCTCTCTCTCTGCCTCACTTCTCTCTCTCTCTCTGCCTCACCTCTCTCTCGTTCTGCCTCACCTCTCTCTCTCTCTCTCTGCCTCACCTCTCTCTCTGCCTCACCTCTCTCTCTCTCTGCCTTGCCTCTCTCTCTCTGCCTCACCTCTCTCTCTGCCTCACCTCTCTCTCTCTCTCTCTGCCTCACCTCTCTCTGCCTCACTTCTCTCTCTCTGCCTCACCTCTCTCTCTGCCTCACCTCTCTCTCTCTCTCTCTCTCTGCCTCACCTCTCTCTCTCTCTGCCTCGCCTCTCTCTCTCTCTGCCTCACCCCTCTCTCTCTCTGCCTCACCTCTCTCTCTCTGCCTCACCTCTCTCTCTCTCTGCCTCACCTCTCTCTCTCTCTCTGCCTCACCTCTCTCTCTCTGCCTCACCTCTCTCTCTCTCTGCCTCACCTCTCTCTCTGCCTCTCCCCCCTCTCTCTCTCTGCCTCACCTCTCTCTCTGCTTCACCTCTCTCTCTCTCTCTCTGCCTCACCTCTCTCTCTCTGCCTCGCCTCTCTCTCTCTCTGCCTCACCCCTCTCTCTCTCTGCCTCACCTCTCTCTCTCTGCCTCACCTCTCTCTCTGCCTCACCTCTCTCTCTCTGCCTCACCTCTCTCTCTCTCTCTCTGCCTCACCTCTCTCTCTCTCTGCCTCACCTCTCTCTCTCTGCCTCACCTCTCTCTCTGCCTCTCCCCCCTCTCTCTCTCTGCCTCACCTCTCTCTCTGCTTCACCTCTCTCTCTCTGCCTCTCTCTCTCTCTCTCTCTCTATGCCTCACCTCTCTCTCTGCCTCACCTCTCTCTGCCTCACCTCTCTCTCTCTGCCTCACCTCTCTCTCTCTCTCTCTCTCTCTCTGCCTCACCTCTCTCTGCCTCACCTCTCTCTCTCTGCCTCACCTCTCTCTCTCTGCCTCACCTCTCTCTCTCTCTGCCTCACCTCTCTCTCTCTCTGCCTCACCTCTCTCTGCCTCACCTCTCTCTCTCTCTCTGCCTCACCTCTCTCTCTGCCTCACCTCTCTCTCTCTCTCTCTCTGCCTCACCTCTCTCTCTCTCTGCCTCACCTCTCTCTCTCTGCCTCACCTCTCTCTCTCTCTCTCTCTCTCTGCCTCACCTCTCTCTCTCTCTCTCTGCCTCACCTCTCTCTCTCTCTCTCTCTGCCTCACCTCTCTCTCTCTCTCTCTGCCTCACCTCTCTCTCTCACCTCTCTCTCTCTCTGCCTCACCCCTCTCTCTCTCTGCCTCATCTCTCTCTCACCTCTCTCTCTCTCTCTCTGCCTCACCCCTCTCTCTCTCTGCCTCACCCCTCTCTCTCTGCCTCACCCCTCTCTCTCTCTGCCTCATCTCTCTCTCTCTCTCTCTGCCTCACCCCTCTCTCTGCCTCACCCCTCTCTCTCTGCCTCACCTCTCTCTCTCTCTCTCTCTCTCTCTCCCTCACCTCTCTCTCTCTCTCTCTCTCTGCCTCACCTCTCTCTGCCTCACCTCTCTCTCTCTGCCTCACCTCTCTCTCTCTCTCTCTGCCTCACCTCTCTCACCTCTCTCTGCCTCACCTCTCTCACCTCTCTCTCTCTCTATCTCTCTCTCTCTCTGCCTCACCCCCCCTCTCTCTCTCTCTCTGCCTCACCTCTCTCTCTCTCTCTGCCTCACCTCTCTCTCTCTCTCTCTCCCCCTCACCTCTCTCTCTCTCTCTCTCTCTGCCTCACCTCTCTCTCTCTCTGCCTCACCTCTCTCTCTCTCTGCCTCACCTCTCTCTCTCTCAGCTCCACCTCTCTGCATTGTGTAGGGGGGTATCCAGGGGTGTAATCAGGGTAGTGGTATGTGTGATCAGAGTGGGGGGCACTGGTAGGCTTCATTTGATGGGCACTGGTAGGTTACAATTGGTGAACAATGGTAGGCTGCAATTGGTGGGAACTGGTAGGCTGCAGCCTACCAGTGCTCACCAATTTGGTTGGCACTAATAAGACTGCATTTTTTGGGCACTAATAAGGCTGCATTTTTTGGGCACTAATAAGGCTGCATTTTGTGGGCACTGGTAAGGCTACAATTGGTGACCACTGGTAAGGCTGCATTTGGTGGGCACTGGTAAGGCTACAATTGGTGGGCACTGGTAAAGCTGCATTTGATGGCCACTGGTGAGGCTGCATTGATCTCTTGTACCATGTCTGCAGTCTCTGACTATCTCCTTTGGGGGCTCTTTATAAACAGACTCTCTAACAGAGGCCCTTTCTGTGTCCATTAGAGAGACCCCCCTCCAGGTCCAGGTCTGCTTCTCTTCCTGTATTTTGTTTATTGTTAAGAGTTCGTGGGAGGATCCCAGGGTAACGATAACTCCTTAGGGGGAGCATTTCTGTGTTTGAATCGTTGCCATAGAAACATTTGTAAAGGGGGAGGAGTTATTAAGGTGACCACGCCATTGTAGGGGCGCCAGAAATATTTCTGCACCCAGGCGCATGTGACCCTAGGATCGGCCCTGCGACCATCCCCTCGATCTGTTTAAGGAGGGCCAGTGTGTCCTTAACATAGGATGGCAATGCCGCAACATGGGGCATCAATACTGAATCCACCAGTTTACTGGCATTTTCTGTCAAACTACCTATGCCCGATATTATTGGTCTACCTGGGGGCGAAGTCCATACTCTTATGCACTTTGGGTAGTGAGTAGAAGGTAGCCACCCTGGGAGAAAGGACATTGAGGTAGATGTAGGTATCTTGATCTATGAGTCCTTTGGAAAAAGCGTCATTAATAATATCCAAAAAGCCAGTTTTGAAAGTTGATGTAAGGTTAAGACTAATTGGGCGGTACCAGTCGGGGTTGGAAATGATCTTGAGGCACATATTGACGTAAAAAAGTCTTGTCATAAGAACGATATTACCATCTTTATCTGCCCCTTTTACGATAATGTCAGGGTGGTTTTGAATTTTCAAAATAGTCTGATGTTGTATTTTTGTAAGGTTATTACGTTGTGGTGAAATGTCACGACGTTTAATGTCACTGATAGTGCTGCAAAGAAAGGCCCAAGCTTGTGAGCTTGTAGTGAGATCGGGAACATTTTTTGATTTTAATTTAAATTTTTTGAATGGTGGTACAGTGAGGACGGGTATGTCTTCATCAGGTACATCCACATGATCGTTTTCATCCAACAGTAGAATTAGATCCCGTAGGGCACTAAATTCCGCCATCTTAAAATGTTTGATGCTCTCTAAAAGATATCTCTCTTGTCTTGCACGTATACGGTCTTTATCGAATAGGAATTTATAAGTTAGATTTCTAACGAACATGTAGATGTCCTTGATAAGTCCATACCTGTCCAAATTCTAGTTTAAGGACATCAAGTTCCTCTCTAGAAAAGGCATAAGGTGTTAGGTTTAGAACATCTAATTCTACGATAGGAACTGTGTCAATCCTAGCGTCTGAAAATTTAGCGTGGCAGTGTTACTTTGGTTGACGTGGGAGTCTAAAGTACTCTGTTTCTTAAAAGTCTGTAGCTGTATTGATGGATGTTTATTGGCATTCGTCATAGAATTAGGGAGAGAGGAATGTGTAGTACTTTCTCAGTTTATGTCAGCCAATTGTATATTATTTGGTCTCAAACCGGATGAATGAGATGTTAAAGTCGTACCTGGACTACAGCCGATACTGTATTATTGTGTTCACGACGTTTTGTATATTATTTCTTTTTTTGTATACTTTCTATTTTTATGAATAAATATACCCATCGTTTTTTACTATATCTACCTGTACCGTCTAAAGTCCATTTCATTAGCCCTGCTTAATTCCTAGTTACATATTATCGGGACGTTGGTACATTGTTTCATTGGCATTCACAGCATTAGTCGCCCTGTGCTTTATGCATTTTCTATAGCAAGACCCATCTATATGTTGTAAGTAGGGTTCGGTAAGGACTTTGTTTTTATTTGAACCTGGACCCGAACCCGAACAATTTGCTGAAAGTTCGGGTTCGGGTCCGGTGTTCGGCAATGTAATGGCGGGCTGCAGGGCAGCCAATCACCATTTGTTTTGCTACTGTGACTAAGAAGCCATCACAGCCATGCCTACTTGGCTGTGATTGGCCAGTGCAGCATGTGACCCAGCATGTGACCCAGACTCTATATAGGGACATAGCACAGCTCGTCACTTTGCTTTAGATAGGGTAGGGAAAGGCTGCTGCTGATCTGATCTGAGGGAGATATTTAGATAGGAGTCAGACTGTCCTGCTACAGAAATCATATTACACCAGCGCTGCATAGGTTCCTGTGAGATACTCTGCATTAGATACTTTAGGGAAAGGTTCCAGATTGTTCTTATAGGGACAGAAATATATAGGAGTCAGTCCTGCTTCAGAAATCATATTACACCAGCGCTGCATATGTTCCTGTGAGATACTCTGCATTAGATAGTTTAGGGAAAGGTTCCAGATTCTTCTTATAGGGAGAGAAATATATAGGAGTCAGTCCTGCTTCACAAATCAAAATGCAGCAGCATTGCATATTTTCCTGTGAGATACTCTACATATTACACCAGCATTGCATATGTTCCTCTGAGATACTCTGCATTAGATAGTTTAGGGAAAGGTTTCAGATTGTTTTTATAGGGAGAGAAATATATAGGAGTCAGTCCTGCTTCACAAATCAAATTGCAGCAGCATTGCATATTTTCCTGTGAGATACTCTGCATATTACACCAGCACTGCCTAGGTTCCTGTGAGATACTCTGCATATTACACCAGCACTGCCTAGGTTCCTGTGAGATACTCTGCATATTACACCAGCACTGCCTAGGTTCCTGTGAGATAATGTGCATATTACACCAGCACTGCATAGGTTCCTGTGAGATACTCTGCATTAGAGAGTTTAGGGAAAGGTTCCAGATTGTTCTTATAGGGAGAGAAATATACAGGAATCAGTCCTGCTTCACAAATCAAATTGCAGCAACATTGCATATTTTCCTGTGAGATACTCTGCATATTACACCAGCATTGCATATTTTCCTGTGAGATACTCTGCATATTACACCAGCACTGCATAGGTTCCTGTGAGATACTCTGCATATTACACCAGCACTGCCTAGGTTCCTGTGAGATACTCTGCATATTACACCAGCACTGCATAGGTTCCTGTGAGATACTCTGCATATTGCACCAGCACTGCATATGTTCCTCTGAGATACTCTGCATATTGCACCAGCACTGCACATGTTCCTGTGAGATACTCTGCAATAGATAGTTTAGGGAAAGGTTCCAGATTGTTCTTACAGGGAGATAAATATATAGGAGTCAGTCCTGCTTCACAAATCAAATTGCAGCAGCATTGCATATGTTCCTGTGAGATACTCTGCATATTACATCAGCACTGCATATGTTACTGTGAGATACACCCTTTATATACTTTTCTTCTATTGTGCTATTCAAAAAACATCAATTTAGGGAAAAAAAATGTTTGCAGTGGTTCTTCCAGTGTTTGCAGTGTTTCCTCCATATCTGTACGTGTGAGATAAACACTTTAGCCAGTGTTCTTCTATTGTTCTATTCAAAAATCACCCATTTAGGGCAAAAATATATAAAATATATATTTTGCCGTGTTTCCTCCAGTTTTTGCAGTGTTTCCTCCATATCTGTACGTGTGAGATAAACCCTAACCCTAACCCTGACCTCGTCCTCCTAGGTCAAGATTATTAAAACAAATTATGTTATTGTAAGTTATTTTCCTATCCAAATCTATTTGCAGAGTACTCTTACCAACATTTTGCTGCCATTTGCAGCCCTCTAGCCCTTTTCATTCATTTTTTAGAGACATTTTAGCCGTCAAAAGTCCGGGTCTCCATTGACTTCAATGGGGTTCGGGGTCAAGTTCGGGTCAAGTTCGGGTCCCGAACCCGGACTTTTTTCTGAAGTTCGGCTGAACCCGTCGAACCCGAACATCCAGGTGTCCGCTCAACTCTAGCTGTAAGTTTTGTTGCGTGTTTATGTGATCCACATCTCTCTCGGTCAGAGGGCCACCACCATAACTACCATATATGTACTTACTCATTGCTATGAGTCTTCATTGCCTATGCTAATAAATGTTTTATCTATTTTGTTTTTACTTGCCTCATCTAAAGTCCCAAACCTCCGATTGTATATCTGTAGATCTTTGGACACCTTTATTCCCATGAAGGTGATTAACAAAAAGGCCACCAACCTGGAAATTATCCTAGCTGAAATAAAATACGAAAAATAGAATTTTTGACTTACCATAAAATCCTTTTCTTAGATTACATTGCAGAAAAAGGATAAATGTTCAGGCACATTGGATTATGCTGCCTCCTTTGGGAGACTGGATACTGGCAAAGCAAAGGTGTAAGGACAGCCCAATATTACCCTTCTCACTACCAGCATGCCTCAGTTTTGTTAAAAAGGTTACCTCAAAGGAGTTGGGATTTTGTGGACAATGAATTAAATCAAGAGAATATATATAAAAATATAGGATGTATTACAAAATATAATAGAAAAAGACCACACAGGTGGTAAACAATTAAAAACAATTGCATGGACATATGTGAGTGGTGATTAAAATATCTGCATATGAAACCCCAAAACCGAAGGATTGAAGGTTCCTGGAGATACCAAACTGCTGAAACCAACGCGTTTTGAATGTATGAATTATAATATTATCTTCTTCAGGGATAGCAGCATCTCTGAAATTGCAGAATAGATCATCAGAAAAATACATTCACATTATATGACAACATTACAGACCATGATATATATTCAACAGGGTCTGCATAATACATGTTATATTTCAGCGCCTGAATTAGCGCCTATTTTACATTACAATATAGAAAAACTTACATGTACATGCATTTGCCTAGATATAAACCAGCCCCTTCATCTGAGACCCCTGCCCGGGTCCACCAGACCTTTCACAGCATGAGGAATCCAAGAACACAAGGTTCAATTTAAATTGCCAAAAAACAGTGGCCCAGATTCAAGAAGCACTTGCGCCCGCGCAACCATAGTTGCGCGGCGCAAGTGCTTACTTGCTCCGGTGTAACGAGTGCTCCTGATTCAGGAACCTCGTTACACCGAATGCAGCCTAGGATGTGACAAACATAAGCCTCCTTATGCCTTCACATCCCAGGCTGCATTCTTGCGTTGGCCGCTAGGGGGCGCGGCCTTTGTGATCGGCGTGTAGTATGCAAATTGCATACTACCACCGATTCACAAAAGTTGCGTGGGCCCTGCGTACGCAAGGTACGGAGTTTCCGTACGGCGCCTTTAGCATAAGGTTGCTCCTGCTAATAGCAGGCGCAGCCAATGCTAAAGTATAGCTGCGCCTCCCGCCCGTGAAATTTAAATTTCACGTCGTTTACGTAAGTGAACCGTGAATGGCGCTGGACGCCATTCACGTTCACTTAGAAGCAAATGACGTCCTTGCGACGTCATTTGCTGCAATGCACGTCGGGAAAGTTTCCCGACGGAGCATGCGCTGTTAGCTCGGCGCGGGAGCGCACCTAATTTAAATGATTCCCGCCCCCGGCGGGATCATTTACATTAGGCGCCCTTACGCAGGGCTAATTAGCATAGCGCCCGCGCAATTTACGGAGCTACTGCTCCGTGAATCGCTGGGCAAATGGAAATATTTGCGTGGGCGCAGAGAAAAATCTTTGCTCTTTGCCCACGCAAATATTGCTCCATTCTACTTGAATCTGGGCCAATGGGGTATTCCAAAAAAAACTCCTCAGAGCAAAAAGTGAGGTAGGGACAGACAGAAAACCAGCGGAAGACAAATAGGAGATCAATGGCAACAAGTCCATTACAGACCCCCATACATGGAGACCTCCCCATAGCCACCGAAATTAAACTAAAGAAGACAAAGGCCCCGTACACACGAGGAGACATGTCCGACATGTCTCCTGGGATATTTTGGTCTGATGTGTGTACACACCATCAGACCAAAATCCCCGCGGACAGAGAACGCGGTGACGGTGACGCGGCGACGTGCGCAAACCAGGAAGTTCAATGCTTCCACGCACGCAGACGTAATAACCAGCGGACATGTCCGATTAGGCGTACTAACCATCGGACATGTCAGACGGACATGTTTCCAGCGTACAAGTTTCTAAGCATGCGTAGAAACTTTTGTCCGCTGGAAACCTGTCCGCTAGGCCGTACACACGGTCGGACATGTCCGCGGAAACTGGTCTGTGGACCAGTTTCAGCAGACATGTCTCCTCGTGTGTACGGGGACTTAGTGTGTTCATGGAAAATTCCTAGAGAACAGCGGTAGTTGGAAAAAAGTCAGAAGGTTAAGACTGCCGCAACAAGTACCTTCCACTGGGATGTCCAGAGAGAACTGGCAATATTGGATTCCCATTGATGACACAAATGGGCGGAGCCCATGCGTTATCAAGAGGCAGCCTATTAAAGGCATATCCAATAGCTAAGGGAGGAGGACGTGGAGCTAGGTCCGAAGTGGCCGTGTCAGAGACACCAACCGGAAGTGAGGGAGTCCCTCCACCAGATGTAACCTAAACCCGGAAGTGCCACGATCTGGAAGCAAGTCCCTCACGGCCGTGTATAGATACAATCCGGAAGTGAGGAATTCCCACCAGCCGGAAATGGCCAGACCCGGAAATGCCAGAGGCACAGAATCGGAAGTCAAGGGACATATCCGGCCGGAGATCATAGCGCACCAAACGTCCCCATACAACTGCAACCGCCAGAGAGCCAGAAGGCCTCACCACGGCAAATGCTGAGATGGAAAGAAAAAAGGGAAGGAACTGCGGAGATAGTGGAAAGTTCAAGCTGAAAACCAGGACAAACCTACAAGGTGGAAAAAACCCGCAGCACCAAAAAATGTAAAGTACGATCAAAGGGCAAAAAATTCCCCAAACAAAAAAAGGGGAGAAAGCCTGTGAGTGAGTTGTGTCCTATGAGCAAAAAACCTGCTAAGGACTTTTGGGTTAGAAGAGCACAAGCTAACATAGGACACAAAAAAAACCCACACCAAGCAGGACAAGCAAAAAACCTCCTGACACAAAAAATTACATAATTGTCCCAGCATGAGCTAAGAAAACAAATCATATATCACGCGCCTCCCTAAATCGGAGGGGCTTTTGTACCAGGCATGCCGTGATGGTAAAGGACTCGGGCAAAAGCCCAACACGAGGGAAACGCCAGGTTAATCTTGAAACATACAAACATGAAAATTATTGAATTTTTTTTATACAAACAATAAATACATAGGGCCAGATTCACAGAAGAGATACGACGGCGTTTCTCTGAAACGCCGTCGTATCTCTCAGAGTATCTATGCGACTGATTCACAGAATCAGTTACGCATAGATAGCCCTTAGATCCGACAGGTGTAATTGTCTTACACCGTCGGATCTTAGGATGCAATACCTCGGCCGCCGCTGGGTGGAGTTTGCGTCGTATTCCAGCGTCGGGTATGCAAATTAGCAGTTACTGCGATCCACGACGGTTTTCGCGGTGGTTACGTCGGCGCAAGTCTTAGTTTCCCGTCGCACAGTTAAGCAATCTTTTTCATTGCTTAACTTTACACCAGCCGTGTTAAAGTGTGGCCGTCGTTCCCACGTCGATTTTGATTTTTTTTTTTCGGCGTAAGTACGTTACGCACGTCGCGATTCACAAACACGTCGCGCCGCCGTAATTTCGCGCAAAGCACGTCGGGAAAATTGCGAACGGAGCATGCGCAGAACGTCCGGCGCGGGAGCGCGCCTAATTTAAATGGTACCCGCCCCATTTGAATTGGGCGGGCTTGCGCCGGACGTGTTTACGATACACCGCCGCAAGTTTACAGGTAAGTGCTTTGTGGATCGGGCACTTACACTGAAAACTTGTGGCGGTGTAACGTAAACGGGTTACGTTACACGGCCGCAATTCTACGTGAATCTGGCCCATAATGCCTAGGCATCAATGAAAGTACAAATAAAAAAATATGAATAATAATGAAAAAATAACAACCCCCCCATGATATTTCTCAAGAAAAAGTCCCTCAGTTTTGTTAACAAGCAATAATAAAAGTGTACTAACAAATAAATTATAAATATCATCACGGTCACCAAGAGATCAAAATGATGTGAAAAAAGTACCAATAACAAAGTGAATGAAAAAAAAAAGAAAGCTATAATTTACAGAAGTGCCACACTATCCAATATTAATGATCTGTGCAAAATGAATACATTTAATTAAAATTAACAAAAACGGACTGTCCCTGTGGAGGACATCCTGTTAACATGAGACTAGAAGGCCTTTTAAAGGCTTTAATTGCCTTTGCAGGCCTTTCTTTACACCCTGCCATTGCAACCAGGGGAGGGCTGGCAGCCTTAAGCCTGGGGGGCAAGTCTAGTCAAGTGGCCCATTGAACCACTGAACCAGCTCACCATCCATCTGCTCCACATTGCCCGCACAGAGAGAGAGAGACTGCTTCACATTGCCCGCACAGAGAGAGGGAGACTGCTCCACATTACCCACACACAGAGAGAGACTGCTCCACATTGCTGCACAGGGAGAGAGAGAGACTGCTCCACATTTCCCACACAGAGAGAGAGAGGGAGACTGCTCCACTAAGCCCACAAAGAGAGAGAGAGGGAGACTGCTCCACATTGCCCGCACAGAGAGAGAGGAAGGCTGCTTCACATTGCCCGCACAGAGAGAGAGGGAGACTGCTCCACATTGCCCACATAGAGAGAGAGAGACTGCTCCACATTGCCTCCACCGAGAGAGAGTGAGACTGCTCCACATTGCCTGCAGAGAGAGAGAGAGAGAGAGGAAGACTGCTCCACATTGCCCGCACAGAGAGAGAGAGAGACTGCTTCACATTGCCCGCACAGAAAGAGAGAGACTGCTCCACGTTGCCCGCACAGAAAGAGAGACTGCTCCACATTGCCTGCACAGAGTGAGAGACTGCTCCACATTGCCCGCACAGAGAGAGACTGCTCCACATTGCCTTCACAGAAAGAGAGAGACTGCTCCACATTGCCCGCACAGAGAGAGACTGCTCCACATTGCCCGCACAGAGAGAGACTGCTTCACATTGCCCGCACAGAAAGAGAGAGAGAGAGACTGCTCCACATTGCCCACACAGAGAGACTGCTCCACATTGCCCACACAGAGAGAGAGAGAGAGACACACACAGGGAGACTGCTCCACATTGCCCACAGCGAGAGAGAGAGACACACACACAGGGAGACTGCTCCACATTGCTCAGAGAGAGAGAGAGAGAGAGAGAGAAATTGCTCCACATTTCCAGCACATAAACAAAGAGAGAAACCGCTCCACATTGCTGGAACAGAGAGATAAATCACTCCACATTACCGGCACAGAGAGAAAAATCGCTCCACATTGCCATTTCTCTCTGGAAGCAATGTTGCGCAGTCTCTCTCTCTGTACGGGCAATGTGAAGTGGTCACTCTCTCTGTGTGAGCAGTGCTGTGTATGTGCAGGCACCCAGGACCAGATTAAAGGCATTGTGGGCCTGGTGCGGCAGTGGAGCAGGTTTAGGAGCGGCAGGGATATGATGTAAGTAACGTAAGTAGCATTCCTCTTACTGGCCACTCTCCTGCGTTTCCAGGAGCCTGTGCTGGCTTGTGCCCAGACTTGGTTGCAGCCACACAGGTGTAATGCTAGGCCTGGCATTTGATTTACCAAGCTTCCGTAAGAGAAATATGTCAGTGTGTGCTCTGAGGTGAACATTTCCCAGCCATCAGAATACAGTGATCACTGCCGGCAGCTATAGCAGCCAGCAGTGATCGACAAAAAGAAAAAAGGACACGCTGGTTGTACTGAAGTCAGTTGATAGATCGGATTTTGTATAACCAGTCTGCACATTGATAGA
The DNA here is from genome assembly GCF_905171775.1 of Rana temporaria. Lineage (NCBI taxonomy): Eukaryota > Metazoa > Chordata > Amphibia > Anura > Ranidae > Rana > Rana temporaria. The sequence continues at coordinate 83,113,484 of NC_053495.1, read as the reverse complement.
TTGAAATTCTGCCAGTTCAGCAGAAATTTCAATCCAACTATGATGGCCTAAGTCCACCAGTCTCTGGGTTTATTAATATCCTCAAATCTTCTGAAAGGGGTGCTCCACTTAGTTGTAGAAATTCACTTTGAACTTCACCTTATTTCCAGAACTCTCATGTATTAGATGTGAAAAGAATAAGGTGAGAGAACATTTAATACCTATAGAGAGTAATGGAAATAAGGTGGAGTTCAAAGTAAATTACCTGGAGGGACTGGCATTTAGGAGGTTAAAACAGGCAAGGAGGAAATTGGATATCACCTCCTCACTGCCTGTCAAATGTCTCTGAAAATTGACCTGAGCATTGATCACTTTTCAGTGGAGTGGTAGTGCCTGCTAAGGGGGGCGCAAGCAAACTTAAAAAAACATCAAATGCAGCCACTGTGCCCCATCAAATGCAGCCACTGTGCCCCATCAAACGCAACCACTGTGCCATCAAAAGCAACCACAGTGCCCCATCAAACTCAACCACAGTGCCCCATCAAACGCAACCACAGTGCCCCATCAAACGCAACCACAGTGCCCCATCAAACGCAGCCACTGTGCCCCATAAAATGCAGCCACTGTGCCAATCAAACGCAGACACTGTTGCCCCATCAAACGCAGCCACTGTGCTCCATCAAATGCAGCCACTGTGCTCCATCAAATGCAGCCACTGTGCCCCATCAAATGCAGCCACTGTGCCCTATCAAATGCAGCCACTGTGCCCCATCAAATGCAGCCACTGTGCCCCATCAAATGCAGCCACTGTACCTGTTATATCCTCTGTGTTGTGAGGGACACAAGACTCTGGTCTGGAACAATGGATGTTTATTCAGTACAGGCTGTACACTGCAACATGCATCTCAGGACATTACATATCTCTGCTTTCTACATGTGCTCTCTCTAAGATGGCTACTATGCCCCTTGACCCTTGTCATCACTGCTGGGTGGAGCCAGCCTTAAAGTGCCAGTACATGTGAAACCCTTCAGGTATAACACCTACCATCCATCCCTAAAAAAAAAAAAAAAAAAAAACACAACAAAACAATAACAGGCACAAAACATTAACTGCTAACTGTCCAATAACAGTCCTCCAAACACAGGAGAATTATGGGACTTCAAGCTTCCAGGAACCGTTGCAGGGTTAATATGTAATCGGATCACTTCCGTCGGCCCCGTCGAAAGTCTCGTAACCGCTCTTGCAACTGAAACCAATCAGGAGGTGAATTGTGCACCGTTGTCTGTGACGATTTCTCTGGGGTATCCAAACGTAGCAGCGAGATGTAACAGTATGGAAACCGTTGCCTTAGTCGTTGGCTGAGTAACAGGAATGACCTCAGGCCACTTTGAATGGGCGTCCACTATGATCAAGAAGGTGTGTCCTCTGATCGGGCCTGCAAAGTCCAAGTGTAGGCGAAACCAAGGAACCGTGGGCCAAGGCCAGGGCTGGACGCACCCTCGAGGAGGGTCTCTTGCCATTTGTGCACATCCAGCACAAGCATTCACATATGTTGTGATATCTGAGTCTAGGTTTGGCCACCACACATAGCCTCTGGCCTTTTGTTTCATACGTGTGCTCCCGGGATGACCAGTATGTAGCAAGTCCAGAATGTGTCTCCGGAGGGTCTGTGGAATGATCACTCGGTCTCCCCATAAAACACAGTTGCCAGCCACAGTTAATTCCATACGCCTACGGAAATAAGGTTCATACTCCTGTGTGACAGTTGCAGGCCAACCGGAACTTACCCAGGAGAGTATGGTTTTCAGAAAGGTATCCTTGGTTGTATGGGCTGCTATCTTCCCAGAAGACAAGAAGGACAGGCTGGTGTAACGACAACTCTTGACCATGGACCTCCCTGTCAGTCGGGACATAGTGTCCGCATTGGCATCATGACCACGATACTGAATTTTGTAGCTGTATGCCCCCAAGAATAGGGCATAGCGTTGGAGGCGGGCTGCAGTAGTCTGGGAGATGCCTTTGTCAGGGCTAAAGATCTGAAGGAGTGGTTTATGGTCCGTCAGTATGGTGAATTCCCTACCATACAGGTAAAGATGAAACTTCTTAATTGCCCATATCAGCGCAAGAGCCTCTTTGTCAATGTGTGAGTAATTGCTTTCTGCTTTTGTCAAGGACCTGGAGGCAAATGCCACTGTTTTTTCTGACCCATCTGGTAAGATGTGAGATAGTACCGCCCCCAGACCATAGGGTGAGGCATCAAAAGCCAAGGTGAGAGGCTTCTGGAGGTCATAGTGCACGAGCATGCGTGAAGCCAACAGCTTCCGCTTAGAAACTTCAAAAGCACGTTGGCATGCAGCCGACCAGTCCCATCTGGAGTGTTTCTCCAAAAGCTTGTTCAACGGAAACAAGGTGTGTGCCAGATCTGGCAGGAATTTGTGGTAATAGTTCAGCAAGCCAAGGTATGATCGCAGCTGCTGGACGTTGGTTGGGGCTGGAGCTTTGACTAAAGCATCAACCTTGTCTTCCGTGGTGTGTATACCTTCTGCATCCACAAGGTGGCCACAAAACTCCAATTTAGGCACCATGAATTGGCATTTTGCTAAGTTCACTTTCAGACCCTGTTCTTGGAGTCTCGCCAACACAAGCTCCACATTCTGCTTGTGTTCCTGGTCGGTCCGTCCTGTAATGAGCATGTCATCTAGCAGGCACCGAGTGAAAGGAATGTCCGCCAAAATCTCGTCCATTTTTCGTTGCCAAATGGCTGGGGCAGAGGCTACCCCAAACACCATCCGATTATATTGATACAGTCCCTTGTGGGTGTTGATGGTCAGAAACTTGCGGGAAGAAGGATGGACCTCAAACTGTAAATATATTTGTTTGAGATCAAGCTTGGTGAACTTTTGACCCCCTGCAAGAGAGGCAAAAATGTCATCTACTCTGGGTAGGGGATACTGGTCTATTTCCAGTTGAGAGTTCAGTGCCATGCGGAAATCGCCACAAATGCGCAAGTCCCCATTAGATTTCTTTACCGGTACAACTGGTGATGCCCACTCGCTGTGCTCTACCTTTGAGATGACACCTTGTTCCTCCAGCCGACTTAGTTCTGCTTCCACACCTGCTCGGAGTGCGAAAGGTACTGTCCGAGCTTTGAAGAACTTAGGCTGAGCATTGGGTTTCAGCTTGAGTCTCACACAGTCATGCTTTATTTTTCCCAACTGGTCATCAAAAATCTTTGGGAACCGCTGCTTCAGGGACACCACCCATCCCTCATTATCTCCTAATGGAATGGTAACGGTGTTACAGGGACTTATGGCGATGTCTGGCATCCCAAAGTGAGCAATCCAGTCTCTCCCAAAGAGAGGGGGTCCCCCATTTTCTAGGATATATAATGGCAGTCTCTTTGTCTGACCCTTGTACAATACTTTTACTTTTGCGTAACCCAGTGGGTGGAGTATCTGCTTTGAGTATGTCTGCAGTTTGATTGGTGTTGGGCGGACAGTTTTTCGGGTCTGAAGTTGTCTCCATTGTTTCTGGGTGATAACTGAAACTGCTGCTCCTGTGTCTACATCCATCCTGAGTTTCTTTCCCTCAACGGTTACATCTACAGTCATTGTGGAGGGTGCTGAATGCATATGATGTATGTCTAATCTGTGGAGCACAGCCTCATCCTCTGACTCAGATGATGATGTATATCTTCCCACCATATATGTCTTTGTCTTGGGGTTCAGAAGTTGTTTATCTCGCACCTTCTTGCTACGGCAAACTCGTTTCAGATGGCCGGTCCTACCGCAATTATGACATGTCTGATCCTTAAACCGGCAGACTTTGTAATCATGGTCTGTATTCCCACAACGGTAGCAAGCTGACTCCCGGCTTGGTGGGGGTCTGTATTTCCAGTTTGCAGCAGTTGGCTTGACTGCTGTTCTGAAAACTTCCTGCTTCACCTCTTCCCTTCTGCTCTGGGGGTTCAATTCCTCTGTATCTTTCACAGCCATTTCCATCACTGAAGCTATCTCTAATGCCTTTGTAAGGGTAAGGTCTTTTTCTGTTAACAGTCTCTTTTGTGTTGACTCACAATTCAGTCCCATGACAAACTTATCTCTCAGTGCAGTAGGTAGGTAGTCCCCAAAAGAACAGGTAGAGGCTAGTCTGCGAAGGGCGAGCACATAAACTTTAATCTCTTCACCTGTCTGCTGCTGCCTCTGATAGAAGCGAAATCTTTCTGCAATCTCTAATGGTTTAGGCTGGAAGTGATCCTCTAGCAGTGTCAGCAGCTCTGCCAATGTCTTAGCTGCTGGTTTTACAGGGGAAAGCAGATCCCTCAGAGTGTCATATGTTTTGGCCCCAACCACTGTCAGAAACACTGCTACTTGCCTGTTGTCTGGGATGGCATTTGCACTGAAATACTGTTCCAGTCTCTCAACCCAGGAACTCCAGGATGTCTGTTCTCCATCAAACTCACTTAATGTCCCGATTAATGACATTTTCCTGCTGGGATCTGTGATTGCTTTTATCCAGGTGACAATCCACAATGTCTTTGTCTCTCTCTCAGACTGATAGACACTTTGTAAATCCCATCCTCGTCGCCACTGTTGTATCCTCTGTGTTGTGAGGGACACAAGACTCTGGTCTGGAACAATGGATGTTTATTCAGTACAGGCTGTACACTGCAACATGCATCTCAGGACATTACATATCTCTGCTTTCTACATGTGCTCTCTCTAAGATGGCTACTATGCCCCTTGACCGTTGTCATCACTGCTGGGTGGAGCCAGCCTTAAAGTGCCAGTACATGTGAAACCCTTCAGGTATAACAGTACCCCATCAAATGCAGCCACTGTGCCCATCATATGCAGCCACTGTGCTTCATCAAATGCAGCCACTGTACCCCATCAAATGTAGCCACTGTGCCCATCAAATGCAGCCACTGTGCCCCATCAAATGCAGCCACTGTGCCCCATCAAATGCAGCCACTGTGCCCCATCAAATGCAGCCACTGTACCCCATCAAATGCAGCCACTGTACCCCATCAAATGCAGCCACTGTGCCCATCATATGCAGCCACTGTGCTTCATCAAATGCAGCCACTGTGCCCCATCAAATGCAGCCACTGTGCCCCATCAAATGCAGCCACTGTACCCCATCAAATGCAGCCACTGTGCCCATCATATGCAGCCACTGTGCTTCATCAAATGCAGCCACTGTACCCCATCAAATGTAGCCACTGTGCCCATCAAATGCAGCCACTGTGCCCCATCAAATGCAGCCACTGTGCCCCATCAAATGCAGCCACTGTGCCCCATCAAATGCAGCCACTGTGCCCCATCAAATGCAGCCACTGTGCCCCATCAAATGCAGCCACTGTGCCCATCAAGTGCAGCCACTGTGCCCCATCAAATGCAGCCACCCCATCAAATGCAGCCACTGTGCCCATCAAATGCAGCCACTGTGCCCCATCAAATGCAGCCACTGTGCCCCATCATATGCAGCCACTGTGCCACATCAAATGCAGCCACTGTGCCACATCAAATGCAGCCACTGTGCCCCATCAAATGCAGCCACTGTGCCAATCATATGCAGCCACTGTGCCCATCATATGCAGCCACTGTGCCCATCAAATGCAGCCACTGTGACACCCCCTCTGGACACGGACATCTAAATAGGGGGTGGGCACAGTGGCCATGGATAGATTCATGCAAGGCATGAATCTATACATTTTACATATAGGGGGTGGCATGATGGAGGGGGCAGCACCCGTGCACCCTTAATGGATGGGCCACCACTGCAACGGTGTGCTGATGGTTTTCCATAGCAGCAGTCCCTCAGACTTCTTTTAAGTTGTGCGTTTTTGCTGCATTTTCTGGAATTGTATCAAAGATGCAGCATGAATGACTTTTTGTGCACTTTCAGAACATGCAGCAAAAATGTACAATCTAATAGAAGTCTATGGGACCGGGGGTAACATGCAAAAAGACAGTGCCAGTACACCAGCATTGCGGCCAAACTACAGCACGCCAGCATGAACCCAAATCAAAAAACATAGGAGGGTAAGAAACGGTCACAGGCTGCAGTGCTAGTAATAACAGGCTGCTAGTAATATGCAGAGAGGGGGAGAGAGAGCAGGAAGGGAGGTAGAAGCTCACTTGTCACTTACTTGGTGGTAATGGACAGTCCCAAGAGGCTCACTTTTTTTTTTTTAAGGCTGTGGATGCCGAGCAGACTGCTCAGTTTTGGCTTTCCCGCCCACATATCCTCTTGAGGCTGGGTTCACACTATACTACACGACTTTCATCCTACTTTGCTCTGCGACATTGGTCCTACATTGATCCTACATTGGTCCTACATCCATCCGACTTTCATGAACAGGATACTACTTTGATCCGACTTTGCCCTGCGACTTTAAGTCCGACTTTCAATGATCGGGGATCCGACTTGGATCCCTGCCAATATCAGGCACTGTGTTTGATATGAATCTTGAGGGGAACTCCACGCCAAATTTTAACAAAAAAAAACGTCATGGTTTCCCCCTCCAAGAGCATACCAGGTCCATGGGTCTGGTGCGGATTTAAAGGGGAATCCCCAACGCCGAAAAAACGGCATGGGGGTCCCCCCAAAATCCATACCAGACCCGTATCCGAGCAGCAGCCCGGCAGGTCAGGAAAGGGGGTGGGGACAAGCGAGTGGCCCCCCCTCCTTAACCGTGCCAGGCCGCATGCCCTCAACATGGGGAGGTAGGGGCTCTGGGGCAGGTGGGCGCCCTGCAGCCCCCCCACCCCAAAGCACCCTGCCCCCATGTTGATGAGGACAGGGCCTCTTCCCGACAACCCTGGCCATTGGTTGCTGGGGTATGCAGCCGTTTAACAAGGGGGCCCCCAGATACCGGCCCCCCACCCTAGGTGAATGAGTATGGGGTACATCGTACCCCTACCCATTCACCTGGAGGAAAAGTGTCAAAAAAAATAAACACACTACACAGGTTTTTTAAATCTTTTATAAGTCAGCTTCGGGGGTCTTCTTCCGACTTCTCTGCTCTCCGGGGGCCTTCTTCTGACTTCATGGGTCTTCTTCTGTCTTCTCCACTCTCTTCTTCTGCTCTCCGCGCTCCCCGGTTCTTCTCCCACTCTCCGGTGCCTTCTGCCAGGCTGCGCTGCCGCTATCTTCTTTGTAGCTCTCTTACTAGCGGCGGCCAGCCCGGTCTTCTTCCATCGCCTTCTTCTTCCCTCTTCATTTCTTCCGTGTTGACTCGACGCTCCCTCCCGATGTAATGCCGGGTGCGCGGCTCGCACTGATTTATATAGGCCTCTTATGACGTCACAGTCCCAGCATGCTCCGGGTGGTGACGTCAGTAGTGTTGCCAGTAATAGCAAACATAGAGCAATAGAGCAATCGAGCCTTAGAGCCTTAGAGCAATAGCCAGGTGAATGTTATTGAATCACTGGCATAGGTAAACAGTGCCACTATACAGAGAGTGGTAAAACTGTAGACAACCATCTAGCTCTTAGCTAAACTCACAGAGTGGATCAGTTGATCGTTTTGGAGCGATCCGGAGAAGACAATGCCCCCCTGGATGTAGGCGGCCACAGATGTAAGTCGAGCCATGCTGGCGTGGTCTATGGCGGCGATGGTGCACTTCCGCACAGGACAGTGTGTGGAGCGCAAACCGATCTGTCAGCGATCCACGTCATCCCACACCAGGGCCCTACGTCATCACTACGAGACCTGCCCGCGTCACACACTGGTGACGCGCTGGTTGAGCTAGAGGCTAGACTGTACAAGGGCTCAATCTCCGCCATTTTGGAAGAGACCAGGCAATAGAGGAGGTATTGAGACAATCCAATAGGACCAATTATTAAAAATATTAAAATATTATTACATTATTACACTCCATAGGACAAGAACTGGACCACGTCATATCCTTATAGGGCAGCCATGTCTCCCAAGCTATAAATGAATAAATAAGTGGGAAGGCTGAATTTGTAGGAGGAGTCGGAGGGCTATTTTTCCCACCTCCCCTCTCATCTCCGGCGTCGGTGGGGTTTCTGGGTGGCCGCGTCACTTCCGTTTTTTGTACAGAGCAGTGGCAGCAGCAGCTGCTGCTGCAGGTGTCTAAGGGCGCTTCTGATCCCCCACACGGGAGAGGTGGTATTACTGGGGGGGGGGTTCCGTCTTGGCTTCATCCCACCCATTTTGCTCTTCTCAGGATCCCCAGCAGGCCGGACGGTCTGTACCCCATCCTCCTCCGTCAGCTGAGCACCGCTCACCCAACAGCCCCCCCCCTGCTTCTCCCAATGCTCGCGGGGGGGGGGGTGCATGACCACCCACTCCTCCATGGATCCTTCTAACTTCTCCCAACTTTTGGCAGCTTTCCACAGTGCGGGCGGGTCGGCGAGGGGGACTGTCTACCCATTCAGTCAGGCACTTGCCAGCATCATGGGGGCCGCCCACTTCTCCTCCCGGGCTCACACTGTGTGGGGGACCCCGCCGTCCACCCTCCCGCTCCTTCGGGCATACACTGTGAGAGGGGGGGCGTCCGTCCTCCCTCCCACTCCTCCGGGCACTCACGGTGACGTCCACATGGTGCATGGCTCAATGGAGACTGTTATACCTGAAGGGTTCCACATGTACTGGCACTTTAAGGCTGGCTCCACCCAGCAGTGATGACAAGGGTCAAGGGACATAGTAGCCATCTTAGAGAGCACAAGTAGGAAGCAGATAAGATGTACTGTCCTGAGATGCATGTTGCAGTGTACAGATGACCTGAAATAAACATCCATTGTTCCAGACCAGAGTCTTGTGTCTCTCGCAACACAGAGGATACAACAGTGGCGACGAGGATGGGATTTACAAAGTGTCTATCAGTCTGAGAGAGAGAGAGAGACAAATACATTGTGGATTGTCACCTGGATAAAAGAAATCACAGATCCCAGCAGGAAAATGTCATTAATCGGGACATTAAGTGAGTTTGATGGAGAACAGACATCCTGGAGTTCCTGAGTTGAGAGACTGGAACAGTATTTCAGTGCAAATGCCATCCCAGACAACAGGCAAGTAGCAACATTTGTGACAGTGGTTGGTGCCAAGACATATGACACTCTTAGAGATCTCCTTTCCCCTGTAAAACCAGCAACTAAGACATTGGCAGAGCTGCTGATACTGCTAGAGACTCATTTCCAGCCGAAACCATTAGAGATAGCAGAAAGATTTCATTTCTATCAGAGGCAGCAGCAGACAGGTGAAGAGATTAAAGCTTATGTGCTCGCCCTTCGCAGACTAGCCTCTACCTGTTCTTTTGGGGAGTACCTACCTACTGCATTGAGAGATAAGTTTGTTATGGGACTGAATTGTGAGTCGATCCAAAAGAGACTGTTAACAGAGAAAGACCTTACCCTTACAAAGGCAATTGAGATAGCTTCAGTGATGGAAATGGCTGTGAAAGATACAGAGGAATTGAACCCCCAGAGCAGAAGGGAAGAGGTGAAGCAGGAAGTTTTCAGAACAGCAGTCAAGCCCACTGCCGCAAACTGGAAATACAGACCCCCACCAAGCTGTGAGTCAGCTTGCTACCGTTGTGGGAATACAGATAATGACCACAAGATCTGCCGGTTTAAGGATCAGACCTGTCATAATTGCGGTAGGATCAGCCACCTGAAACGTGTTTTCCGTAGCAAGAAGGTGTGCGAGATAAACAACCTCTGAACCCCAAGACAAAGACATATATAGTGGGACGATATACATCATCATCTGAGTCACGAATCACTTACGTAACCGACGTGAAATTTAAATTTCACGAGCGGGAAGCGCAGCTATACTTTAGCATTGGTTGCCCCTGCTATTAGCAGGAGCAACCTTGCGCTAAAGTTGGCGTACGGAAACTCCGTACCTTGCGTGCCCAGGGCCCGCGCAACTTTTGTGAATCGGGGGTAGTATGCAATTTGCATACTATACGCCGATCACAATGGCCGCGCCCCCTAGCGGCCAACGCAAGAATGCAGCCTGAGATATGAAGGCATAAGGAGGCTTATGTCTGTCATATCTTAGGCTGCAGTCGGTGTAACGAGGTTCCTGAATCAGGAGCACTCGTTACACCGGAGCAAGTAAGCACTTGCGCCGCGCAACCTATGGTTGCGCGGGCGCAAGTGCTTCTTGAATCTGGGCCAGTGAGTTCATTCTAAACCGCACCAAGCAAGGGAATGGGAAGATGACAATGGGCAGGTGGAAAGGTGGCATGGGAAGTGATGATTGGACCAACAGCTGATGTGAGGTCCATATCGGGGAGGGATAGATGTTAATTGAGCTGATACAGGTGTTGAGGTTGGAAATCACAGAAATAAAAGAGAGAGAAAGATATATATTGTAAAATATCTACGATAGGGGTAGCTGTTGCATATTACAGGAAGGGTTTGTATACTTTCGTACCCTTGAGGGTATAAATCAGACCTGGACAAACTACGGCCCGCGGGCCGTATACGGCCCGGCGGACCTTTTAATCCGGCCCCCCGCCGCCGCCGAAATCGCCGCCGCCGCCGCTGCCACGTTAATTACCGCGGCGGGGAACATTACAGACAGCGTTCGTTTGAACAGCGGTTTTCCCCGCCGCGCATGGACACTCCCCCTTGGACGGATCTGTCCAATCGCGAGCAAGGGGGAGTCACATAGACATTGCTCGCGATTGGACAGATCCGTCCAAAGGGGAGTGTCTATGTGACTCCCCCTTGCTCGCGATTGGACAGATCCGTCCAAGGGGGAGTGTCTATGCGCGGCGGGGAAAACAGCTGTTCAAACGAACGCTGTCTGTAATGTTCCCCGCCGCGGTGATAACAGTAGGCAGGGCCGGGAGGGGCCACTGTGCCCATCACACGCAGCCACTTGTGCCAACACATGCAGCCACTTGTGCCAACACATGCAGCCACTTGTGCCAACACACGCAGCCACTGTGCCACCATAAATTGTCGCCACTGTGCCCATCAAACGCAGCCACTGTGCCAATCACACGCAGCCACTGTGCCAATCACACGCAGCCACTGTGCCAATCACACGCAGCCACTGTGCCAATCACACGCAGCCACTGTGCAATCAATTGTTGCCACTGTTCCCAAACACAGCCACTGTGCCAATCACACGCAGCCACTGTGCAATCAATTGTTGCCACTGTTCCCAAACACAGCCACTGTGCCAATCACACGCAGCCACTGTGCAATCAATTGTTGCCACTGTTCCCAAACACAGCCACTGTGCCAATCACACGCAGCCACTGTTCCAATCACACTCAGCCACTGTGCCAATCACATGCAGCCACTGTGCCCATCAAACGCAGCCACTGTGCCAATCACACGCAGCCACTGTGCCAATAACACGCAGCCACTGTGCCAATAACACGCAGCCACTCTGCCCATCAAACGCAGCCACTGTGCCAATCACACGCAGCCACTGTGCCAACCACACGCAGCCACTGTTCCCATCAAACGCAGCCACTGTGCCAATCACACGCAGCCACTGTGCCAACACACGCAGTCACTGTGCCATCAATTGTTGCCACTGTGCCCATCACACGCAGCCACTGTGCCATCAATTGTCGCCACTGTGCCCATCAAACGCAACCACTGTGCCATCACACGCAGCCACTGTGCCATCACATGCAGCCACTGTTTAATCAATTGTTATTGATTAAACAGTGGCTGCCTGTCCCCAGCGTCTGTCCCCCTCCTGTGTCATGTCCCCCTCCTGTGTCATGTCCCCAGCGTCTGTCCCCCTCCTGTGTCATGTCCCCAGCGTCTGTCCCCCTCCTGTGTCATGTCCCCAGCGTCTGTCCCCCTCCTGTGTCATGTCCCCAGCGTCTGTCCCCCTCCTGTGTCATGTCCCCAGCGTCTGTCCCCCTCCTGTGTCATGTCCCCAGCGTCTGTCCCCCTCCTGTGTCATGTCCCCAGCGTCTGTCCCCCTCCTGTGTCATGTCCCCAGCCTCTGTCCCCCTCCTGTGTCATGTCCCCAGCGTCTGTCCCCCTCCTGTGTCATGTCCCCAGCCTCTGTCCCCCTCCTGTGTCATGTCCCCAGCCTCTGTCCCCCTCCTGTGTCATGTCCCCAGCCTCTGTCCCCCTCCTGTGTCATGTCCCCAGCCTCTGTCCCCCTCCTGTGTCATGTCCCCAGCCTCTGTCCCCCTCCTGTGTCATGTCCCCAGCCTCTGTCCCCCTCCTGTGTCATGTCCCCAGCCTCTGTCCCCCTCCTGTGTCATGTCCCCAGCCTCTGTCCCCCTCCTGTGTCATGTCCCCAGCCTCTGTCCCCCTCCTGTGCCATGTCCCCAGCCTCTGTCCCCCTCCTGTGCCATGTCCCCAGCCTCTGTCCCCCTCCTGTGTCATGTCCCCAGCCTCTGTCCCCCTCCTGTGTCATGTCCCCAGCCCGGCCCTCCAAAATATTTTTAGTTTCTCATGTGGCCCCATCGAAAAAATAATTGCCCACCCCTGGTATAAATCCACCTGGCTTCTATTTGTAGAAGACGTTTGTCCACTTGTCCCCCTCTTTCATTTGGGGCAATGTGGGCAAGAGCAAAAAAGCCAATCATCTGCAGATCGTGGCCATGAAACAGGCCCATATGTCTACTTATCTGAGTTTCGAATATTTTTTTTGTTACGGCTGATACATGGTCACGTATCCGACAGAAGAAATTGCGCTTGGTTTTACCAATATAGAACGAGCCGCAGTTACACTTCATCATATATATGATGCCTGTGGTTTGACAAGTGGCTCTGAATCTAGGTGTACAGATGTCGCCATTAGGTAAGTATATACTGTTGCCTTTGATGATGTATCGACAGTAGTTGCACTTAGTGCAAGGAAAAGTGCCAGTATGCGTGGGTTTAGGTATCGTATGAGTGGAGTAGTGGCTTGACACTGCACTGTCCCGTATAGATCGAGAACGTTTAAAAGTAATTTCTGGGTAGGTATTAATAAATCTACTGATTTTAGTGTCAGAGGTCAAGAGATACCAAAATTGGTTATAGATCTTTCTTATTTTGGTATGTTGTCTGTTATACCGAGTAATTACTCTAGTGGTGTTGGAATTTTTTTGCCTTTAGGCATGTAAAGTAGTGCATTTAGATCTTGGCAGTTTCCTCTATTGAAAGCTTTCCGTAGACAGCTCTTAGTGTAACCTCTGGCCCTAAGTCGAGCATATAGTTGTTTTGCTTCTTGTAAAAAATCATTTTGCTCAGAGCAGTTACGTTTCAGCCGCAAGTATTGGCTGTAAGGTATACTCGCAACCAATGATTTGGGGGTAAAAAGGGGAAAAAATGCGCATACCAAATAACAAAGGGAGAAATTACAGCAGCAACTCAAAAATGTTATACAACATAAATGATACAAGACAAAAAATGGAGTTGCGCTAAAAAATTGAAAAATGTGTCTTAGTGACAAGACATATGTGAAAAATAAGCAAGTGCTAAATTTCTTGTGAATAATACAATGAAACAAATATATAAAGAAATAATGTCCCAAAATAAAAAGATAATCTTTCATAAATTGTCTTTGATAAGTGAAGTGAAAAAAGTCCAAAACATGCAGCATGAACGTATTCAATCTTCAAGGTGTTTAAATGACAAACAGCTGTGATAGATGGATAGAGTGAAAAGCCACCACCAATGAGAAACACTGACCCTTACCAGAGTCTGTGATCCCAATAGGGATCCGATATTGCAGAAAAGTATCACAATCCAGTGGCAATAACCAGAACGTCCTTCATGATGTAACAGGGTCCTCAGTAGTCACCGGTAAAAATTAGGGGCATCCAAAAACAGAAAAAAACTCATATGAAACCGTAACAATAGCAAAGGACACCAAAAATAAGGCAGCAACTGGTGATTGACGAGCAGCTGTGACAGATAAACAGATAACCACCACCAATGTACACACTGAACCTTACCAGAGTCTGCGATCCCAAATGGGGATCAGACAATGCGGGGAATGAAACAATCCAGCAACAGCAACCAGAGCGTCCTTGATGGTATGGAGGGTCCTCAGTGATCACCAGTAGGATTTCAGAGTGTCCGAAAGCAAAAGAGACTCACATAGTGTAAAACCATAACACTTTTAACCACTTCCCGACGGTCGTACAACCATATACGGCCGCAGGGTGGTTCTACTTCTCTGGGGCGCCGTCATTTGACATCCTCCCCTTTCCGCGTTCCCCGCACGCGCTCCCGAGCGCGCAGTGGGGAACTTCTGTGCTGGCCGTGTCCCTTGGACACAGCCAATCACAGATCGCCGTGAACGGCCAATCGGAGTGGCCGTTTGCTAGGCGATCTGTGCGGCCAATGAGAGATGATCTTTTCTCATTGCCGTCTCTCACAGACAGCGGTGCTGTCAGGGAGAGAGGAGACCGATCTGTGTCTCTTGTACATAGAGACCAGTGGCGGAACTACCGCCATAGCAACCCACGCGGGCGCTATGGGGCCCGCAGCCGAGTGGGGCCCGGTGAGCAGGGCAAGGAAATGACCGAGTTTTTTTTTTTTTTTTCTCGCTGCCGCGCCGCCGCCGAGTGTCTAGTGCGGCTCCGGAGCCGCATGCGGCTCTTTTGTACGGCTTTGCTGAGTGCGGAGGATTTAAAAACAGAGCGCGCCGCGCTGTGATAAATGTCCCGCCCTCCTCCTCCTAGAGAAGACTAGCTCGTGTGATAGAGCCAGTGTGCTGTCTGTCACACAAGCTGGTCTAGAGGAGGAGGAGGGCGGGACATGTATCAGCGCGCCAGAACCCAGTGGGGGAGCATCGTGACAGACAGATGACCGCCGTGAGACGTGAGTCACTAAACAAGCTAAGTGAGGGGGACCTGATGTTTTTTTGATGATAATTGGGGGGGGGGGGCTTGGCTTGCAATGGTGATGCCACCTACTGTCTCCTGTCATCATCATGCTTCTCGTCATCCCCCTGTTCCTGGCATCTCAGTGGGATGCCAGGAACAGGGGGATGACGAGGAGCACGATGATCCCACCATCCTACCTCTGAGGCCTTTCATACATTTTATCACCCCTGTCATCTCCATCCTCCCCGTCACCTCCCTACCACCCACCCCTGTAATTTCCATCCTCCCTACCACCCACCCCTGTCATCTCCATCCTCCCTACCACCCACCCCTGTCATCTCCATCCTCCCTACCACCCACCCCTGTCATCTCCATCCTCCCTACCACCCACCCGTCATCTCCATCCTCCCCGTCACCTCCCTACCACCCACCCCTGTCCCCTGTCATCTCCATCCTCCCCGTCACCTCCCTACCACCCACCCCTGTCATCTCCATCCTCCCCAGCACCCACCCCTGTCATCTCCATCCTCCCCGTCACCTCCCTACCACCCACCCCTGTCATCTCCATCCTCCCCAGCACCCACCCCTGTCATCTCCATCCTCCCCGTCACCTCCCTACCACCCACCCCTGTCATCTCCATCCTCCCCGTCACCTCCCTACCACCCACCCCTGTCATCTCCATCCTCCCTACCACCCACCCCTGTCATCTCCATCCTCCCTACCACCCACCCGTCATCTCCATCCTCCCCGTCACCTCCCTACCACCCACCCCTGTCCCCTGTCATCTCCATCCTCCCCGTCACCTCCCTACCACCCACCCCTGTCATCTCCATCCTCCCCAGCACCCACCCCTGTCATCTCCATCCTCCCCGTCACCTCCCTACCACCCACCCCTGTCATCTCCATCCTCCCCAGCACCCACCCCTGTCATCTCCATCCTCCCCGTCACCTCCCTACCACCCACCCCTGTCATCTCCATCCTCCCCGTCACCTCCCTACCACCCACCCCTGTCATCTCCATCCTCCCTACCACCCACCCCTGTCATCTCCATCCTCCCTACCACCCACCCCTGTCATCTCCATCCCCCCGTCACCTCCCTACCACCCACCCCTGTCCCCTGTCATCTCCATCCTCCCCGTCACCTCCCTACCACCCACCCCTGTCATCTCCATCCTCCCTACCACCCACCCCTGTCATCTCCATCCTCCCTGTCACCTCCCTACCACCCACCCCTGTCATCTCCATCCTCCCTACCACCCACCCCTGTCATCTCCATCCTCCCTACCACCCACCCCTGTCATCTCCATCCTCCCTACCACCCACCCCTGTCATCTCCATCCTCCCTACCACCCACCCGTCATCTCCATCCTCCCCGTCACCTCCCTACCACCCACCCCTGTCCCCTGTCATCTCCATCCTCCCTACCACCCACCCGTCATCTCCATCCTCCCCGTCACCTCCCTACCACCCACCCCTGTCCCCTGTCATCTCCATCCTCCCCGTCACCTCCCTACCACCCACCCCTGTCATCTCCATCCTCCCCACCACCCACCCCTGTCATCTCCATCCTCCCCGTCACCTCCCTACCACCCACCCCTGTCATCTCCATCCTCCCCACCACCCACCCCTGTCATCTCCATCCTCCCCGTCACCTCCCTACCACCCACCCCTGTCATCTCCATCCTCCCTACCACCCACCCTGTCATCTCCATCCTCCCTGTCACCTCCCTACCACCCACCCCTGTCAGCTTCCTACCACCCACCCCTGTCATCTCCATCCTCCCTGTCAGCTTCCTACCACCCACCCCTGTCATCTCCATCCTCCCTGTCTTCTTCCTGCTACCCACCCTTGTCCGCTTCCTACCACCCACCCTTGTCAGCTTCCTTCCACCCACACTTGTCAGCTCCCTACCACCCACCCCTGTCATCTCCATCCTCCCTGTCAGCTTCCTACCACCCACCCCTGTTATCTCCATCCTCCCTGTCTTCTTCCTGCCACCCACCCTTGTCAGCTTCCTACCACCCACACTTGTCAGCTCCCTACCACCCACCCCTGACATCTTCCTACCACCCCCTGTAATATTCATACCACCCCACCCCCTTAAATGTACTGGTGCACATTACATATGATGGATGCAGGGACATTTTCTTTGGGGGGGGAGGACGCACGTAGCTGGTCTTGCCTAGGGCTCCAAATTGCCTAGCACCGGCCCTGCCTGCACTGAGGGGCAAATTTCCGCCAGCCCGCTCCACTCCCCGCTGCACTGTGAGACAAATTGTTGCCAGCCCGTTCTGCCCGCTCCACTGTGAGGCAAATTGACGCCCACCCGCCAGCCAGCCCGCTCCACCTGTTCTGCCAGCACGCTCCATTCACCTGGGCGTTGCGGGCAGAACAGGAGAACAGTCAGCGGGTGAGCGGGCTTGCTTGCCAATCAGCGGGCGGGGGAGAAGTGATATGACATCATCTGCATCATTGCAGTTCTGTCCCCACTGTGCGGGCAGCAGAGAGATTACATTATCTCTCTGCTGCCTGCCTTTACTCTGAGACACAGCAAGTGGCAATCCGCAATGTGTGGCAGGTGATGTGGCAAGTGACAATCTGCTACGTGTGGCAGGTGACGTTGTGGCAAGTGACAATGTGTGACTCGTGGCAAGTGACAATCTGCATTGTGTGGCAAGTGACAATCCTCAATGTGTGACATCGTGGCAAGTAACAATCTGCAATGTGTGGCAGGTGACACCCTGCATCTGGTGACGCGGCAAGTGACAATCCGCATCTGAAGGCAGGCTCCTACTGATTCTGCAATATGGTGAGTTGAACTATTTTATATAACAATGTAATAATAGAAATTATGCACTTCAAGCATTTTTATTATTATTTTTTTTTTTACTAGTAATGGCAGTGATCTGTTTTTTTTTGTGAGACTGCGACATTGCGGTGGACAGGTCAGAAACTTTTGACACATTTTTGGGACCATTCACATTTATACAGCGATCTGTGCTATTAAAATGCACTGATTAATGTGTAAATGTCACTGTCAGGGAAGGGATTAAATGTGTTCCCTGGGAGGTGTTTCTAACTGGGGGGGGGTGGGACTGACTGGAGGAGGAGAGAGATCTCTGTTCCTAATCACTATCTTTATACTCCTACATACATGTATAGAGCCATGACAGGTCCTCTTTATATTCCTATACATGTATAGAGCCATGACAGGTCCTCTTTATACTCCTATATACATGTATAGAGCAATGACAGGTCCTCATTCTACTTCTATATACATGTATAGAGCCATGACAGGTCCTCATTCTACTTCTATATACATGTATAGAGCAATGACAGGTCCTCATTCTACTTCTATATACATGTATAGAGCCATGACAGGTCCTCTTTATACTCCTATATACATGTATAGAGCCATGACAGGTCCTCTTTATACTCCTATATACATGTATAGAGCCATGACAGGTCCTCATTCTACTTCTATATACATGTATAGAGCCGTGACAGGTCCTCTTTAGTTATAATGATATCAAATAATCAAATAAAGGATGTGGGGCATTTTGGTGGGCGTGATTTTTTTTTTCGGGGGGGGGGGGGCCCATACAACATTTTGCTATGGGGCCCTGTGATTTCTAGTTACGCCCCTGATAGAGACACAGATCGGTCACCTCCCCCAGTCACCCCCCTTCCCCCACAGTTAGAACACTATATAGGGAATACATTTAACCCCTTCCTCACCCTCTAGTGTTAACCCCTTCCCTGCCAGTCACATTTATACAGTAATTAGTGCATATTTATAGCACTGATCGCAGTATAAATGTGAATGGTGCCAAAAATGTGTCAAAAGTGTCCGATGTGTCCGCCATAATGTCGCAGTCGCAATAAAAATCGCAGATCGCCGCCATTACTAGTAAAAAAAAATAATAAAAAATAATAATTCTGTCCCTTATTTTGTAGGCGCTATAACTTCTGCGCAAACTAGTCGCTTATTGCGATTTTTTTTTATTTTTTACTAAAAATATGTAGAATACGTATCGGCCTAGACTGAGGATAAAAAAAAATAAAAAATAAAATAGCTATTTATTATAGCAACAAGTAAAAAAATTTTTTTTTCAAAATTGTCGCTCTATTTTTGTTTATAGCGCAAAAAATAAAAACCGCAGAGGTGATCAAATACCACCAAAACAAAGCTCTATTTGTGGGAAAAAAAGGACGTCAATTTTGTTTGGGAGCCACGTCGCACGACCACGCAATTGTCAGTTAAAGCGACGCAGTGCCGAATCGCAAAAAGTCCTCTGGGCAGGAAGGGGGTGGTTTAAGTGCCCAGTAAGGAAGTGGTTAATAGCGAGAAAAACGGATGCACTTACATTTATGTAGACAGTTAATAGCATAAAATCATAAGAAGCCGGCCAGCTCAGCAGAACGTGGATTCATCCTCAGCGTGTAGTGCGGTGACGTCAGAACGTCGCCTCCCGACATTTTGTCTCAAAGGGACTTGATCACGGGATGAGGAGAACGTAATGCGTCACCGCATAAAAACATCAAGTGGGCGGAGTCAGTTTAGGACACGAGTCTCAAACGGCCGCACACGCGCCATCTTGGATAAGGGAAAGTACAAGGGAAACTTGCACAATCATAGAAAACATATTAAAAATATTAAAAAAGGGGGGAGGAAACAAAGTTAAAAGAACATTAAACCCTCGGACTAATTATAGCCACTGGTGGGTAATAAAAATTCCCTCACAGAGGGAAAAAAAGGCATACAGGTATGTCTATGATACCAGTTAATTAGAGTACATTGTGTCTGCCCTGAGAGACCA
This sequence comes from Rana temporaria, assembly GCF_905171775.1. Classification (NCBI taxonomy): domain Eukaryota; kingdom Metazoa; phylum Chordata; class Amphibia; order Anura; family Ranidae; genus Rana; species Rana temporaria. Next base: position 83,093,896 of record NC_053495.1, on the reverse strand, counting down.
GTGTCCAGCAAGGGAAGTCATAATGGCATATCACATAAGACATACTCAATGTCCACCCTTTCTAGTATACACAAATACTCAAATACAATTCGATTGATAATGATCGACATTCCACCAGCTTATATAAGTATACCAAAAAAGTATAAAAAACATTTGATAAATAAACTAATGTCATAATAATGGTATGAAAATATCGAAAAACGATTTAGAAGCAATACCAGTCATGATGAATTCAGGACAGCAATTGCCACGAATGTGTAAAGAATTATGCAGAGTTGCCTAAAAAGACCATAGGAATCACGATATTAAGCCTAGGAATTGTCAATAAAGCAGTTGACATCTACCTCTATGTTAAGACCATGTGGTTCATAACATTTAAGTGTATGTACCCATGTCATCTCAGACCTAGAGATGCTCCTGACTAGGTCACTACCTCTCCAGTGGGCCTGATACTTGTCTATCCCCAAAAATGTAGTACCTGTGGGGTCCTTATTGTGGGCAATCAAGAAATGTTTAGAGACAGAGTGGTTGGGGAACCCATTACAGATATTCGCTAAATGTTCATTCAAACGTATCTGTTGGGGACGTTTGGTCCTGCCCACATATTGTAGCCCACAGGGGCATTGAAGCAAATAAACGACTCCCATAGTGGAGCACGTAATGAAGGATTCAATCTGATAATTTTTAGATGTACAGCTAGAACTAAAATTAGTGTTTTTTTGGGGGGTGCGGCTGTTCACCGAACAGACCTGGCATCGACCACATTTAAAAAAAAACACAAGCCCAGACAAGAACATAGATTGTATCCTCGGTGGATTCAAGACATTAGGTGCCAATTTATCTTTCAGAGATGATGAACCCCTGAACACTACCTGGGGTTTGTCAGGCAAAATGATATTCAGGACTTTTTTCGCTTTTGAGAACATGCCAATGTTTGGCCATAATATGCTTTACACTGGCATGTTGGCAGGAATAATCGGTCACAAAGGGACTTTTGAACTTATTCACCAGGTTAGGTTTAGGTTTTATCTTGAGTAGGTCCTCCCTATTCGTATTAGCCACCATCTCTAATGTTTCCAAAAGGGAACTGTGACAATAACCCTTCTCTACAAGCCGATCAGTCGGGACATCCGCCTGTCTCAAGAAGGTCTCGTGATCACTACAGTTCCTTCTAAGGTGAAGAAATTGGCCTTTAGGCACAGCTTTAAGCCATGTCGCATGATGACAGCCATCTTGTGGGATGAAGGAGTTTCTATCTGTGGTTTTAAAATACGTAGATGTAACAAACTTCTGATTCTCCACAGCGATGACCAAGTCCAGAAAATTGATTTTTTCTTTACTTGGCTTCATAGTTGAGAACTATTCCCCTGTCGTTTGTATTGAGAAATAGCATGAATTGAGATAAATCCTCCTCAGGGCCATTCCATAGGAGGAGGATGTCGTCAATGTACCTGGCCCACAGCACAACCTGGGGCCTAGAGATGACATCGACGACATCCTCCTCCCACTTGGCCATAAATAGATTTGCCAAGCTGGGGGCATATTTGGCCCCCATGGCAACTCCTCTGTCTTGCCTATAGTAGTGTCCATCATGCCAGAAAAAGTTATGGGATGCAGCATATTCTAATAATTCCATAATGAAAAGAATCTGTATGTCAGCAAGTCCTGAGTCTCGTTTTAAGAAGTGGGAAACTGCTTCCAAACCCAACTTGTGGGGGATAACAGTATACAAAGATGTAACATCTGCAGTAACTAGCCATAAGTCAGGAAGGGGTTTTAACCCAGATAGTAAATTAATGATATGTCTAGTATCCCTAACGAATGATGGCATACCCTTCACCAGTGGCTGCAGGAAAAAATCAATATATTTGACGTTATGGAATCAATCCCACTAACTATGGGACCTCCCGGGGGGTAAACAGGATTCTTGTGTACTTTGGGGAGATAGTACATAATTGGGACCCTGGGGGCCTTAGGGATCAAGAAAGCCTTCTCTTTCGAGTTAAGGATGCTGAGACGAGAGCCCTTGTTTACAATTTTGGTCAAAGCCTTCTTGTATTTATCTCCTGGATTGAGGGGGAGACGGTTGTAAGTGTCTCTATCGCTTAAGATATGTTGCATCTCTTGTAAGTAGTCCTCTTTGTTTAGGACCACGATCCCACCCCCCTTATCAGCGGGACGAATTACAAGATTTTTGTTGTTACATAAGGATTTGATGCCTTCTTCTATATTTTGTTTACATCGAACTCTCTTAATGTTTAGATTATCTAAATCTTTGAGGGTTAAATCCCTAAAAACCCTCAGTGAGGCAGGTAAATGTCCCGGGGGGTTATAGGTTGAGGCGTTAGCCAAACCAGAGTGAACATAGTTAAAGGCTGTGGTTTTGGAAGGATTGAAGGGATTGAATGACAAATGTCGTTGGATATTTAATTTGCGGACATATTTATGTATATCCATATAAAGTTCTAAATTTATTGATGTTCTTTGGAGGGGCATATTTCAAACCCCTATCTAGAACTAATAGCTCAGATTTGGATAAAACATGAGAGCTCAAATTAAATATACCGGTACCTGTTATGTTTTGGACCTTTTTGGACTTCCTATACCTCCCACCTCTGACCCATCTTTTAGTTCTGCCAATCTTTTGACCCCCTGTCCTGCTCTGGGAAAACCCCAATTATGTTGGGAGTAATTAATTGGCTGGTTATGACTACCTGTGTAGCCAAATTCATATGGTCCTGTGGCTTGGGCCTGACCATTACTAGGCATAGGGGTTGGAAAAAAGTTGTCACCACCAGGGTTATCAATGTTACCTAATGGGAGAAAACTATTATGTGTCAACACATTGTATTCGGGTTCAAAGTTCCCTGTGTAGTGAACCACTTCATTATCCCTATATAACTGTGTTAAATTAGGGTTAGAACCCTGACTATATAGAGCGCCCCGGTTAGGACCCTGGGGAATTTGTTGGCCACCACCATAACCCGAAGGAGATTTGGGGTGCGAGCTAGAGGCGTGGAGCAAACTATTACCTGCTGTGGGTTTTCTATATAGAGTTGAACATAGACGGCCGTATATGTCAACATAGAGTTCCACATCTAGAAAGGTAATCTTTTCCTGACTACAGTTGTGAGTAAATTTAAGATTGTATGTATTCACTTGTAGCTGATTCAAGAAGCTATCTAAGCTTTTTTTTAATCCTGCCCAGACCATAAAAACGTCATCAATATACCTATGCCATGTCAGCACATCTTCCAAAAGTACATCACTCTCTTCTCCTCCGAAGAGGTCGTGCTCCCATCCCCCCAGGAACAGGTTGGCATAGGAGGGGGCGCACAGCCCGCCCCCATAGCCACACCCTGCACCTGGAGGTAGTGGGAGCGCTTGAAGAGAAACACATTACTTGTTCGAATAAATTCAAACATTTCAACAATAAAGTTGTTATACTTCCGTGAATCTTTGTTTCGTTCACTAAGAAAGCTTCTAATGACTTGTATTCCATGTGAATGAGGAAGCATCTGTAGGGATTACTAATCCATCTGTGATTTTCAAAATATCGATAGTGTCTTTCACATGGGAAAACAATCCTCGTACATGAGGGTGTAAGTACTCTTCTATAATTCTGCAAGCGTTTTCCGTTAGTGATCCACAACCTGACACAATGGGTCGTCCTGGAGGTGGGATGACACCCTTATGCACTTTTGGGAGTGCGTAAAACGTCGGTGTTGTGGGATTTTCAATATTCAAAAATTGAAGGGTATTGTCATCAATCGTGCCTGTTCTATGTGCCCGATTGAGGATTTCTCTATATTTGCTGATGTTACGAGTCACTACAGAGGCAGTTACAAGCTTGTACCACTGTTTGTTTTTGAGAATATCTAAACACATAGATTCATATCCGGCTCTATTGAGGATGACGACATTACCGCCCTTATCAGAGGGTTTATTTACAATGTCGTTGTTGTTACGTAAATCGTTTATGGCTTTTTTAAGAGGTGGACTAATATTAGGAAGGGGACCTGTTTTCCATTGAGTGTTTTCTATCGCTTTAGTAACCTGTAAAACAAAAGCCCAAATGTTTGGGTTGCCTTGTAAAACAGGGAATGACCGGGATTTTGGCTTATAGGTTTTGGGGGTCACATAGATAGGCTTACTCGACTGGCATTGGACGGACACTCCAGGTATTACCCCCGGAATCTGGAAGGTCCACCCCTCCTCCTCCTCTGGATTGCTCTCGTCCCATAGGGACATGAGGTCCTGCAGAGCCTGAAGCTCTTGTAAGGAGACCTGGTCGAGATTGGAAGTATCCTTAACTGGTGATGTATTGCTGTGATGTTGTTTATCATATAAGACTTTAAACATGAGCCGTCTCCCAAACAAGTGGAGATCCTTTATTAGCTCAAATTGGTCGGCCTCACCATCCGGACAGAAGGAGAGACCTAATTGTAATACAGTTACCTGTTCTTCTGAAAGTCTATAGTTGGACAAATTAATAATATTATTAAAGTCCCGACCTGTATTGTCACAATGATCGGGACCTATTAGTTTGATTCCTGCATCGTATTGCAGGGTACTGTACTTGTTTTACGTTCTATAGTAAAGATGGGGGCGGTCCGTATGTCACCGAAGGTGTTAGAACTGGAAATGCTGAAGTCCTGTGAAATAAAGATTAGCGTCCTCTTCAGATGCCTCATCTTTAAATCTGGATTTCCTAACGTCAGCTACAAAGCCCTCCCAATCCTTGCCATGGTATCCTGCCATTGGTCCACAAGCCCTAAAGAGTATCGATATATTGCATGAAGGAGTCCAAGTAGGATACCTCAAGACGCAATAGACGATACTAGGCTTGGTATGAAAATTAAGAAAACAACGATAATGTGAAGTAAACAAATGAAAATAGATAAAAAACAAATAATCATTCATTCTTAACCGAGTGCCTGACTAAAGAGGCAGCTGTTTGCCGTAGCAAGAAGGTGTGCGAGATAAACAACCTCTGAACCCCAAGACAAAGACATATATGGTGGGAAGATATACATCATCATCTGAGTCAGAGGATGAGGAAGTGCTCCACAGATTAGACATACATCATATGCATTCAGCACCCTCCGCAATGACTGTAGATGTAACCGTTGAGGGAAAGAAACTCAAGATGGATGTGGACACAGGAGCAGCAGTTTCATTTATCACCCAGAAACAATGGAGACAACTTCAGACCCGAAAAACTGTCCGCCCAAAACCAATCAAACTGCAGACATACTCAAAGCAGATACTCCACCCACTGGGTTATGCAAAAGTAAAGGTATTGTACAAGGGTCAGACAAAGAGACTGCCATTATATATCCTAGAAAATGGGGGACCCCCTCTCTTTGGGAGAGACTGGATTGCTCACTTTGGTATGCCAGACATCGCCATAAATCCCTGTAACACCGTTACAATTCCATTAGGAGATAATGAGGGATGGGTGGTGTCCCTGAAGCAGCGGTTCCCAAGGATTTTTCATGACCAGTTGGGAAAAATAAAGCATGACTGTGTGAGACTCAAGCTGAAACCCAACGCTCAGCCTAAGTTCTTCAAAGCTCGGACAGTACCTTTCGCACTCCGAGCAGGTGTGGAAGCAGAACTAAGTCGGCTGGAGGAACAAGGTGTCATCTCTACGCACAGCGAGTGGGCATCACCAGTTGTACCGGTAAAGAAAGCGAATGGGGACTTGCGCATTTGTGGCGATTTCCGCATGGCACTGAACACTCAACTAGAAATAGACCAGTATCCCCTACCCAGAGTAGATGACATTTTTGCCTCTCTTGCAGGGGTTTAAAAGTTCACCAAGCTTGATCTCAAACAAGCATATTTTCAGTTTGAGGTCCATCCTTCTTCCCGCAAGTTTCTGACCATCAACACCCACAAGGGACTGTATGAATTCAATCGAATGGTGTTTGGGGTAGCCTCTGCCCCAGCCATTTGGCAACGAAAAATGGACGAGATTTTGGCGGACATTCCTTTCACGCAGTGCCTGCTAGATGACATCACGGGACGGACCGACCGACCAGGAACACAAGCAGAATGTGGAGCTTGTGTTGGCGAGACTCCAAGAACAGGGTCTGAAAGTGAACTTAGCAAAATGCCAATTTGTGGTGCCTAAATTGGAGTTTTGTGGCCACCTTGTGGATGCAGAAGGTATACACACCATGGAAGCCAAGGTTGATGCTTTAGTCAAAGCTCCAGCCCCAACCAACGTCCAGCAGCTGCGATCATACCTTGGCTTGCTGAACTATTACCACAAATTCCTGCCAGATCTGACACACACCTTGTTTCCGTTGAACAAGCTTTTGGAGAAACACTCCAGATGGGACAGGTCGGCTGCATGCCAACGTGCTTTTGAAGTTTCTAAGCGGAAGCTGTTGGCGTCACGCATGCTTGTGCACTATGACCTCCAGAAGCCTCTCATCTTGGCTTGTGATGCCTCACCCTATGGTCTGGGGGCGGTACTATCCCACATCTTACCAGATGGGTCAGAAAAACCAGTGGCATTTGCCTCCAGGTCTTTGACAAAAGCAGAGAGCAATTACTCACACATTGACAAAGAGGCTCTTGCGCTCATATGGGCAATTAAGAAGTTTCATCTTTACCTGTATGGTAGGGAATTCACCATACTGACGGACCATAAACCACTCCTTCAGATCTTTAGCCCTGACAAAGGCATCTCCCAGACTACTGCGGCCCGTCTCCAACGCTATGCTCTATTCTTGGGGCATACAGCTACAAAATTCAGTATCGTGGTCATGATGCCAATGCTAATGCGGACGCAATGTCCCGACTGACAGGGAGGTCCATGGCTCCACCGGCCAAGAGTTGTCGTTACACCAGCCTGTCCTTCTTGTCTTCTGGGGAGATAGCAGCCCATACAACCAAGGATACCTTTCTGAAAACAATACTCTCCTGGGTACGGTCCGGTTGGCCTGCAACTGTCACACAGGAGTATGAACCTTATTTCCGTAGGCGTATGGAATTAACTGTGGCTGGCAACTGTGTTTTATGGGGACACCGAGTGATCATTCCACAGACCCTCCGGAGACACATTCTGGACTTGCTACATACTGGTCATCCAGGGGGCACAGGTATGAAACAAAAGTCCAGAGGCTATGTGTGGTGGCCAAACCACACATAGACCAGAGGCTATGTGTGGTGACACACACAGCTCCCGGTCCTCGCTCTGTAACGAGCAATCGCGGGTGCCGGGCGGCGATCGCCGGGCACGGGAGTCAGGGACGAGCGGGGGGCCGAGCGCGCCCCTAGTGGCAGCTGCGAGAGCCGACGTAGAGCTATGGGCTCTCGCGCAGGGGAGCTGACCTGCCTCCGTAGAACTGCGGTGGCTGGTCGGCAAGTAGTTAAACAAACACCAAACTTACCAAGAGGGTGGGAAGTAGGCCTGCCGTCCTGTAAGACTTCCCAGAAACACCGTTACCGGTAAGTGTTACTGGTTACTGTCTCAAGTCGTCTTCCAGGATGGCACAATGAGAGAGACCTTAGGGCAGGACGACTGCTTGCAGGACCTTCCTCCTGAATGACAAGTCCTGAGGTGACAGCAGCTCCACTCTATAGTGCCTTAAGAATGTGTTCTGGCTTGACCAAGTCGCAGCTTTACAAATCTGTTCAACCGACGCTCCGGCCCTTTCTGCCCAGAAGGTTGCCAGAGACCGCGTGGAGTGTGCTTTAACCTTTTGGGCTGTTTTACCAGCCTGTTCATAAGGAGATTGTCTGCCTGATCCATCTAGATATCGAAGCTCTAGATGTCTGCTGGCCCTTTTTCTGTCCAGAAAAATTAATTAATAGGTGACTGGATTTCCTAAATTCACTTACTCTATCCAAATAAGATAACAGACAACGTCTGACATCTAGACAATGAAAGGAGGCCTCTTTTTCATTCTGAGGATTTGAGCAAAAAGATGGGAGTACTATCTCCTGTGTTCTGTGGAACTTAGATACTACCTTGGGAAGGTACAGGGGGTCCTGTCTAAGAACCACTCTGTCATCATATAAACGGAAAAACGTCTCTTCAAATCGACAGAGCCTGCATGTTGCTTATTCTTCTGGCTGTCATAATCACCAGAAGAAAAGTAAACTTAAATGTGAGTAATCTAACTGAAATACAGTCTATAGGCTCAAACGGGGCCTTAGTTAACTGTTCCAATACTAAAGAAAGATTCCAGGGCGGGATTCTAGATACCTGCACTGGGGACAATCTATCTCTGGCTGTCAGGAATCTTTTAATCAGAGGGTCTAGAGATAATCTTCTGTCGAAAAAATAGGATAAGGCTGCCACTTGAACCCTCAGAGCCTTGGTGGCAAGCCCCAGATCAACGCCATCCTGGAGGAAATCCAGAATGACCAAGGTCTCTTGTTGAGAGATGTCTCTAGCCAGACACCAGCGTGAGAAGACTCCCCACACCTTGGTATAGATACGTCTGGTGACTTTCTTTCTACTTGAAAGGAGGGTGTTGATCACTCTTTCAGAGCAGCCCTTCTCCCGCAGGTTCTGCCTTTCAAGCACCAGGCCGTCAGCTGAAAGGAGCTGGGATCTGGATGACAGACCACACCCTGACGAAGGAGTTATGCCCGAACTGGTAGATGGAGAGGGGGAGCTACCGACCAGTTTTCCAGAGCGGGAAACCTGGTCCTCTTGGGTTACCAAGGGGCGATCAAAAAAAGTCTGCCTTCCGTGAGATACAGTTTTTGTAAGACTCTCGGAATTAGGCTTAGAGGGGGAAAGGCATAGGCCAGGTGAAAGTTCCACACCTGGGCCAACGCATCTACTCCCTCCGACCCCCGTTCCCGAGATAGGGAAAATAATCTTTTTACTCTTCTGTTTCCCTTGCGGGCAAAGAGATCTATCTCCAGCTTGCCAAACTGTTGGCACACCAGGTTGAACACTTTTGGATTCAACTCCCATTCTCCAAGTCCGCCTCTATGTTGTGAGCCCCTTTATGTGAACTGCCGTGAGAGAGGAGATCCGAAGCTCTGCTCAGCCCAGGATCTCGAGAGACAGGGTCAGGGCGCGGGATCTGGTGCCTTCCTGGTGATTCAGGAAAGCCAACGTGGTCGAGTTGTCGGACAGATCCTCTCCTCGAATGCCTTTAGGGCTTCTCCGACAGCCAATAACTCCCGGACGTTTGAGGAGGCGCCCCTCTGATCCTGGTTCCATGAACCGTGGACTTGGAGGTCGTCTAAGTGAGCCCCCTATCCCCCAGGCGCTTGCGTCTGTAGTTATCCTGAGGGGGTCGGTCTGACTCCAGAAGTTACCCCCCTGTAACTTCTGAGGGGAAAGCCACCACCTCAGAGACTCTCTTACTCCCTCTGGTATTGAGACCCTGTCGTCTATTGTTTCTACTGTTTCGTTCCAGGAGGATAGGAGGAATTGTTGGAGGGGACTGGAGTGGAGCAATGATGCCTCTGAAAGCTCTACCTTCAACATAAGCCTGACCGAAGTCATGATACCCTGAATCTTGTCCTGAGGTAAAATAAGTTTCCTTTCTAGGGAATGTACCAGAAACCCCAGGTAAACCTTCCTTTGGTCCGGGATCATCGAGGATTTCTCCCTGTTGATGATCCACCCCAGGGATTCCAAGGCACTCACGACCTTGGCCAGGTCTGTGAGGAAAAGGTCTCGACTCTGGTTGTAAAGCAGCAGATCATCGAGATAAGGGACTACCGCTATCCCTTGAAGGTGCAGGAAAGCAACCACCTCCGCCAGAATCTTGGTGAATATCCTCGGACTGGATGCTAGTCCGAATGGGAGGGCCGCAAACTGCCAATGCTGAAACCCCTGCGCAGAGGCTATTGAAAACCAGAGAAACCTTTGGTGTGCTGGGAAGATTGGGACGTGTAGATAAGCGTCCTTTGGGTTGATCGTTATCATGAATACTTCCTTCAAGGGACAAGGGACATCAGGGTCTCCGAGCGTCCTGCAACCATTCCAGTTGAAGAGGAGCCTTCCTGAGAGGAGGAACCCTCACTAGCCTGGGGTTCTTCCCTATTGTAAAGTGAGGCCTGGAACTCTTTAAGTGTGTCAAGCATCTGAGTCTGAACGGAGAGAAAGTCCCTCATGACCTGGGTTGTCTCTTTCCCAGTCAGCTTCTGAATACATTTAGAGCAGAAGGGCTTGGAATAGTCTGAGGGTAACTTCCCATTACAGTACCCGCATTTCTTAGGGCGGGCAGGGACCTTTGAGAAACGACTAACAACCTCCTGGGCCAGGACTTCCTCCCCTGTAAACACAAAGTACACCGTCATATAACAAAGTTAGGTACAAGAAAAGGGGTGAAGAGTCGGGGTACCACCCCCATCATAACCCCCATCGGCTGGGTTGACTCACCCCCTGTGGTCTCCTCCACAGCCGTTGGTCTCTCCTCATGCTCCATGATAGGCGGACTTTCTAGTCCCAGACCTATAATGAGGAGAGAATTGGCGCCTTTCCCTTGCTTTAGGTCGCTGAGTGCCTGTGACGCCGCCACTATCGGTGACACCATCGCTATCGGCGCCGCCATCTTGCTGAAGCCGGAAATGACACGGCAGCGGCGATATCACCTCCAGCGCTAGAGTAGGAAGCTGCACTCTCCCTCCAGGCGCCGGGAGGATGGCGCCGCATGTAAAACGCCGGCTGCAGCATGACATGTGCACACCCAATCGTGTGAGCGGTGAAATGCCACACACAGCAGACCAGCAGCCAGCCCACGACCAGAAAGGACACCCAGGGGGGAAGGAATCTGTGGCCCCCTGAGGATGCAGGTACAAGTGAAAAATGTGGTGATACTGCGCTGTCTAGTAAATGAACAAAATAGCTAGAAGCTTAAAATGTGAGATACCCACAAAAAACTAGTACAATGGAAAACAAGCTGCGCAACTAATGTGAACACTCAAGTATCTATGACACATAGTGATATGGTACAAATAAAATGAATTCACATGGAACAAAATGATTTGCCCCATAGGTGAGATGAAAAGTCCCAATGGTTACAAATGATATATGAACCAAAAGTAAACGTGAAAAATAAGTCTGTTTTTCAAAAAACAAAAAAGTGCATCTGATGATATTTGATAGCAGTGAAATATCGTTCTCCTTCAAGCAGATAGTGACATCAATGCAAGAAAACCTCAAAATAGTGCACGGATAGACAAGACACCTCCACCTTTCAATCACACTGCCCCTTACCAGAGGGGAAGATCCCAACTAGAGATCTTCTGACGGCAGATGGCTTACTCCCCAGACAAGGGCTTGTGTGGCAGGATATCCGAGAGCCGAAATTTCTCCCACAGTGGACCGATGATCAGTGTAGTTTAAAACCAATATGGAGAAGGAAAAGAGCTGACATAGTGTGAACCCATATAGCAATTTATTGAAAATGTTTTTGTTTTTTGAAAAACAGACTTATTTTTCACGTTTACTTTTGGATGCAGGTACAACCCCGCACCCAGGGTGCCTCAGTGCGGGGTTCTTCTAAGCTGTGTCCCCCTGAGCGAAAGAAGGGCATACCCCCAGGAAGGACGGGAGAGAGTCCTGCTAGGCCCAGAGGCTTCCCAGGCATACAGCCTAGCTCCCATGGGGGGACCGCCAGCCCCAGGCTTTCAGTCAAATGGGAAAATAACAAACGGTTTAGCTGTTCAATTAAAAACTGAGGAGCGCGGCGAGGGGCAGGGTTTTTAACCTCTTGATTGATTGTGTTTCCTGTCAGGTGGAACCAGTCATCTCTCATTGTGCCGTCCTGGAAGACGACTTGAGAAATGAAGGCTGTTGGCGTAGCACCGCTTTATCTCTATGGAGAGACACGTCTGACAGATGTAATGGCCACTAGAAAGGCAACTTTCTGGGAGAGCGTCAAGAGAGGAATCTCTCTGATGTTCTCAAAGGGAGGTTTCTGAAGGACCGAGAGCACCAGATTCAAATCCCACGGAGGTAGTAGTGGTCGAACCGGAGGAGCCACATGTCGAATCCCTTGAACAAACATACTCACCAGTGAGTGGGACACCAAGGGTCTTTGAAAGAAAACAGCCAAGGCTGAAATCTGCACCTTAATGGTGCCCAAGGCAAGTTTCTGATCCACTCCATGCTGTAGAAACAGCAGGATCCTAGAAACTGAATATGTACGTGGATGCCACCTCATCTCTTCACACAGAGATGTAGGCCCTCCACGTGCGATGGTAAATCTTCCGAGAAGATGACTTCCATGCCCTCAGCATGGTGAAAATCACCAAATCCGATAGGCCTCGGTCCCTCAGCACCTGGCTATTAACAGCCATGCCAATAAAGCCAGCGACCGTAAAGCAGGATGAAGAATGGGACCTTGTGACAGAAGATCTGTCATGGAAAAATAGGTTGTATGCATAGAACACAGCCATTTTTCCTTGTGCTAAATAAGCACACATTTCGTCTTAATGTTATAATGCATCTTAAGCTAAAAGTCCACTCACCATTCGTTCAATTTCCCATTCATTCAAGTCAAGAGACATCACCAGACTGTTCTCATCTCAGCATCCCAGCATGACTGCCCGCCGAGCCCCTCACTGGCTCCTTTTATTATCACAAAAGATCTCGCAAACAGGAAGTGATGGCTGGAGCGGACATCACAGGATCCTCTAACAGGATGTCCAATACAATACAATACAACAAATACAATACAATACAATTAAAGGATTCTGATGGGTGTGTCTGAGCAGACACAGGGTGAATGGGAGCTAAACAAACATGGACGCCATCTCTGGTCATAACAACCCAAGACTCCCGTTTTACCGCTGGTAGGAATCCTTATTCTGCGCTATTCCATAGAACAGCACATACTCGGATTATACTATTATTGCTTGTAGGAGGGAAGCTATCTGCAGGCGTGCGCTACAAATCCCTACAATGCTGATGAGACACAGCGGAGACAAGAGCGAACATCCGCCTATAACCAATAATGTCCTTGCAGAACAAACATATCCTCTCCTCGACAATCATCTGTGCTAATGCACAGAGAGCCCTTCGTCGGCGGACATATCCTCACTTTGCAAACATCACTCTCCAACCTTAAAAACTCTCCAACCAGCGTCAGTCTGTCCCAGTCAGCTCTTTAGAGTGGGTTGCGGGAGAACACTGGGAGACACTATGACAATGCATATTAAATAAATCTTCATAAAATTTCCGCGACAGGTCCTCTCGCAACAGCAGTTGCCAGGGAGCATCCGCCACTAGTTTTACCAGATCGGCGAACCAGGGCCAATCTGGGGCAACCAAATGGCCTCCCACCCCAGAAGGACAAATCTGCCAGAGCCTTCTTGGAAGTCTGGTCCGCAGACCAGACCTTAAGCCAAATCAGGCACCGCAGAACCACTGCAGATAGCAAGGCTCTGGAGATCAAGGGAGCTGCATCCAGGGCTGCATCGCAGACATACTTAAGGCCATGCACTAACTGGTCAGCCAGTTCCACGCAGCCTGGGGGAGCATGATGCACTTCCAACTCCTGGTGCAATAGTTTTGCCCATTCAGTAAGTGTCTGTGACACCAGTGCTGCAGCCAAAATAGGCCGCAATGCTGATCCAAACACATGGATTGGCCCACCGCTTCAGACCTCCTGTCAGCAGGGTCCTTAAATGCAGGGGTCCCCTCAAGCGGAATGGTGGTTGCCTTGTTTAACCTAGATACCGGGGGGTCCACAACGGGGGGAGATGCCCACTTTTTTAAAAAGGCTCTCCTCAAAAGGGTACCGAGCTGCCATGCATTTTGGGACCATAAAGGTCCTCTGCGGTCGCGCCCATTCCTTGTCTATGAACTTATCAAAATAAGACACATAAGGAAACACCTTAGCAACGGGCCGGCTTGTGGGACCCAAAAGGGAGCGACACCTCAGCAGATGCCCGGCAGTATCCTCCAGCTTAAGAGTGTTCCGCACTGCGGTGATAAGAGCTCCAACAAGTGCCTTGTCTTGCGCTGACCCAGACAAGGAGTCCTCCTCACTGTCCAAAAGGTCCTGGTCCGCATCCTCTGATACCTCAGAACTGGGGCCCTGGGCCACAGCCAGGCCCAAGTCAGAGTCAGAGCTATTCCCAGGAGATGAGGGGGGGGGATTTTTTACCCCTCTTGCGCCCACAGACCACTTACCTCCTGGCAACAAATGATTCCAGGACTGCCAACAAAGCGTCCACAGGAACCGCAGGTGCTAAGGCACCAGTTGCTACCACAGGAATGTCTGGGAAAGAAGCGCCAGCTTCTGACGCCATGCTGACCCACTCACTTGACAGCCCTCAGGGACTATAGTCAAGGAACAAGTGCACAAAAAAAGACCCACCTCCTTGCTGCACTGACCAAAGGTGTATCCCAGGGTACTCACCACCCTGACAAGAAGCTGCACAGCGCCGCGGTCCGCTCTCCCTCACTACACAGTGTGTGTCTGGGTGTCTCTGATGTGAATGGCGCTGTTTGCGCCGTTCAGACAGCCATTCCAGCACCAGAGGCCAAAACCTGTTGAAAAAAACACACCAAGATTGCCGCCTTAGGAAAAAAAGAGCGAAAGCTTCTAGAAAATGGCCACCCGCTGTAACTGCCTGCGCCACAGCGCGGCTACAAGAAAATGGCCACCAGCTGTGTGACATTTTACAGCAGCACGGCTACAAGAAAATGGCGCTGGCGCTCAAAAAACAGCGCCGAGCTACTGAGGTGGACAAGAAGGCCAGCACTACAGAGTGGAGTCCCCTTGAAAGGCATGCCATCCATACCGAGAGTCGACCCGGACACACCCGCAGCCCCCAGGACCGGGTGCCCCCCCACAGGTACACCCCAGTCACAGCAGGGCCAAGCATGCATGGGGAGGAGGGAAGGGACAGGGAGAGAGGAAAGAGAGGAGAAGAGACCCCCTAGTCGACCACCCCAGGAATTCCCAGCTATTCCATCCTGCCAAGACAGGAGGAAAACTACTTACCCGTCCCTGCGAGGACTGCTGGCGCGTTCCTGACAGACCCATCCCCGAGCAGTACGGAGTGGCTGAGTGTGGCTCACTGTGAAACAGACAGCAGTAGCCCAGTCATTTGTGAGCCCCGGAGCATAAAGCTCACCGGCCACCCCTGGAGCAATGGGGTATGTCGTAGCTGACCCAGCGCGTAGCTACGGCCTGCTCACGCTCGATGGCCAAACTGGGGAGACTACAAGGATCTATATTATCCAGCCTGTAACCCAGTCGGCAGTTGATAGAAGATCTCAGGATCAAAAAGAAAAGTAAGAAAAAATAAAAGTTCTCCAGGACCATGGGCCCAAAGGGAGCCAGGTCCTTCTCTACGAGGAAAAAAAACTGAGCTGGGCGGGGCTGTTTCAGCTTTGCTAAAGATTACATGTTTTAACCATTAACATGTCTGTCTAATCCTCTCCTGATAGACGGAACATAACCCTACAGTCAAGAATATAAGGAAGCTGTGTCTGTCCATGGACGAAAGAGAAATATTGTTTTTGGTTCGTGACTCCATGCTGATAAGTCTGGTACTACTTCTTGGTGAAGTGGAATAGCGCAGTCTGGTACTGCCATCTGTGGAGTGAAAGTGGTGATGCTGGATGCCGTTTACACATAGTGCTTATTGCTGTTTAAAGGGGTTGTAAAGGTAAACAAAAAAATAAATCCTAAATAGCTTCCTTTACCTTAGTGCAGTTCTCCTTCACTTACCTCATCCTTCCATTTTGCTTTTAAATGTCCTTATTTCTTCTGAGAAATGCTCACTTCCTGTTCTTCTGTCTGTAACTCCACACAGTAATTCAAGGCTTTCTCCCTGGAGGGGGGAGGGGGCGAGCAGGAGAGTCAGGAAGCTCTCTATGTTGCAGATAGAGAAAGGAGCTGTGTGTTAGTGGGCGTCCTAAATCTCCTGCTCGCCCCCTCCAGGGAGGGGGCGAGCATGACACTCCACACCGGGGAGAAAGCCTCCCATTACTGTGTGGAGTTACAGACAGAAGAACAGGAAGTGAGTATTTTTCAGAAGAAATAAGGACATTTAAAAGCAAAATCAAAGGATGAGGTAAGTGAAGGAGGACTGCACTAAGGTAAAGGAAGCTATTTAGGAAAACATTTTTTTACCTTTACAACCCCTTTAAGTAATAGACAGCATATGCCTCTGGCGAGTGTGTATTTTTCCAATGGTGAAGGATTGGCACTATGGGTGTTTCCAAGCATTGGGTGAAAGCTGAAGTAGCGCACTTTTACATGTTTTACACCCATAAAAATATGAACTATACATTTTTGTCATTTTGACAAACTTCACTTCATTTTTGTTCTAATTGTTTTCCAGGGTTGCCTGCCTATGACTAATTCAGGTAACCATCGGGACTCCACCATACCTCCTCTGCGGTCAGATCACCAGGCATACTTCCCTTCAAGAACTGCAGTGGAGCCTGCACCTACACCTGTCATGAAGATCCTGCCAGAAACAGGTGACTCAGACTTTGCGGTTCCCGATGGCGGCTGCAACCGCGGATGCATGTGCGTGCACGTGTTGGAGCCGGGGGGGGGGGGCATTTAAGCCAGCCTCTCACACACCATCCCTGCTGTCTGCTCTACAGCGTTGTGTATCTGAAACCTGATCTGAGACTTAACCTGTGAAAGACCCCGGCTTACCTGTGACTATTCCAGCCATCCGCCTGCACCTGATCCTTGGCCTGTTCCGATTACCCTTTTGTCTATACCTCTGTACCTCGCTGTCCGCCCGACAACCGACCCGGCCTGTCTGATCATCCAGTCTGCTCCAGTCTGCTGAACGATTCCAGTCTGTTCCTAGTTCCAGTCCAGCTGAACAATTCCAGTCTGTTCCTAGTTCCAGTCCAGCTGAATGATTCCAGTCTGTTCCAAGTTCAAGTCCAGTTTGCTGAGCTGATCCAGTCTGCTAAGCTTATCCAGTCTGCTGAGCTGATCCAGTTCTAGCAAGGAAGCTTCTGCTGGACTGATTCACTTCCCCTTCTTGTTGATCCTGCCAGGCACCCGTGCCAGTCCTTACTCCTGTGCCTACTGTTACCCTATCAGGGGGCCATGAGTGGGAGCCGTAAGGTCACAACCATCAGGTACGTGACAACACCCTTCAAAGTTGCGCCAGACAAATATACTCCAAAGTCTGTCAGTCGCAAAGACCCTCTATTGCAACCTGCTCATTCTGTAACTCTGCTTTTAACTCCTAGTTGGCCGGCTCCCTCCTCCCTGGGTTACTCAGACCTCACACAGCAAACACCACATGGCTCTCTTCTGAGGGATCATAAACTCCAGTCCTTGCTCCACTCCATGCCTACTATAAAAAATCTGGGCACCTGGGCTTCAGAAATCAAGGATGCTTTACGATCGGAGGTAGAGGCCCTGAAACACACATCCATACCACTGACTCTAAGGTAGCGTAACTTTCTGTCTCCACAACACAATTGCTCGCCTGCATGGATGCCCTAGAGCAGGGGGCTCCAAACCATGGTCCTCCAGTTGTTCAGGAACTACAATTACCATCATGCCTGCCTAGTTGTGTCTGTGAATGTCAGAGTTTTACAATGCCTCTTGGGACGTGTTGTTCTAAAACAGATGGAGGGCCATAGTTTGGAGATCCCTGCCCCAGATCAAACCCACCACTCTACCTGAGGCATCCAGATCTCTTTGCAACTACAAGTAGCAGCCAGAACTTGCTGGTTCTTGCTGCAGGAATCCAGTGGCAGCAGCTACCCAGCCATACAACATTGGCCTAGCAATGCTACCATTTGGTCCTCTAAATATACAATAAAAATGTTTGGTTGTATCAGCAAAAAATTCCAATTGGAGATGATAAATTTCTGTGCTGCCTGCCTGACATAAGGAAGGTTTATGGAGATGAGGAGTGGGGCAAGAGATTAGGGGATGTCTGTGTTTTTCATAATCCATCACAAAGTAAGCAGAGATCGAGCATCCCCCACGAGCAGGCTAGATCCTTCCTAATGGAGGAGGAACGTACCTCATGGCCTTGTAATGAATAAATTCTGCAGCTTTTATCTTATTCTTTCCCGTAATTACTTTATTTTTGAAGACCAACATTTTTTACAATGCCAGGGGGTGGCAATGGGCACCTCGTGTGTGCCCTCAGATGCCAATTTATTTCTTGGCGCTTGGGAGAGAAATGTCTTCGCTAATGATGCCTATGCCCTGTACCTTCAATTTGTCTTACGTTGGTACCGTTTCATAGATGATCTATTCATTGTATGGACGGGTTCCAACACCCTGCTTAATGAATTAATTCAGGCCCTGAATCACAATACTGACAACCTTTACTTTTACATTTAATGATAGACAAATCTCCTATTTGGATTTGATGATCATTAAAAGCCCTGACGAGACTCTAAGTACGGACCTTTATTGCAAGTCCACAGCGGGCAACACACTACTGCACGCATCTAGCGCTCACCTGAAATCCCTTGTGCGCAGCATCCTGCTTGCGCAGAAACTGCACACAGGATGAAGACTTCCACCTACAGGCAGCTGCCCTACGTGAGCGGCTACTCCTCAGGGGAAATTCACGCTCGACCCTAAGGAGGGCGTTTAATAGGGCCAAAGAACGCAATAGGACCTCTCTTTTGTTCACTCCCCCGCACATCTCTGAAGTGTAACACTGCCAAAGTCATCACCAAATTCTCTGCACACCATGGCCAACTACGCAATATCTTAGAAAGGATCAATTCATGTAGGGCGGCATGTGGTTGCCATCATCCCTTAATTGCTGAATAATTGAAAAAAACTCAAAAAGGATTGGGATTATAGAGGCAACAATAGAAACTTCAAAAATTTACAAAAATTATACAAATTTATTACAAAATACATAAATACAAAAATTATATATATATATATATATAATGAATTGAACAATATGTGATGTAGATACTGTCCGTCATAGAATACCATCACCAGATGTTTGATGGCAAGTTGGAGCGGAAAACCAACACGTTTCGAATGAAAACATTCTTCATCAAGGTATATAACAGTATCACATCTAGAACAGATCAAAATGTGAATAAATATTAAACATATATACAACAGGATAATTCACCACCACATTAATTAAACAATGTGTGTAGTGAAACTTACTCATTGCTTTAAAAGTCTGTGCCAAGAGATAAGGGCATGTATCTCCCAATATCACAGGATGCAGGTGCTTCCCCTTATATAGAGCGCTCAAGGAACTCCTCATCCCTACAACCCATAGGGTGGATGGAATCAATAAATTCAATGAATGGCGTTGAAAATCCTCACCATATCACTATATCAAGAGAGATAAAGAGGAAATGATAAAGTAACCAAAGGATAGTCTGCATATGAGGATTGGAAAGGTCCCAAGCAAAATCCAAACTCACCACAAAGGCGACAAGAGAAAAGCCTCCCACGTATCCAAGATTTAAAAAGTGGTTGTTTGAAAACCCCCTCATTTGGTCACAGGTACACTCCCTGTGGCATCAAGAGATACCTCTTCAGTCTCCAAGGAATGGAGAGGAAATGACGCCAAACATCCCCCTTGGTGTTCCCTATATACTCACCTGTCCTCATTCCAGATGATGGGCCCCTCCCATGCCTCGCTGTAATGGAGTGCAGCGAGGTACAGGTGTGTGCGCGAAGCATTGCGCAACACACTGCAGACGGAAATACGTTGCAGTGGCCATCTTGCTGAAGGGCTTCAGCAAAGACTTGCCGCCAACGTCATCCCCGAAACCGGAAGTTCCGCTGCGGCCATCTTGCTGAAGGGCTTAAACAACACTGAAAACCTGGTGAAACTCCCCCGATAGTAGGCCCAGGGAGGCCGCCAGGATAACAATGGGTTAAGCCAAGATTACGTCTGAGGGGGGGTCATGAAGCACAATGATGGGAAAGATGGAAAAGACCCCACTGGGCTAGGGAATGAAGGAACCATCCGGAGAAGGGCAAAAATTAAAAGACCCATCTCTCCAGAACTGCAAAAATTCTCTCACATCTCCCCTGATGGAAAAAAAGGGACAATTGAAAATACAAAAAAGGGAAACAAAAAACGCTGCCAGGGTGTTACCCTGATGATGTATATTACATCCCAATGGGTTAGAGACAGCTGGGCATAAAGCTTCAGGAGTCTCCCCTGGCAGCGGATGAGAGGAGGGATAAAGGAGATAGCGCATAATGGTGAAGCAACTAGCAAAACTGATTCAATTGTATAAGTGGCACAAAACACAGAAGCTCATCAGCACAGACCACAAAACAACACAAAGAGCAAATCCTATTTAGGAATTGCTCGATAATAATAATAATATACATTCTCCTAGTAGTCACTTACGAGAGTGCATATTTAAACAGAAAAATTATGTTGCATTACAACAATTATACAGTATATAAACATAATATACAGAAAAACAAAAAACCTTATCTATGTGTCTCCCGTGCTAAACTTCAATTCCAAAAATGATTCCCCATGTTTGATTCTCTTCATGGGGTACAGAACAGGGAAGGGGATGTTTTATTAAAAGGTGCAACATCAAAGTGGCAAACACCACCAAGGGTCAGCCAAAAAGATGTCCATCTAATAGAAAGAGAGGATAAATGGACAAACCAGAGGTTACATTAAGGGGAACAACAATCCCTGAGTCCACCTGAGAGGGATCAAAGGAAAGGGATATTACCAGTTAGTCTGTTTTTCCAGAGCTAAAACCCTCCAAAAGGGTCTATAGCTCTCACTCTCGTTTAAGCCAGGAGGTGTCGTGGCCCTCAGGTACCTGAGCCAGCGCATTTCGCACTGAAGCAGGACTTTGTTCCAGTCACCCCCTCTCAGTGGGATGTGGACACGATCCAATACAGTGAAATTAACCACCGGCATGTGGTAACCATGGCATCTGGCTATATGTCTACCAAGAGGGAGATATAGATTGCAAATACGCATAGAATTCATATGTTTGTCAACCCGCTTATGAAATTCCTGCTTGGTTTTCCCTACATAAAATGAACCACACTGACACTGCATGAGATATACCACTCCCCGAGTCTTGCAGTTAGCAAAATGTTTCAGGGAGAAAGTATCCCCATTAGGCAGTGTCAGTGTGGTTCTCCTACCTATCACAGAACATTGAGCACATGACCCACGTGGATAAGTGCCATGTATTTTACAGGGGTCCTTTCTACAATTGCCCTTGTATTCACTTTAAACTAACACGGTACCGATGGAACTCGCTCTTTTAAAGGTGATCTGGTTTTTTTTTTGCAATCAGATTTTTAAGGATGGGGTCATCCATTAGAATGGACCAAAATTTTTAAATTACCTTTCTTATTTTGACATGTTCATTTGAGTAGCCTATAATGATCCTAGTATTTTGTTCCTTCACTTTTCTTCTTATTTGTTTTTGGCTTGATGATCAAAGTTCGCCTATTCGTGATCTTTACCCTGTTAAAGGCTTTTTTAAGGTCTTTGTATATCCTCTTGCAAGGAGGCGGATTGTTAAGGAGTCACTTTCTTTTTGGAAATCCACATCAGTCGAACAATTTCTTCTTAAACAAAGAAATTGGCTATATGGGAGAGAAGTACTAATTTTACCATTAAGATCTTTAATGATGCGGATATCCAAAAAGCTGACCTCTCTATCATTAAATGACATAGTGAAAAATAAATTAAAAGCTATTGATGTTCATTAGCCTCAACATCTCAATTAGATCATTTTCTAGGCCATCCCATACGATGAAAATGTCATCTATATAACGCTGCCATACAAGAATGTTGGCAGCACACATAGACGCATTCTCCCCTAACAAAAAATCCCACTCCCCCAGGTACAGGTTAGCGTATGAGGGTGCACAGCACGTCCCCATAGCCACACACTGTACCTGGAGGAAGTGGGAGCCCTGGAAGAGAAAAGTATTATGCTGGAGGATGAAATCCAGCATAGTCAAAATAAATCCATTAAACTTCCAGTCGGTGGTAGGTCTCTGTTTAAAAACATGATCAATAGCCTCCAATCCCAGAATATGTGGAATATGCACCTTAGGCAATGCATACATCGTCGGTTGCCGTGGATGTTAGGTTCGAATGAAATCCCAAACATCTTTGATGATAATGCTGTTACCATAAAATTCATCCACAAGCTGGTAGAATTCACTATTAAATCTGTCCACAATTGCCGGAGTAATCTTTCGATAACATTGTTTGTTATTCAAAATTTTAAGGCACATTCTCGCGTAGTCACTGTTGTTCATCAGAACAACATTGCCACCTTTGTCAGATGCCTTTATTGTTACTTCGGAATTGTTTTTTAGGGTTTTCAAAGCGTATTGCTATTCCGCATTCAAATTGCAATAATTATTAGTAGAAAGTGCGAGTATTGCCTCTTTTAGATTTAGATAACAATATCAGTAAAATGTGCCAGCATCCCTATTGATTATGATTGGTATGACCTGATCAATAACTCAAACAAAGGCTGCTTGCGGCCTAGTTGATTGACTGTAGATCAAGGGAGGAGGGGGAGGGGGAGTTGTTTGGGATTTTCGAGGCACTGATATGCAACAATGTAAAAAATAGTATAAATATTTATTTAACAAATTATGATGATACAAAAAATACAGGACATTTGGGACAAACCCCACAAATCAGATCGATCACAAGACCGTTGGTCTAATCGGTGGAGTCGTGGTCTCGACCGGTTTCGCAGTATAAAACTGCTTCTTCAGGAGAATGTCTACAAAGTATACAAATAAAATATAATAAAGCAACAAGCAATTATATACAATAATTTGATAAGAAAGAAAAATATACATAGAGTCGACATTGTGCTTTGTAGGAGAGTCACAAGACTACTCACCTTGGTTTACCTGAGTGATCATAGACACGCTCAGGCAAGGAAACCCCCTAGGGCGCACGTGGGGGATAATAAGGACGGGCTCTGGTGGAAGAGGTTAATAGGTTAATCCTGGTGGTATAATATATTTAAGGACGGTTGTGCAAGGATGAGCCGGGATGAGGTGAGGAACCATGGAGGGGAAGGTGAGTTGGGGTGGGGAAGGGGAAGAAAAGGGGGTTTATTGTGGGGGGAAAATGGAGAAAAGGAAGGGGAGAAGAGGGAAAAAAGAAAGAAAAGATTATTAAAAAGGAAAGGGAAAAAGAAAAAGGGGGAAGAATGGGAAAAAGAGGAAGAAATAGAAGTGAAACCAAATAAGGGGAAGAAAGGAGACAGGAATTGACAAAAAATATTTAAACAGGGGAAGGTGGAAGAAAAGAAGGGAATAGAAAGGGAAAAGGAAAGAAAAATAAATAAAAGAGGGAGAAGAAAAAGTATGAAAGGGGGAGGGGGAGAAGAAAAAAAGGTGAAGAAAAAGGGGAAAAGAAGGGGGGGAGAGAAGGAAGGGAAAGAAGAGGAAGAAAAAGAGAGAATATATATTTTTTGTCAGACGTGAAGAGGGAAGGGGGTGAAAGTGATGAAGGATGAGGGATAAGGGCAAGTGACAGAAGGGGATAGTGAAGGGATGGGGAAGGGAAGAGTGGGTGATGAAAGTTCCAAAGTAGCCAAACAGAGATTAATTGGGACAACCAGAAGTGCTGCTGAGTGAATGAATGGGACACCAGGAAGTGACAATTTGTGCTGGAGTGGGATGGGTTAATTTAGATTAGCTTACCGTCCAGGATAAAATAATCAATATAGATGATGCTGGGGCGGGTGACACAATGTTATAAGCAAAGAACCAGCAAGCTGACAGGGGAGCCAGTGTGTTTAAACACAGGCAATAACCAATCTGGAGAGAAACATGATATCAAACAATTAGTTTGGAATAAATGTCAATAGTAGTAGAGAGGCATAGGAGTATACGGTGCAAGTTCAGTATGGACAGTGTGTACTTACAGGGTTCTATGAAGTGTCAGCGCGTCCCCAGGGAGAGCTCCGTGCGTCTCATTCAGCTAGCTCATGGAGCAGCTTAAATGGGATATCCCAAGCCACGTCATAGGTCACGTGGGTGCGACGTAGACGTGACTCACCAATCAGACGGCCGCGCATTCGTCGATGCGCGGCCTTGCAGTCCTGAGGCCCAATGACCATAAGTCGGGTCCAGGGCTGCAAACAACGGGCTCCGATTGGAGCCCGTGGTCTGAAAGGTCCAACGTGCGCCAGTCAAAGAGAAGGGGGAAGTGCCAGAGCGGGATTACAGATATAATCACAGGTATATGGATATTACAAACATTTTAATTATAAATGTAGACAGGAGGATATGCCTGAAATACATTACATTGTGGAGTCATTTAGACAAGAATAATTCAAGACTTAGAAAAATGACAATCAGAGCGAGATGATTTAAAGGAAATGTAGCAACATCTAAGACATGTATTTATAACATTATACCAGGACTTTTAAATAGTCATTTGACAGTGGTGATGTTAATGGATAGGGGTGAATGGAAGAAAAGCAGGAGATGTTTTTTATTTAGTGTATTCTGGTTGTAAAAATATAAAAGGTATATATATAAGGAATATTGTATCTCAATTCCTTATTAAAACTGCAACGATCATAGTTGAATGACTAGTCAATCCACCTACATCCTAACTAGATGAAGGATCTATATGAATTGACTTCATTCAAACCTGGATACGTCATAGCATTCAAATGTTCTATCCATAAACATTCCTTTTGGAGAATGGATTTATCCCAGTCACCACCACGGGGATGTGGTGGGATGACCTCCAATATAAGGAATCGTACCACTGTCAAATCATACCTGTGATAAAGTCCTATATGACGACCAATAGTAGTCAATTTTCCCGCACCTGTATCGTACAGGTGATCGCCAATACGTTGGCGAAATTCTCTAATTGTTTTTCCAACATAGAAGGCATTACAATTACATACCATTAAATAGACTACACCCTTAGTGCCGCAATCAGCATGAAAAGAAGGGAGGAAAATTTCTCTATTTGGTAAGATAAACCGTTTACCCTCCAGTACCCATGGGCAACGGGGGCAATTGCCACACCGGTAAGTTCCCCTAAGTACTGGGGGAGGTGGACGTTCTTGTGTGTAGTGGCTCTGAGTGAGTTGGTCTCGCAGTGAAGATGCACGGCGGTAGACCATTTCTGGATGTACTTTCACATGTTTAGACAGAGTGCTATCATCAGTAAGAATATGCCAATGTCTATTGAGGATGTCACGCAAGACATTGTGATGAGCGGAATAAGTAGTAATGAAACGTACGGGATTGTTGGTTGAGGTGATTGTATTCCTCTGTTTGGGTGTATCATATAACAGGGAATTCCTAGAACGTAGGCAAGCCCTGTTGTAAGCTTTTTTTAGGTTTGTTCTGGCATAGCCACGATCAAGTAAGCGTAACCTTAAGGCATCTGCCTGTTTTTGGAAATCGCTGGATAATGTGCAATTTCTACGTAACCTTAAATATTGGGCGAAAGGAATACTTCTAATTAGGGGTTTGGGATGGGCACTAGTAGCAAATAGTAAAGTGTTTCCAGCTGTAGGTTTACGGTAAAGGTCCGTATGTAAAATACCGTTGCTTTGTTTGATGACAGTCAGGTCCAGGAAGGGGACCTGAGTGTCATCAAATTGGACGGTAAATTTAAGGTTAAATTCATTTATATTGAGCAAACGCACAAATTCCAACAAGGATTCAGAGGTACCGGTCCAAATAATAAATAAATCATCTATAAATCTATACCAAAGTAAAACCTGATCCAAAAATCTACGAAAGATGTCATTAGCGTGTAATGAACGTTCCCAGTCGCCAAGATATAAATTGGCATAGGCTGGGGCGCAGGATGTGCCCATCGCTACGCCCTGATTTTGCAAAAATAATTCATCATTGAACGTAAAATAATTTTTACTAAGAATGAATGATAGTAACTGTAAAATAAAATTAACCAGTGACCAGGAAGTGTTTTCCTGTTCATATAAGAAGGACCCAGCCATTCTGACGCCCTGCACGTGCGGGATGCTCGAGTACAAGGCCTCGACATCCAAGGCTACGAGCAGGGCGTCAGGAGGGACTTGGGTCCCCTCAACGTGTTTGAGGAGATCAGAGGTGTCTCGGATATAAGATGGAAGGCTCGTAACATGAGGCATAAGGAAAGCATCTACGAATTTACTCGCATTGTCTGTGAGGGATCCCATGCCGGACACAATAGGTCGACCGGGGGGGGGTTTTTTACATTTTTGTGCGTTTTGGGCAACGAATAAAAGGTTGGTAACCGGGGAAATTTAGGAATCAAGTAATCTAGAGTATCTTTGTCAATAAGTCTGTAACGGATTATGGACTATTCTGCCTGGACATTGATAATAATTGCAGGATCTTGAGAGACTACAAGATGTTGGTTAATTGTGACCCCAACCAGTCAATATTCTATGACTCAGTCTAGTGACATGCTAATTGCGTCAGGGCCTGGGAGACAGTCCATTGTCCTTGTATAAAGGTGTTGTAATGGACAGGTGTTAATCCCAGGTCTGCTCTCAGAACTATAATTATGCATGCTAAAAACTGTTTATGTGTGATAACACTGTCTCTGTATGCGGAGACGAAACGTCTGCCTAGGAGACGGAGTGGGTGAAGGTTTTGTTGTTATTAATTAAAGAATGTTTAGTAATTAGCCTTAGTGTGTGATGAGGGGGGGGAGTGTCATTTGTTTCTGTACAGTTGTAACCAGATATAAGGAGGAAAAATGTGGAAAATAAAGTCTGTCTGCTTGACCCTTCAAACGTAGCCCGTCTCGTTTCTTGGAAGGGCGTTCAATGGGATATACCGGCGGTACCTGCATATCGCAGCTTGCCAGGGAAAAGGACGTCTCCAACGGCTGAGACCCTCACACCAGTGGGTAGCCGTTACAAAGTCCTAAAAAATAAGCATCTGTACAAAGGGACTTGAGTTCTAAGGTGAAACTTGATACAAAGGTGGACGAAATCCGACTGTACCAATCGGTATTATTTAGTATTGAATAGCACATGTTTTGGTACATTTCATGTGTCATAAGTACAATATTTCCGCCCTTGTCCGACTGTTTGATAACAATATTGGTGCATTTTTGCAGGGATTTAAGGGCTATTAAGGGCTATTGTTGTAAATTAGGAGATATAGCGTGCCAATCCTGTTTTTTGAGGTCTCTGATTGTGGCTTGTATAAAGGCCCAGATGGCTGGGCAGGTCATTAGGCATGCTTAGGCATTTAAACATGCTTAGACATGCTTAGGCATTTAAAGCTAAAAATACATTGATTTACTAAAATTGGTGCACACAAAATATGGCGCAGCTGTGCATAGTAACCAATCAGCTTCTAACTTCAGCTTGTTCAATTACGCCTTGACAATAAAGCCTAGAAGCTGACTGGTTACTAAGCACAGCTGCAACAGATTCTGTGTGCAACAGTTTTAGTAAATCTCCCCAGTGTATTGCTATATCAATGAGGAAGGTAAAAGCACAATTGTGTTCTGACATAATCGACAGTTATTTTTCTGCACATGCAGCGATAAAACAGGGGAAGAGATGCATGTATTGCAGAGATGCACTAAATAAGTTTTTTTTTTATTTGACACATTTTAATATGGAATGTTTACATACATGTTATTACATTACACTGTTCCAACACTTCCACTTTTCATTTCCTCCTGGGAACAGCGGAAAGCATTGTGCAAGCCTAATGAAATTAAACAACCATCAAAAAAAAAAGTTTTGAAGAAGATACTTTTCAAATGTTTACAAGGAAAGATAGTACATGAAAAGCCTGCTCAAGCGGTACACTATTTTCATCAAGTGAAAAATGACTTTTTAGTGCAAGCAAATATGATTCACTATAATCTGCCAAAAGTGAATGGCAAGTATCTGCAACTATGGCTCCATGTGTTACATTTGATGATCCAGAAACAAGTTTGTGTAATAAATTTGGGGAAATATTTAAGAAGATTTTCTCAAGAACATCTGATGGTACATGGACAAAAATCTCATCTCCCTCATTCCTGACAGTCATTAAGACTGGCCTGTAGAAAAGTCTAATCTGGGTAAAAGGTAAACAAAAGAAACACTGCTCATACACATGATTACAGTCTATTCTTAGTTCTTTTCTGCAATTTCCACAGCCTGAGTATATAATCGAAGGCAGGGAACTCAGAATCTTGGTTATGGAAGTTTGCTTGTTCACACAAATGTTTTGATTGCCTGGAATGTGAAACTTGAATTCAGAAATACTGACTTTAATCTGAAAGTTACTTGAATATCTACCTTCAATAACCATCCTTAGACTCAATAGCTTTGTAAAATATACATTTTCATATCTGTTTTGAAAATCTATAGCTCTTTTGTCATCATCAAATAAGCATTCACAGGATGACCATGGTGTTGTATGTAACTCTACATCTCCTGAAATTAAACTCTTTTTGCAAAATAAATATTTAAATACCCAGATGCAATCTCTTTTCATGCGGATCTGCTCACACCAGGAGACATTTTTTCCCCACAAAATGAATGTACCGATTTGCCCTTTGGCTTGTTCTACAGTCAAAATTACTTTATTTTGCTGCAACCCCTTGAAATTATATGTGCACTCCTTTAGAATGGATATGCCAACAACTTTTAATATTGAATGTACTAATACTTCTGGCTGCAGCTTAGAAAGTCTTGCGAGCTGTGTGCAATCAAGTTGCTGAGGAGGATGAGAAGGGAGATCTTGTAAGTAGCAATGTTCGGTTGATATATAGTACAGTAACTCCTGCAGAGCCAAATATTCCACAACGTTTTTATTTTCATCTGTGGTAAAAACCGAGCAGTTTCCTAAATAAAAGAAACAACTATTAAATGTAGATTGAAGGAAGGTTTCCTTGCTCCACTTATCTTTGCAAACTGTCAAATTTGTTAGGATTATGATATCACCAGGCAATAAGGCCAAACTCCAAAAAGCAGCAGTCCTCCACATAAGAATTTTACATTTGACTCCTGATTGGTCCAGAACAACAATTGTTGCCAAGGGAAATGAACCAGAGTTCGGTCTTTTTTTTGCCTGTACTTCTTTAACATGACAGGGCTGAAGTACAACAGCCAATATATTGTATTCCTTGTTTTTGTCAGAGCAATGCTTTAGAAGAGTAGGAGCAGTTTGTGGTCTCTGGTCATCACTTTCTTTACTCACACGTTGTACCAAAGAACCAATGCGTTTTGTTTTTTTAGATATTTGATCAGCTGAAGTTGACAAATACAAAGTGTCCATGGATGTTGTTTTCCTTTTACAGCTGGCATTCTCACTAGGATTAATATTTAGTCCAGTAAAGCTGAGAAAGAGGATTTTTTCTAGCGCTCTCATTTGACATGTTTTGGAGTTCTGGAAAATAAAAGAATGCTTATTAAGTTCAGAAGCAGAGGTTTGACTAAAAAGTTTAAGACAGTTTAACCAGTTCCCAACCAGCTCACGTACTTATACTGTGGCACAATGGCTATCCTTGCCGCAACCCCTGTATGGGTACATCCTTCCCTTTAAGAGCCACCAGAGGGATCGCGGGGGACCCGATGCGCGTGGCTGGCAGGCACGATCGTGGGCACAAGAGCCAGCACCGTGATTTGTGTGTGTAAACACACAAATCCCTGTTCTATCAGGGGAGAGGAAACATACAGTATCATTTGTACTCCTGCCTCCTGCCCCAGTCAGTCCCATCCCCATACAGTTAGAACACATCTAGGAAACACACATTTAACCCCTTGATCGCCCCCTAGTGTTAACCCCTTCCCTACCAGTGACATTTACATTATAGCACTGATCGCTGTATACATGTTAATGGTCCCAAAAATGTGTCCAAAATTTCAAAAATAATTTAAATAAAAATCACAGATCACCGCCATTACTAGTAAAAAAAAATAATAAAAAAAATCCATAAATATTTCCCATAGTTTGTAGACGCCATAACTTTTGTGCAAACCAATCAATATTCTTATTGAGATTTTTTCTAACCAAAAATATGTAGAATATATATTGGCCTAAACTGATGAAGATTTTTTTTTTTAATTTGGTGGGTATTTATTTTAGCAAAAAGTAAAAAATATTGTTTATTTTTCAAAATTTACACTTTTTGTTTATAGCACAAAAAATAAAAACCGCAGAGGATGCAAATTTAGTTTGGGTACAGCATTGCATGATCGCACAATTGTAAGTTAAAGTGACGCAGTGCCAAATTGTAAAAAGTGATCTGATCAGAAAGGGTGTAAAATCTTCCGGGGCTGAAGAGATCAAAATAATGCAGGTAGAAAGATAGGCATTTTAAATGTATAGGCTCCTCTCACACAACCGTTCTGATCAAGTCTACCTTCAGTTTTTTATGCTAACCTGATCGGATAGTCCATTCACCCCTATGGACCGGAAGGTGTAAACAGACTCGTGTCCGTTTATACCCGCCTACCTCCGATACGGTCCACTCCATCAAAAATATAAAGGGATCAATCCCTTATCTAGGCAAATTGGATCAGAGGTAGCGGAGTGTAAAAGGAGAGTAGAGTTTGTTTACACCCAGTCGCCTATACAGCAGAGTGTGCTCTGTCCAGGCCCGCTCTTAAAAACGGAATGGACCCAGAGCTGTCATTTGCCTGCAAGAGATCCCCACAGATACCATGCTGATCAGTCCATGTCATATGAAAAGGGTCTTACTTGCAGTGTTTTTCAGCATAGCCCTTTCCTCCTCTAGAAGTATCTAATCACTTTCTATGCTGGCGCAGCATTTTTGCCCCTTCACTCCCTATACTTTCTTTTTTTTTTGTTTAATCAGATAAAAAAAAATTTATTGAGATTCCGACATACAAAAACATATACTCTACATACTATACATTACAAGAGAAAAATAGAAGACACATACTTTTAAATACATTATAAAAATATTACAAACTACATTTCGCATCAGGAGGTTTCACATATCTTCAGGAACACATATATGTCCATACAGCACCCCTATATTCTTCTGCATTATATTGGATGCATTATATCAAAAGATCTTGAGTATACTCTTCATATATGTTTTCTTTCCTTTTCCCCTTCCGTCTCTTTCCCTCTCCCTTTCCTTCCACTATCCTACTCAAGGCAGAAAAAAGCTCACTCCCTTCTCACCTGCTCATTCTACACCGTCCTAATAGTCGCTACCGCTCTGTCTCCAAGAATTCCAGTTTGCATCAGCCGCAATGGTGCTAGACCTGGGGTATCCAGCCAGGGACCCCATATATTCTCGAACTTCCCCAAATTACCCCGGTGTTTATATGCAAGTTGTTCCCTGATAAGAGAATCATTTACCGATATTATCCATTCTGTGTGTGTGGGGGTCGCTACAGACAGCCATTTCCTGGCCAAAAATAGGACCCTTAGAATAGCAATATAGGTATATGGCATGTACATTTCTTCATCCAACCACCCCAACACACATAGTTTAGGATCCATATGCAGTTGAAGGTTCCATATTATATTAACCGTGGCCAACACCGCCCCCCAATAGCGCTGCAACTTCGGACACCTCCAGAGCATATGCACAAGGATCCCGTTGTCCACTAGACAGCGGGGGCAAAATGGATCCTCCCTTCTACGCCATTTATACAGTTTTTCAGGTGTACGGTGAATAATAAACAGCTGGGTAAGCTGCTGAGTTGACGACAATGTTACCTTGAGAACATTACCTAATATTGTATTCCACTCATCATCCATAATATGTCCTATGTCGTCCCCCCAGCCAGCCCTACACTTCAATGACGTCGCCATAGAAACGTGGCCAAGAAGGGCGCTATACAAGGACAAAATTTGTCCTTTCCTGGAGGGCGCCATAGTTAACTTCATGAGCATTACCGGTCTGGTGGGCTCTCATATAGATGTTTTAGCCTGCGCCAAAATAGCATGTCGTAGTTGTAAATACTGAAAAAAAAAACGTATTGGGCAGATCAAATTCCGCACGTAGGGACTGGAAATCCCTAAATACCCCTCCATCATATAGTTGTATAATATACTTTACTCCCCATCTGTCCCAATTAATAAAATGTTGTAGTTTATTAAGTTCTGGGTAGTTACTATTCCTCCATATACGTGACCAACTAGTGTATCCCATATATTGCAGGTGTTGTTTAGTTTTATTGGTGGGAATGCTTTAATAAGCATTCCCAGTATTGATATTCGTTTTTTATTATTAGTGGGAATGCTTTAATAAGCATTCCCAGTATTGATATTCGTTTTTTATTATTCTTCTTCTTAATTAGTGGGAATGCTTTAATAAGCATTCCCAGTATTGATATTCGTTTTTTATTATTAGTGGGAATGCTTTAATAAGCATTCCCAGTATTGATATTCGTTTTTTATTATTCTTCTTCTTAATTTTATTCCGTACGTTTTTTGGCTCTGCGTAACTTCTGCATACTTTCAGCTATTGAGACCATTTAACTTTTAAAATGTTCGTCTCATTCAGCTAACGATGGGACTTCTTCAAGTTTTTTTGTACTATTTATACTTTTTAAAATATTAAGCTTTTAGACACTTTTTTTTAACATTGAAGTCAATGAGAACATCCTTTTTCCTGCTTCAAAACACACGTTCTGCCAAAAGTTTCAGCTCCTTCATACTTTCACTTACAGACACCAAACAAACTTTAAAGCGGTCACAAAATATTCAGCTATCCAAACATGACTTTTTAGATTGATATCTTATACGGTTTTTGTGAAAACGCAATTTACGTTTAGTGATTTTTTTATCGGTTATAATGTAATCCTATGGAGCAGGTTTAGAGTGTGTCATGTGACCTTTAGAGTGGAGATCTTTGAAAACAAAAATTATCTTTAAAAAAAGGGCGAACAAATTGCTCTCACGCCCACAAGATCTACTTGTCATACACAATTTATATATCAAAACGTAGGTATGCTTGTCTGGTTTCAGGCAATGTGATCAGTTTTGTGATACGTATTTTAGTTTTAGTTCCAGGAGCTTCTAAAGGACAAGAGTGACAAAACCACTCTCATTGACCGTCCATGTTAAAAATTTTAAAAATTTTCCTGCAAAACACACAAAGACGCTCTTTTCTAAATCGCTGGCATGGCCACAATTTTAAGTTTATCAACATAAATTTCATATCGATGCGTTCACAAGGGCCGTGTCTTTCAAACGGTGAAGTCGCTGTATCGATCGCATGTACGGTTGTGGATTTATTACGTTTTGTTTGGAGGCGTAATTAATGTATTGGTCTGTGAATTAAAAGGCGTTTGTAATGGAATTTCTTTCCATAAATAGCTTTCCTTACCTCAGGGCAATATTCCTCCTCACTGACCTGGGGGGAGGGGAAACCTCTTGAGGGGGGAGGGGCGACCAGGAAGTCAGGATACTCTCTACTTTGCAGATAGAGAAAGGAGCTGTGTGTCCTAAAGATAGTGTAGTGGTTATGGTGAATGGCTTTGGTGCGGGCTCAGCAATTCAGCATTCCCACTCGCATTTTCCTCAGGGAATGCATTTTCTAGTTCTTCTTAATTAGTGGGAATGCTTTAATAAGCATTCCCAGTATTGATATTCGTTTTTTATTATTCTTAATTTTAATTTTATTCCGTACGTTTTTTGGCTCTGCGTAACTTCTGCATACTTTCAGCTATTGAGACCATTCAACTTTTAAAATGTGCATCTCATTCAGCTAACGATGGGACTTCTTCAAGTTTTTTTGTACTATTTATACTTTTTAAAATATTAAGCTTTTAGACACTTTTTTTTAACATTGAAGTCAATGAGAACATCCTTTTTCCTGCTTCAAAACACACGTTCTGCCAAAAGTTTCAGCTACTTCATACTTTCACTTACAGACACCAAACAAACTTTAAAGCGGTCACAAAATATTCAGCTATCCAAACATGACTTTTTAGATTGATATCTTTTACGGTTTTTGTGAAAACGCAATTTACGTTTAGTGATTTTTTTATCGGTTATAATGTAATCCTATGGAGCAGGTTTAGAGTGTGTCATGTGACCTTTAGAGTGCAGATCATCCACAAAAAATATTATCTTTAAAAAAAGGGGGAACAAATTGCTCTCACGCCCACAAGATCTACTTGTCATACACAATTTATATATCAAAACGTAGGTATGCTTGTCTGGTTTCAGGCAATGTGATCAGTTTTGTGATACGTATTTTAGTTTTAGTTCCAGGAGCTTCTAAAGGACAAGAGACATGTTAAAAAGTCTAAAAAATGTTTCTGCAAAACACACAAAGACGCTCTTTTCTTAATCGCTGACATGGCCACATTTTTAAGTTTATCAACATAAATTTCATATCGATGCGTTCACAAGGGCCGTGTCTTTCAAACGGTGAAGTCGCTGTATCGATCGCATGTACGGTTGTGGATTTATTAAGCTTTGTTTGAAGGCTTCGATAACTGATTTTGTGTGTGGATGAAAGCGTTTCTAATGGTATTTTGATTCCCTAAATAGCTTTCCTTACCTCAGTGCAGTCCTCCTCCCCCACCTCATGTGGAGAAAGCCTCTTGAGGGGGGAGGGGCGACCAGGCAAGTCAGGACACTCTCTATATTGCAGATAGAGAAAGGAGCTGTGTGATATTAGGCTTTATAAGTATTGAAGGAACACTGCTTGTATGTCCTAAAGATACTGTAGTGGTTATGGTGAATGGCTTTGGTGCGGGCTCAGCAATTCAGCATTCCCACTCGCATTTTCCTCAGGAAATGCATTTTCTAGTTTTAATTTTAATTTTATTCCGTACGTTTTTTGGCTCTGCGTAACTTCTGCATACTTTCAGCTATTGAGACCATTTAACTTTTAAAATGTTCGTCTCATTCAGCTAACGATGGGACTTCTTCACGTTTTTTTGTACTATTTATACTTTTTAAAATATTAAGCTTTTAGACACTTTTTTTTAACATTGAAGTCAATGAGAACATCCTTTTTCCTGCTTCAAAACACACGTTCTGCCAAAAGTTTCAGCTCCTTCATACTTTCACTTACAGACACCAAACAAACTTTAAAGCGGTCACAAAATATTCAGCTATCCAAACATGACTTTTTAGATTGATATCTTATACGGTTTTTGTGAAAACGCAATTTACGTTTAGTGATTTTTTTATCGGTTATAATGTAATCCTATGGAGCAGGTTTAGAGTGTGTCATGTGACCTTTAGAGTGGAGATCTTTGAAAACAAAAATTATCTTTAAAAAAAAGGGCGAACAAATTGCTCTCACGCCCACAAGATCTACTTGTCATACACAATTTATATATCAAAACGTAGGTATGCTTGTCTGGTTTCAGGCAATGTGATCAGTTTTGCGATAGGCATTTGACTTTTAGTTCCAGGAGCTTCTAAAGGACAAGTGCCTCAAACGCCCTCCCATTGACCGTCATGTTAAAAAGTCTAAAAAAAATTCCTGCAAACACACAAAGACGCTCTTTTCTAAATCGCTGGCATGGCCACAATTTTAAGTTTATCAACATAAATTTCATATCGATGCGTTCACAAGGGCCGTGTCTTTCAAACGGTGAAGTCGCTGTATCGATCGCATGTACGGTTGTGGATTTATTACGTTTTGTTTGGAGGCGTAATTAATGTATTGGTCTGTGAATTAAAAGGCGTTTGTAATGGAATTTCTTTCCATAAATAGCTTTCTACCTCAGTGCAATATTCCTCCTCACTGACCTGGGGGGAGGGGAAACCTCTTGAGGGGGAGGGGCGACCAGGAAGTCAGGATACTCTCTACTTTGCAGATAGAGAAAGGAGCTGTGTGTCCTAAAGATAGTGTAGTGGTTATGGTGAATGGCTTTGGTGCGGGCTCAGCAATTCAGCATTCCCACTCGCATTTTCCTCAGGGAATGCATTTTCTAGTTTTAATTTTAATTTTAATTTTATTCTGTACGTTTTTTGGCTCTGCGTAACTTCTGCATACTTTCAGCTATTGAGACCATTTAACTTTTAAAATGTTCGTCTCATTCAGCTAACGATGGGACTTCTTCAAGTTTTTTTGTACTATTTATACTTTAATATTAAGCTTTTAGACACTTTTTTTTAACATTGAAGTCAATGAGAACATCCTTTTTCCTGCTTCAAAACACACGTTCTGCCAAAAGTTTCAGCTCCTTCATACTTTCACTTACAGACACCAAACAAACTTTAAAGCGGTCACAAAATATTCAGCTATCCAAACTTGACTTTTTAGATTGATATCTTATACGGTTTTTGTGAAAACGCAATTTACGTTTAGTGATTTTTTTATCGGTTATAATGTAATCCTATGGAGCAGGTTTAGAGTGTGTCATGTGACCTTTAGAGTGGAGATCTTTGAAAACAAAAATTATCTTTAAAAAAAGGGCGAACAAATTGCTCTCACGCCCACAAGATCTACTTGTCATACACAATTTATATATCAAAACGTAGGTATGCTTGTCTGGTTTCAGGCAATGTGATCAGTTTTGCGATAGGCATTTGACTTTTAGTTCCAGGAGCTTCTAAAGGACAAGTGCCTCAAACGCCCTCCCATTGACCGTCATGTTAAAAAGTCTAAAAAAAAATCCTGCAAACACACAAAGACGCTCTTTTCTAAATCGCTGGCATGGCCACAATTTTAAGTTTATCAACATAAATTTCATATCGATGCGTTCACAAGGGCCGTGTCTTTCAAACGGTGAAGTCGCTGTATCGATCGCATGTACGGTTGTGGATTTATTACGTTTTGTTTGGAGGCGTAATTAATGTATTGGTCTGTGAATTAAAAGGCGTTTGTAATGGAATTTCTTTCCATAAATAGCTTTCTACCTCAGTGCAATATTCCTCCTCACTGACCTGGGGGGAGGAGAAACCTCTTGAGGGGGGAGGGGCGACCAGGAAGTCAGGATACTCTCTACTTTGCAGATAGAGAAAGGAGCTGTGTGTCCTAAAGATAGTGTAGTGGTTATGGTGAATGGCTTTGGTGCGGGCTCAGCAATT
The DNA here is from genome assembly GCF_905171775.1 of Rana temporaria. NCBI lineage: Eukaryota > Metazoa > Chordata > Amphibia > Anura > Ranidae > Rana > Rana temporaria. The sequence goes on along the minus strand of NC_053495.1, from coordinate 83,057,009 downwards.
CAGCATTCCCACTCGCATTTTCCTCAGGGAATGCATTTTCTAGTTCTTAATTTTAATTTTATTATTCCGTACGTTTTTTGGCTCTGCGTAACTTCTGCATACTTTCAGCTATTGAGACCATTCAACTTTTAAAATGTTCGTCTCATTCAGCTAACGATGGGACTTCTTCAAGTTTTTTTGTACTATTTATACTTTTTAAAATATTAAGCTTTTAGACACTTTTTTTTTTAACATTGAAGTCAATGAGAACATCCTTTTTCCTGCTTCAAAACACACGTTCTGCCAAAAGTTTCAGCTCCTTCATACTTTCACTTACAGACACCAAACAAACTTTAAAGCGGTCACAAAATATTCAGCTATCCAAACATGACTTTTTAGATTGATATCTTATACGGTTTTTGTGAAAACGCAATTTACGTTTAGTGATTTTTTTATCGGTTATAATGTAATCCTATGGAGCAGGTTTAGAGTGTGTCATGTGACCTTTAGAGTGGAGATCTTTGAAAACAAAAATTATCTTTAAAAAAAGGGCGAACAAATTGCTCTCACGCCCACAAGATCTACTTGTCATACACAATTTATATATCAAAACGTAGGTATGCTTGTCTGGTTTCAGGCAATGTGATCAGTTTTGCGATAGGCATTTGACTTTTAGTTCCAGGAGCTTCTAAAGGACAAGTGCCTCAAACGCCCTCCCATTGACCGTCATGTTAAAAAGTCTAAAAAAATTTCCTGCAAAACACACAAAGACGCTCTTTTCTAAATCGCTGACATGGCCACATTTTTAAGTTTATCAACATAAATTTCATATCGATGCGTTCACAAAAGCCTTGTGTTTCAAATGGTGTAGTCGCTGTATCGATCGCAAGTACGGTTGTGGATTTATTACGTTTTGTTTGAAGGCTACGATAACTGATTTTGCGTGTGGATGAAAGCGTTTCTAATGGTATTTTGATTCCCTAAATAGCTTTCCTTACCTCAGTGCAGTCCTCCTCCCCCACCTCATGTGTAGAAAGCCTCTTGAGGGGGGAGGGGGGACCAGGCAAGTCAGGACACTCTCTATATTGCAGATAGAGAAAGGAGCTGTGTGATATTAGGCTTTATAAGTACTGAAGGAACACTGCTTGTATGTCCTAAATATACTGTAGTGGTTATGGTGAATGGCTTTGGTGCGGGCTCAGCAATTCAGCATTCCCACTCGCATTTTCCTCAGGAAATGCATTGTCTAGTTAGTGGGAATGCTTTAATAAGCATTCCCAGTATTGATATCCGTAAATGTATTATTAGTGGGAATGCTTTAATAAGCATTCCCAGTATTGATATTCGTTTTTTATTATTAGTGGGAATGCTTAACCACTTGCTTACTGGGCACATAAACCCCCTTCGTTCCCAGGCGAAATCTCTGCGTCCGGCACTGCGTCGCTTTAACTGACAATTGCGCGGTCGTGCGACGTGGCTCCCAAACAAAATTGGCGTCCTTTTTTCCCCACAAATAGAGCTTTCTTTTGGTGGTATTTGATCACCTCTGCGGTTTTTATTTTTTGCGCTATAAACAAAAAAAGAGCAACAATTTAAAAAAAATATATTTTTTTTTACTTGTTGCTATAATAAATATCCCAATTTTTTTTTTAAAAAACTATTTTTTTTCTCAGTTAAGGCCGATACGTATTTTTCGACGTATTTTTGTAAAAAAAAAAAAAAAAAATCGCAATAAGCGACTGGTTTGCGCAAAAGTTATAGCGCCTACAAAATGGGGAACAGAATTATGATTTTTTTTATTATTTTTTTTTTTACTAGTAATGGCGGCGATCTGCGATTTTTATTGGGACTGGGATATTGCGGCGGACGTATCGGACACTTTTGACACAAATTTGGCGCCATTCACATTTATACAGCGATCAGTGCTATAAAAATGCACGAATTACTGTATAAATTTGACTGGCAGTGAAGGGGTTAACACTAGGGGGTGAGGAAGGGGTTAACTGTGTAGCCTGGGTGTGTTATAACTGTGTGGGGGGAGGGGGGTGGCTGGGGGAGGTGACCGATGCTGTGTCCCTATGTACAAGAGACACAGATCGGTCTCCTCTCTCCCTGACAGGACGTGGAGCTCTGTGTTTACACACAGAGCTCCACGTTCCTGCTGTCACCTACCGTGTCACCGACGATCGCGTGTACCCGGCGGACATCGCGGCCGCCAGGTACACGCATCGGGTCTTCGGCGATGCGCCGGGACAGTTTTTACCCGCCGCGCGCCACTGGGTAATGCACATAAAAGGCCGTTTTTAAACGGCCACTTGGCACTTGAGAGCCGCGCTGCGGACGTATTTCGTCTATAGCGCGGATCTCAAGTGGTTAATAAGCATTCCCAGTATTGATATTCGTAAATTTATTATTAGTGGGAATGCTTTAATAAGCATTCCCAGTATTGATATTCGTTTTTTATTATTAGTGGGAATGCTTAATAAGCATTCCCAGTATTGATATTCGTAAATTTATTATTAGTGGGAATGCTTTAATAAGCATTCCCAGTATTGATATTCGTTTTTTATTATTAGTGGGAATGCTTTAATAAGCATTCCCAGTATTGATATTTGTTTTTTATTAGTGGGAATGCTTTAATAAGCATTCCCAGTATTGATATTCGTTTTTTATTAGTGGGAATGCTTAATAAGCATTCCCAGTATTGATATTCGTTTTTTATTATTATTTTTATTCCGTACGTTTTTTGGCTCTGCGTAACTTCTGCATACTTTCAGCTATTGAGACCATTCAACTATTAAAATGTTCGTCTCGTTCAGCTAACGATGGGACTTCTTCAAGTTTTTTTGTACTATTTATACTTTTTAAAATATTTAGCTTTTAGACACTTTTTTTAACATTGAAGTCAATGAGAACATCCTTTTTCCCTTTGAAATCACATGCCCTGCCAAAAGTTTCAGCTCCTTCATACTTTCACTTACAGACACCAAACAAACTTTAAAGTGGTCACAAAATATTCAGGTATCCGGCTATGACTTTTCAGATTGATATCTTTTACGGTTTTTGTGAAAACGCAATTTACGTTTAGCGATTTTTTCAGAAAATGTAATCGGTTATAATGTAATCCTATGGAAGGGATTTAGAGTGTGTCATGCGACCTTTAGAGTGGAGATGATTGAAAAAAAAAGTTATCTTTAAAAAAAGGGGAAACAAATTGCTCTCACGCCCACAAGATCTACTTGTCATACACAATTTATATATCAAAACGTAGGGATTTTTGTCTGGTTTCAGGCAATGTGATAGGCATTTGACTTTTAGTTCCAGGAGCTTCTAAAGGACAAGTGCCTCAAAATCCCTCCCATTGACCGTCATGTTAAAAAGTCTAAAAAATGTTTCTGCAAAACACACAAAGACGCTCTTTTCTAAATCACTGACATGGCCACATTTTTAATTTTATCAACATAAATTTCATATCGATGCGTTCACAAAAGCCTTGTGTTTCAAACGGTGTAGTCGCTGTATCGATCGCATGTACAGTTGTGGATTTATTAAGTTTTGTTTGAAGGCGTATTTCACGTATTTGGTCTGTGAATTAAAAGGCGTTTGTAATGGTATTTCTTTCCATAAATAGCTTTCCTTACCTCAGTGCAATATTCCTCCTCACTGACCTGGGGGGAGGGGGAAACCTCTTGAGGGGGGAGGGGCGACCAGGAAGTCAGGATACTCTCTACTTTGCAGATAGAGAAAGGAGCTGTGTGTCCTAAAGATAGTGTAGTGGTTATGGTGAATGGCTTTGGCGCGGGCTCAGCAATTCAGCATTCCCACTCGCATTTTCCTCAGGAAATGCATTGTCTAGTTAGTGCTAATGCTTTAATAAGCATTCCCAGTATTGATATTCGTTTTTTATTAGTGGGAATGCTTTAATAAGCATTCCCAGTATTGATATTCGTTTTTTATTATTCTTATCCTTTATTATTCCGTACGTTTTTTGGCTCTGCGTAACTTCGGCATACTTTCAGCTATTGAGACCATTCAACTATTAAAATGTTCATCTCATTCAGCTAACGATGGGACTTCTTCAAGTTTTTTTGTACTATTTATACTTTTTAAAATATTAAGCTTTTAGACACTTTTTTAACATTGAAGTCAATGAGAACATCCTTTTTCCCGCTTGAAATCACACGCGGTGCCAAAAGTTTCAGCTCCTTCATACTTTCACTTACAGACACCAAACAAACTTTAAAGCGGTCACAAAATATTCAGCTATCCGGCTATGACTTTTCAGACTGATATCTTTTACGGTTTTTGTGAAAACGCAATTTACGTTTAGTGATTTTTTCCGAAAATTTTATCGGTTATAATGTAATCCTATGGAACAGTTTTAGAGTGTGCCATGTGACCTTTAGAGTGGAGATCATTGAAAAAAAAAATTATCTTTAAAAAAAGGGGAAACAAATTGCTCTCACGCCCACAAGATCTACTTGTCATACACAATTTATATATCAAAACGTAGGTATTTTTGTCTGGTTTCAGGCAATGTGATCAGTTTTGTGATACGCATTTTATTTTTAGTTCGTGGAGCTTCTAAAGGACAAGAGTACCACATTTTCTGTCATTAACTCATGTTAAAACGTCTAAAAAAATTCCCAGCAAAACACACAAAGACACTCTTTTTTAAATCGCTGACATGCCCACATTTTTAAGTTTATCAACATAAATTTTATACCGATTAGTTCACAAAAGCCTTGTGTTTCAAACTGTGAAGTCGCTGTATCGATCGCATGTACGGTTGTGGATTTATTAAGTTTTGTTTGAAGGCTTCAATAACTGATTTTGTGTGTGGATTCAAGCGTTTCTAATGGTATTTTGATTCCCTAAATAGCTTTCTTTTACTTCAGTGCAGTCCTCCTCCCCCACCTCATGTGGAGAAAGCCTCTTGGAGGGGGGAGGGGCGACCAGGCAAGTCAAGACACTCTCTATATTGCAGATAGAGAAAGGAGCTGTGTGATATTAGGCTTTATAAGTACTGAAGGAACACTGCTTGTATGTCCTAAAGATAGTGTAGTGGTTATGGTGAATGGCTTTTGTGCGGGCTCAGCAATTCAGCATTCCCATGCACATTTTCCCTCAGGAAATGCATTTTCTAGTTTAAATTTTAATTTTATTCCGTACGTTTTTTAGCTCTGCGTAACTTCTGCATACTTTCAGCTATTGAGACCATTCAACTTTTAAAATTTGCATCTCATTCAGCTAACGATGGGACTTCAAGTTTTTTTGTACTATTTATACTTTTTAAAATATTCAGCTTTTAGACACTTTTTTTTAACATTGAAGTCAATGGGAACATCCTTTTTAACGCTTAAAGGGTCACTAAAGGAATTTTTTTTTTAATCTAAATAGCTTCCTTTACCTTACTGCAGTCCCGGTTTCATGTCCTTATTGTTCGTTTTTGCTTTGAAGTTGCTGTAATTCTGCTGTGATCTCCACACTTCCTGGTTGCCTGTTTCCTTATAACCACAGTACAGGGAGCTTTCTCACGGTGGTCTAAGCTGTCATTACTGTGTGTCTAAAACTTCCCAGAACCAATCAGATGCATTTTTAAAAACAAAACACTGCCCTGGATTTGTTTGTTTTTGTTCTGTGTGTCTCTTTACTTCACAGAAACATGAAGCCAGTTTAAAAGTGAAAGTGAAGCTGCAGGCACATTATATGATTGATTTTTATCTACGTTTAATCATTTTTAAAAGGAATCAGTTAACTTTTATGTCTCTATACCCTGTAAACAGTCATTTCAGCAAAAAATGTTTTTTCCTTTAGTGACCCTTTAAAATCACACGTGCTGCTAAAAGTTTCAGCTCCTTCATACTTTCACTTACAGACACCAAACAAACTTTAAAACGGTCACAAAATATTCAGCTATCCAAACATGACTTTTCAGATTGATATCTTTTACGTTTTTTGTGAAAACGCAATTTACGTTTAGTGATTTTTTCAGAAAATGTTATCGGTTATAATGTAAGCCTATGGAAGGTGTTTTAGAGTGTGTCATGTGACCTTTAGAGTGCAGATCATTGAAAAAAAAAATTATCTTTAAAAAAAGGGGAAACAAATTGCTCTCACGCCCACAAGATCTACTTGTCATACACAATTTATATATTAAAACGTAGGTATTTTTGTCTGGTTTCAGGCAATGTGATCAGTTTTGTGATACGTATTTTAGTTTTAGTTCCTGGAGCTTCTAAAGGACAAGACCCTGAAATTTTCTCTCATTGACTCTCATGTTAAAAAAAATCTAAAAAATGTTCCTGCAAAACACACAAAGACGCTCTTTTCTAAATCACTGACATGGCCACATTTTTAAGTTTATCAACATAAATTTCATATCGATGCGTTCACAAGGGCCGTGTCTTTCAAACGGTGAAGTCGCTGTATCGATCGCATGTACGGTTGTGGATTTATTAAGTTTTGTTTGAAGGCTTAATTCATGTATTTGGTCTGTGAATTTAAAGCGTTTGTAATGGTATTTCTTTCCATAAATAGCTTCCTTTACCTCAGTGCAATATTTCTCCTCACTGACCTGGGGGGGGGAGAAAACCTCTTGAGGGGGGAGGGGCGACCAGGAAGTCAGGATACTCGATACTTTGCAGATAGAGAAAGGAGCTGTGTGTCCTAAAGATAGTGTAGTGGTTATGGTGAATGGCTTTGGCGCGGGCTCAGTAATTCAGCTATTCAGCATTCCCACTCGCATTTTCCTCAGGAAATGCATTTTCTAGTTATTAGTGGGAATGCTTTAATAAGCATTCCCAGTATTGATATCCGTAAATTTATTATTAGTGGGAATGCTTAATAAGCACTCCCAGTATTGATATTCGTTTTTTATTAGTGGGAATGCTTAATAAGCATTCCCAGTATTGATATTCGTTTTTTATTATTATTTTTATTATTCCGTACGTTTTTTTGGCTCTGCGTAACTTCTGCATACTTTCAGCTATTGAGACCATTCAACTATTGAAATGTGCGTCTCGTTAAGCTAACGATGGGACTTCAAGTTTTTTTGTACTATTTATACTTTTTAAAATATTAAGCTTTTAGACACTTTTTTTTAACATTGAAGTCAATGAGAACATCCTTTTTCCCTTTGAAATCACATGCCCTGCCAAAAGTTTCAGCTCCTTCATACTTTCACTTACAGACACCAAACAAACTTTAAAGCGGTCACAAAATATTCAGGTATCCGGCTATGACTTTTCAGATTGATATCTTTTACGGTTGTTGTGAAAACGCAATTTACGTTTAGCGATTTTTACAGAAAATTTAATCGGTTATAATGTAATCCTATGGAAGGGATTTAGAGTGTGTCATGTGACCTTTAGAGTGGAGATGATTGAAAATGCAAGTTAGGCTTACCGGTAACTTGTTTTCCAATAGGCTTTCAGGACAGCACCTGAGAGATATCATGGCTCCTCCTCCACAGGAAACACCTCCACCAATCAAGTCTTTAAAGGGAGGCCTCCCCTTCCACTCTCCAGTTGTTTGTAGAGACCTCCAGCCCCGGCTGCAACACATAAGTGACAGTTATTACATAGTATTACAGCAGAATCTTTACATAAGAAAAAACCAAGGGCGGGTTGTTGCTGTCCTGAAAGCCTATTGGAAAACAAGTTACCGGTAAGCCTAACTTGCATTTTCCCAAAACGGCTTTCAGGACAGCACCTGAGAGGACAGTCGAGACTTACCCCCTTAGGGTGGGACCACAGCCTGTAAGACTTTTCTCCCGAACGCCTGATCATCTGCCGTCATTAGATCAAGTCTGTAATGACGGGCAAAAGTAGACAAGCTTGACCAGGTAGCTGCTCTGCAGATCTGTTCGGGGGTGGCACCAGCTCTTTCTGCCCAACTTACCGCAGCTGCTCTAGTAGAGTGAGCTCTTAGATTCTCCGGACATTCTTGACCTGAGATTGAATAAGCATTTAAGATGGCCATCCTGAGCCATCTGGCAATGGTTCCTTTTGACACCTGCTTTCCTTTTTTATCACCGGAAAATAAAATAAACAAGGCATCTGAACGTCTATACGCTTTTGTGGTTTCCAAGTAACATAAAACAGCTCTCTTGACATCCAAGGTATGGAATTCTTCTTCCTTTCTTCCTTTTGGATTAGAGCAAAATGAAGGCAGTATAATTTCTTGAGACCGATTTTTGAACGAAGCAACTTTCGGTAAAAAACTTGGGTCTGGTTTTAACACAATTCTGTCCGAAAAAATTAAACAAAAAGGTTCTCTGACGGACAAGGCTTGTAGCTCGCTGATCCTGCGAGCTGTAGTAACAGCCACTAAAAAAACAGTTTTTAACGTTAATAACTTAAGAGACGCTATATTCAAAGGTTCAAAAGGTTCCTTGGTCATGGCCTGTAAGACTACTGGCAAATCCCATGAGGGACAATCCTTTACCACTATCGGTCTGGACCTAACAAGGGCTTTAAAGAACCTTATTACTAATGGATCTGCTGAAACAGATCTTTCTAGGAATACCCCCAGCGCGGCTACTTGAACCTTCAGGGTGCTCACCGCTAACCCTTTGTCGGCTCCTTCCTGAAGAAATTCCAAGATAGAGGAAGTTTCTTCTACAAATCTGCCTGATACAGAGCACCATGTATTGAAAGTCTTCCAGACTTTGAAATAGATAGCCCTCGTGACCTGTTTCCTACTCGACAGGAGAGTTTCTATTAATCTGGCCGAAAACCCTTTTCTCCTGAGGAGTTGCTCCTCAGAAGCCAAGCCGTAAGACTTAGTTTTTTTATGTCTCGGTGAAACAGAGGACCTTGTAAAAGCAGGTCGTGTCTCAGAGGTAGATGCCAGAACGGTCTGATTTGCATCAGTAGAAGGGCAGAAAACCAAGGCCTTTTGGGCCAAAATGGGGTGATCAGAATTACTGTAGTATTTTCCCTCTTCATTTTTGCTATGACCTGCGGAATGAGCTGGAAAGGGGGAAAAGCATAACAAAGATGGAAATTCCAGCTGTGTGCTAGGGCGTCCGTCCCCGCAGCTGACTTGCTCCTGTCTAAGGAGAAGAACTGAGAGATCTGTGCATTCTCTTGATTCGCAAACAAATCTATCGCTGGCTGTCCGAATTTAGTGGGATTTCTTGAGAATCGTCCTGGATTAAAGGGTTAAAGAGGTTATGCCTTTCACCCAGCGAAGGGTCTTGTGAAACTCCAGCCTGCTCCACAGGTCTGGCCTCCAGGCTTGACCTAAAGGCCTGAAATGTGGTACAGAGTTCTTTCTTAAGGGTGGATATTAAGTCCCCACCCACGGAAGGAGCTTCTTTCAGCACCTCTTTAGTACAGTCTGCACAAAGTTTTACTCCAAGAATCACTGAGCTTCTCTTTGCAAACAGGGCATCGCTTCTTCACAATCTGAGCAGAGCCTTTTCCCTGTATAAACAGACAAGACAAAGCACGCACGCTCAAAAACAAAAATGACAGTAATAAACTGACACCCAGGTGCACTAAGGAAACTTAGCAGTAATCCCCTGTGCCCTACAAGCCAAGACCATCACCACCATGGCACCCCTATGTAGGAAGATACATCCATATAGACACCGACCAGACAGGGAGGTGGGAGGTGGGGAAAGGGGGAGATGGGTGAAGTAACCCCCCTAAGAGAGAGATAGCTAAAGGTAATGCAGGACACTTCCCTTACCTTAGCCTTGCTGGTGCCTTGGCTTGCCCCCTTAGCTGCAGTATCCTCCTCCATTGCAGAGTATTGCAGCAGCGTGCAGTTGAATGAGGACACGGTTCCAGGATTCAAAAACTCCCCCGCGCTGACCCGGAACCGGAAGTCCCCTTTAAGGCACCAGGAGACCCTGCCTCCTCCCTCTGCGCCGGAAATGACGCTGCGCCGACCCGGAAGCGCTGCCACTTCCTGCATACAGGACGCGTCTGAGGCCCTCCTCTGACGCCGGAGCCTCTCGCCTTGCGATGGGGTTTCACGGACCCCGCTGCTCCGCCGGAAAAACGGGCCGCAACTTCCGGGCGTACGGGCTCTCCCCGAGCACAGAAGAGGGGGAAGGAGCCCACGGACCGCCCTCACCAGGCAAGTGGGAGAGTCATTTCCCTCAAGAAAAAAGTAAGGGTGAGAACCACACGTCTCCCAGGCAGCCCTGAGAGATATCATGGCCCCCACCGGAGGTGTTCCTCCAGCTGGAGGAAACACAAAAAAACTGGAGAGTGGAAGGGGAGGCCTCCCTTTAAAGACTTGATTGGTGGAGGTGTTTCCTGTGGAGGAGGAGCCATGATATCTCTCAGGTGCTGTCCTGAAAGCCGTTTTGGGAAAAAAAAGTTATCTTTAAAAAAAAGGGGAAACAAATTGCTCTCACGCCCACAAGATCTACTTGTCATACACAATTTATATATCAAAACGTAGGTATGGTTGTCTGGTTTCAGGCAATGTGATCAGTTTTGTGATACGTATTTTATTTTTAGTTCCAGGAGCTTCTAAAGGACAAGAGGGACAAATAAACTCTCATTGACACTCATGTTAAAAAGACTTTAAAATGTTTCTGCAAAACACACAAAGACGCTCTTTTCTAAATCGCTGACATGCACAGATTTTTAAGTTTATCAACATAAATTTTATACCGATTTGTTCACAAAAGCCTTGTGTTTCAAACGGTGAAGTCGCTGTATCGATCGCATGTACGGTTGTGGATTTATTACGTTTTGTTTGAAGGCTTCGATAACTGATTTTGTGTGTGGATGAAAGCGTTTCTAATGGTATTTTGATTCCCTAAATAGCTTTCCTTACCTCAGTGCAGTCCTCCTCCCCCACCTCATGTGGAGAAAGCCTCTTGAGGGGGGAGGGGCAACCAGGCAAGTCAGGACACTCTCTATATTGCAGATAGAGAAAGGAGCTGTGTGATATTAGGCTTTATAAGTACTGAAGGAACACTGCTTGTATGTCCTAAAGATACTGTAGTGGTTATGGTGAATGGCTTTTGTGCGGGCTCAGCAATTCAGCATTCCCACTCGCATTTTCCTCAGGAAATGCATTGTCTAGTTAGTGGGAATGCTTCAATAAGCATTCCCAGTATTGATATTCGTTTTTTATTATTCTTAATTTTAATTTTAATTTTATTATTCCGTACGTTTTTTGGCTCTGCGTAACTTCTGCATACTTTCAGCTATTGAGACCATTCAACTTTTAAAATGTTCATCTCGTTCAGCTAACGATGGGACTTCTTCAAGTTTTTTTGTACTATTTATACTTTTTAAAATATTAAGCTTTTAGACACTTTTTTTTAACATTGAAGTCAATGAGAACATCCTTTTTCCTGCTTCAAAACACACGTTCTGCCAAAAGTTTCAGCTCCTTCATACTTTCACTTACAGACACCAAACAAACTTTAAAGCGGTCACAAAATATTCAGCTATCCAAACATGACTTTTTAGATTGATATCTTATACGGTTTTTGTGAAAACGCAATTTACGCTTAGTGATTTTTTTATCGGTTATAATGTAATCCTATGGAGCAGGTTTAGAGTGTGTCATGTGACCTTTAGAGTGGAGATCTTTGAAAACAAAAATTATCTTTAAAAAAAGGGCGAACAAATTGCTCTCACGCCCACAAGATCTACTTGTCATACACAATTTATATATCAAAACGTAGGTATGCTTGTCTGGTTTCAGGCAATGTGATCAGTTTTGCGAGAGGCATTTGACTTTTAGTTCCAGGAGCTTCTAAAGGACAAGTGCCTCAAACGCCCTCCCATTGACCGTCATGTTAAAAAGTCTAAAAAAAATTCCTGCAAAACACACAAAGACGCTCTTTTCTAAATCGCTGACATGGCCACATTTTTAAGTTTATCAACATAAATTTCATATCGATGCGTTCACAAAAGCCTTGTGTTTCAAATGGTGTAGTCGCTGTATCGATCGCATGTACGGTTGTGGATTTATTACGTTTTGTTTGAAGGCTACGATAACTGATTTTGCGTGTGGATGAAAGCGTTTCTAATGGTATTTTGATTCCCTAAATAGCTTTCCTTACCTCAGTGCAGTCCTCCTCCCCCACCTCATGTGGAAAAAGCCTCTTGAGGGGGAGGGGGCGACCAGGCAAGTCAGGACACTCTCTATATTGCAGATAGAGAAAGGAGCTGTGTGATATTAGGCTTTATAAGTACTGAAGGAACACTGCTTGTATGTCCTAAATATACTGTAGTGGTTATGGTGAATGGCTTTGGTGCGGGCTCAGCAATTCAGCATTCCCACTCGCATTTTCCTCAGGAAATGCATTGTCTAGTTCTTCTTCTTAATTTTAATTTTATTCCGTACGTTTTTTGGCTCTGCGTAACTTCTGCATACTTTCAGCTATTGAGACAATTCAACTTTTAAAATGTTCATCTCGTTCAGCTAACGATGGGACTTCTTCAAGTTTTTTTGTACTATTTATACTTTTTAAAATATTAAGCTTTTAGACACTTTTTTTTAACATTGAAGTCAATGAGAACATCCTTTTTCCTGCTTCAAAACACACGTTCTGCCAAAAGTTTCAGCTCCTTCATACTTTCACTTACAGACACCAAACAAACTTTAAAGCGGTCACAAAATATTCAGCTATCCAAACATGACTTTTTAGATTGATATCTTTTACGGTTTTTGTGAAAACGCAATTTACGTTTAGTGATTTTTTTATCGGTTATAATGTAATCCTATGGAGCAGGTTTAGAGTGTGTCATGTGACCTTTAGAGTGGAGATCATCCACAAAAAATATTATCTTTAAAAAAAGGGGGAACAAATTGCTCTCACGCCCACAAGATCTACTTGTCATACACAATTTGTATATCAAAATGTAGGTATTGTCTGGTTTCAGGCAATGTGATCAGTTTTGTGATACGTATTTTAGTTTTAGTTCCTGGAGCTTCTAAAGGACAAGTGCCTGAAATCTTCTCTCATAGACTCTCATGTTAAATTATCTAAAAAATGTTTCTGCAAAACACACAAACACGCTCTTTTCTAAATCGCTGACATGGCCACATTTTTAAGTTTATCAACATAAATTTCATATCGCTGCGTTCACAAGGGCCGTGTCTTTCAAACGGTGTAGTCGCTGTATCGATCGCATGTACGGTTGTGGATTTATTACGTTTTGTTTGAAGGCTTCGATAACTGATTTTGTGTGTAGATGGAAGCGTTTCTAATGGTATTTTGATTCCCTAAATAGCTTTCCTTACCTCAGTGCAGTCCTCCTCCCCCACATCATGTGGAAAAAGCCTCTTGAGGGGGGAGGGGCGACCAGGCAAGTCAGGACACTCTCTATATTGCAGATAGAGAAAGGAGCTGTGTGATATTAGGCTTTATAAGTACTGAAGGAACACTGCTTGTATGTCCTAAAGATACTGTAGTGGTTATGGTGAATGGCTTTTGTGCGGGCTCAGCAATTCAGCTATTCAGCATTCCCACTCGCATTTTCCTCAGGAAATGCATTGTCTAGTTATTATTTTTATTCCGTACGTTTTTTGGCTCTGCGTAACTTCTGCATACTTTCAGCTATTGAGACCATTCAACTATTAAAATGTTCATCTCATTCAGCTAACGGTGGGACTTCAAGTTTTTTTGTACTATTTATACTTTTTAAAATATTAAGCTATTAGACACTTTTTTTTAACATTGAAGTCAATGAGAACATCCTTTTTACCGCTTCAAATCACATGCGGTGCCAAAAGTTTCAGCTCCTTCATACTTTCACTTACAGACACCAAACAAACTTTAAAGCGGTGACAAAATATTCAGCTATCCGGCTATGACTTTTCAGATTGATATCTTTTACGGTTTTTGTGAAAACGCAATTTACGTTTAGCGATTTTTTTCAGAAAATGTAATCGGTTATAATGTAATCCTATGGAAGGGATTTAGAGTGTGTCATGTGACCTTTACAGCACAGAAAAATAAATAAAAGAATAAAAAATAAAATTAAAAACGCCCCTGTCCCCGGTAGCTCACGCGCAGTAGCGAACGCACACGTAAGTCCCGCCGACATATGTGAATGCCGTTTTAAACCACATATGTGAGGTATCGCCGCGTGCATTAGAGTGCCAGCAACAAATCTAGAACTAGATCTCCTCTGTAAATCTAAACTGGTAACCTGTAAAAAAAAATTAAAGCGTTGCCTATGGAGATTTTTAAGTACCGAAGTTTGGCGCCATTCCATGAGTATGCGCAATTTTAAAGCGTGACATGTTAGGTATCTATTTACTCGGTGTAACGTAATCTTTCACATTATACAAAAAAAATTGGGCTTACTTTACTGTTTTGTTATTTTTTGAATTCATGAAACAATTTTTTTCCAAAAAAAGGGCGTTTGAAAAATTATTGCGCGAATACCGTGCAAGATAAAACGTTGCAATGACCGTCATTTTATTCCCTAGGGTGTCTGCTAAAAAAACATATATAATATTTGGGGGTTCTGCGTAATTTTCTAGCAAAAGAATAATGATTTTTACATGTAGGAGAGAAGTGCCAGAATAGGCCCGGTAATGAGGTGTGTATAAAAGCCCGGTATTAAAGTGGTTAAGAACGAAGTGCCTTTTATCTCTGGGTTCCACAGGCAGTACCGGCAGGTGGAGGCAGTGTTTAAAAGACACTGGCACATTCTTATGAAGCACAAGGATTTGGCGAAATCCATCTCCAATGTGCCCAAATTTATTTACAAGAGAGCACCAGGCCTCAGAAATAAAATTGCTCCCAATGTCCCAGATCCGCCAAAGAAATTGGTTACCTTTCTGGACGGATCAGGGTTTCACTATTGTACGAGGTGCAAAGCATGCAAAACTACACGCAAGTCTGGTGCTAGTAAAAAGTTGACCCAGTTTAAATCTAATGCTACGGGTGAATCTTTCAAGATTAAGCCTTATATTACGTGTGGGTCAGATCATGTTACGTATGTTCTTGAGTGTCCGTGCTCTCTACAGTACGTGGGGAGAACTACACGTAAACTAAAGACACGAGTAAACGAACATCTGGCGAACATAAAAAAAGAGTTTTCCCAATCATAGCGTCTCAAGGCATTTTGCCAGTCATCATGACAGTGACCCTGGTCTTTGCACTTTCTATGCTATTGACAAAATCACTAGGAATTGGCGTGGGACCCATATGACACGTAGTGTCTCTCAAAATGAAATGAAATGGGTCCATAGATTGCGCACAATGCAACCATCAGGTCTCAACATTGAGCTAGATCTGAATTGTTTTTTGGCCAATGATTGATTCCTCAATGTTTTTCTAAGGTCTTTGAAATTAATACCAGGTTTATTAATCTTCTTTTGCTCTATCGCGAGCTGGATATTATGATGTCTATCCAGTTCAAGTCTATCTCCCCCATGTTGGGTTCGAGGTAGTAATTGGGATGTACGGTGGGGGCTTTATGCCCTTTTCTTATATCATTTGACCTTTTATATAATATGTTTTTTGATTATATATTTTTATTTGGTCAGTCATCGTATCTGCCATATAATCTGTAATGTCTCTCCATTATTATTGTTATACACCTTGAGACAATTGGGTAGAAAGGTTTATTATATTTATCATCTGGCGAGTCTGGTGATTCGCCTTGATTATCAGTATGCTGGTAAATTTCTGCCAACTTTGTTCTATTTATGACTGATTTTTAGCTGCCCCTTAGATATATCGGTATTCCCAATTTTCTTGTGGGATGTTGGGTCCATCTGATAACTAGTTCTGGGGTAAAGACAGTAGGGGTTCTTCATCTGGAGGTAGAGCATGGATGTTGTTATGGTATTCCAGATTAGACTCATTTAGCTGTCCTTTTGCTTAAACGCTGGTTTGCTCATGCACGTGCAGAGGGGAGCTGGGGAGGCCGTTTTTCCAACATCCCTTCTGTTCAGGCTGCATACTATGTTAACATCACAACATCACTAATTTCATTTATTTAGATCCACCTGATCCAACCAGCCCTTTACTCAATCGGAGTGAACATTTTTTTCAATTTGTTTACCTTTGAGTATCATGCTCTCTGGATGGCTGCATTGCACATCCGGAGGGACCCGAGAGATGCCGTTTTTTATTTTTTCGTCTAGCTCCGTGCAGGAGCTATTTAAGAAAGAAATTTTGCAATACTATTGTAGGGATGTTTTATTCAATGTATGCATTTGCTTGATTATGGTATTGTTAATGATTAATGAATGAATGCTTAAACGGCACTGGGGCTGTGTAGTTTGGAACTTTCCCTAATTGGACAATTGAGTAGCCATATTGACTACAAATACAGAGATGCATTGTGATCAGGCACGCCCCCCTGAAGACGAGTAATCGAAACGGACGTTGGAGGCAGTCCTGGTCACGAGACGCCCCCCCCGCTCTGGTGAAGCTGACAGGAAGGAGTTTATGGTGGAACTACGGCGGTGGTATCCGATCCTGATAACCCAAGTTTTGAACCGCAGATTGGCGGTGACAGGCCTGCAGTCCCAGTGCCGGGTAGGCACTTTTAAAGTAAGAGGCCATTTGGCTTTCCATTGTTTTTATTATTAAAACGTTATTACGCTATCGGTTCTCTTTTTTTGCATATCATCCTTATCTGGAACGCCTGGAAACGAGATTCAATAGTCCATATCCATGTGTGTGTAGGCACAATCCTGCACTAGCCCGTATGACCATCTTTTTAAGTAAAGTGGTCAACAGGCTCTGGTAAGAGCACTTTATATACAAAGCACCTTGGGTGGAAACAAGTGAAATTTGAAAAGTATGGTGGTGGCATTTTCTACTTTTCTCCACTAGGAAGATCACAGTAATTGTCAAGATTCGTTTGGCTTTCTTTGCATGTTATTGGGACTCTATTTTTATATTTTTTTGGTGTTTAACACAGTGAACCTCAGTGTTTTTTTGCTTACACTGCAGAGGAATCTGCGTATTCATGCACATCTGTGTGGGACATTTCTGCTGTATATTGATTTATATTGTTTCAGCAATCACTGTTCACATATGCTTTTGGAAACGTATTTTATTATTAATTGTTGCACGTTGTTGTGTGGTATTCCACATTTCACAATCACTATTGTGTGGTTGAGCGCCCTCTACCTTCCATTTTCATTAAAAAAAACAAACCAAAAAAAAACGTTTTTAGGCCGATATGTATTCTTCTACATATTTTTGGTAAAAAATAAAATAAAAATAAAAAATAAGCGTATATTGATTGGTTTGCGCAAAAGTTATAGGGTCTACAAAATAGGTTATTGATTTATTGCATTTTTTTTTTTTTTTTTACTAGTAATGGCGGTGAGCTGCAATTTTTATTGTGACTGTGATATTGCGGCGGACAGGTCAGACAATTTTTTAAAACCATTGACATCGATACAGTGATCAGAGCTATAAATAGCCACCAATTACTGTATAAATGTCACTGGCAGGGAAGGGGTTAACACTAGGGGGCGATCAAGGGGTTAATTGTGTTCCCTCACTGTGTGTTCTAACTGTGGGGGGGATGGGACTGACTGGGGATGGAGACCGGTCGGTGTTCTTATATACTAGGAACACACAATGTCTCCTCTCCCCTGACAGGATGTGGATCTATGCGTTTCACACACAGATCCATGTTCCTATTCTGTCACGAGCCATCGCGGGGGCCCGGTGGACATCGTGGCAGCCAGGCAGCGAATCGTCTCATTGTGCAAGCCTAATGAAATTAAACAACCATCAAAAAGTTTTGAAGAAGATACCTTTCAAATGTTTTCAAGGAAAGATAGTACATGAAAAGCCTGCTCAAGCGGTACACTATTTTCATCAAGTGAAAAATGACTTTTTAGTGCAAGCAAATATGATTCACTATTATCTGCCAAAAGTGAATGGCAAGTATCTGCAACTATGGCTCCATGTGTTACATTTGATGATCCAGAAACAAGTTTGTGTAATAAATTTGGGGAAATATTTAAGAAGATTTTCTCAAGAACATCTGATGGTACATGGACAAAAATCTCATCTCCCTCATTCAGTCCTTAAAGTAGAGGTTCACCCAAAAAATACATTTTTAACATTAGATTGAGGCTATTTAAGGGGAGCAGAAACAGGTATTTTTTTTTAAATCAATGCCCTACTTACCGTTTTCAAGATAGATGTTCTCCCGCCGCTTCCGGGTATGGGCTGCGGGACTGGGCGTTCCTATTTGATTGACAGCCTTCCGACCATCGCATACAGCGCGTCACGAGTTTCCGAAAGTAGCCGAACGTCGGTGCGCAGGCGCCATATAGAGCCGCACCGACGTTCGGCTTCTTTCGGCAACTGGTGACGCGCTGTATGCGACCGTCAGAAGGCTGTCAATCAAATAGGAACGCCCAGTCCCGTGAATCATACCCGGAAGCGGCGGGAGAACATCTATCTCGAAAACGGTAAGTACGGCATTGATTTTTAAAAAAATACCCGTTTCTGCTCCCCTTAAATAGCCTCAATCTAATGTAAAAAAAATTTTTTCGGGTGAACTCCCGCTTTAAGACCGGCCTGTAGAAAAGTCTAATCTGGGTAAAAGGTAAACAAAAGAAACACTGCTCATACACATGATTACAGTCTATTCTTAGTTCTTTTCTGCAATTTCCACAGCCTGAGTATATAATCGAAGGCAGGAAACTCAGAATCTTGGTTATGGAAGTTTGCTTGTTCACACAAATGTTTTGTTAGCCTGGAATTTGAAACTCGAATTCAGAAATACTGACTTTAATCAATCTGAAAGTTACTTGAATATCTACCTTCAATGACCGTCCTTAGACTTAATAGCTTTGGAAAAGATACATTTTCATATCTGTTTTGAAAATCTATAGCTCTTTTGTCATCATCAAATAAGCATTCACAGGATGACCATGGTGTTGTATGTAACTCTACATCTCCTGAAATTAATTTTTTTTTTGCAAAATAAATATTTAAATACCCAGATGCAATCTCTTTTCATGCGGATCTGCTCACACCAGGAGACACTTTTTCCCCACAAAATGAATGTACTGATTTGCCCTTTGGCTTGTTCTACAGTCAAAATTACTTTATTTTGCTGCAACCCCTTGAAATTATATGTGCACTCCTTTAGAATGGATATGCCAACAACTTTTAACCACTTGACAACTGGGCACTTAAACACCCTTAATAACCAGACCAATTTTCAGCTTTTGGTGCTCTCACGTTTTGAATGACAATAACTCAGTCATACAACACTGTAACCAAATGAAATTTTTGTCCTTTTTTTCCCACAAATAGAGCTTTCTTTTGGTGGTATTTGATCACCTCTGCGTTTTTTTTTTCCCGCTATTAATGAAAAAAGAACGAAAATTTTGTAAAAAAATGAATTTTTCTTCATTTCTATCATATCATTTTGTAAAAAAGTAATTTTCCTCATACATTTGGCCTAAAATGCATACTGCTACATATTTTTGGTAAAAAAAAAAAAAAAAAAATTTGGATATTATTTAGTCTGGGTGAAAGTTATAGGGTCTACAAGCTTTGGTACCAATTTCTGAAAATTGAACAATTTGATCACACCTGAAGTACTGACAGCTTCTCTCATTTCTTGAGACCCTAACAAGCCAATAAAGTACAAATACCCCCCAAATGACCCCTTTTTGGAAAGTAGACATTCCAAGGTAGTTAGTAAGAGTCATAGTTAGTTTTTTGAAGTTGCCATTTTTTCCCACAATTCTTTGCAAAATTAAGATTTTTTTTTTTTTTTTTTTTTCATACCAATATTGTCATTATAACAGGTTATTTCTCTCACATGGCATGTATATTCCACAAATGACACCCCAAAATATATTCTGCTGCTCCTCCTGAGTATGGCGATACCACATGTGTGAGACTTTTACACAGCGTGGCCACATACAGAGGCCCAACACCGAAGTAGCAACTTCAAGCATTCTAGGAGCATAAATTACACATCTAATCTCTCAACCACCTATTACAATTTGGAAGGCCCTGGAGCACCAGGACAATGGAAACGCCCACAAAGTGACCCCATTTTGGAAAGCTAACACCCCAACGTATAATCTATGAGGCATAATGAGTCTTTTGAACAGTTCATTTTTTTGCAGAGGTTTTTGGAAAATGTGGAAAAAAATGAAAACGCATTTTTTTTACACAAAGTTGTCCATTTATAGGATATTTCCAACACATAGCATGTACATAGCAAAAATTACACCCCAAAATATATTCTGCTGCTCCTCCTGAGTATGGCGATACCACATGTGTGAGACTTTTACACAGCCTGGCCACATAGAGACCCAACATCCAAGAAGCACCATCAGGTGTTGTAGGGACACAAATTACACATCCAATTTCCTTACAATCTATCACATTTTTGAAGGCCCTTCATATTTCTAACACAGCATGTACATACCAAGAATTGCACCCTAAAATACATTCTGCTGAGTAATGGGTACAAAAAAAAAGGATTACCTGTGTTTTTAGTAGTGCAATTGTCCACAGGAGGAGAGCCCTGATCCAGGCAGCAGGCAGGGACGTGGTCAGCGACAATGAATGGAATTGTCCAGGCAGCAATATTGTTCATAGTCGGTACATAGCCAGCAGTGCCAAAATATTGGTCCTGGTAGTAAGGCCAGGAAAGAATGGGGACAGGGGTAGAGGCTTCTCCCACCCAAATCTCTTTGAAGCCTCCGGGCAACCAGACCCTAATCTGGGAATGAGAAAACTAAAAAATTAGTTTTTTCATCCAGAAAAACAATTCTGGAGCCCCTCACATGTGTGAGACCCCTGTGTTCCCACTAGCATAGCAGGGTAAAAGATCAATCCAAGGGGCAGGCAAAAAACGTGGTCAAACAGTCCAGGGTCAATTCCAGAGCAGGCAGATGTAGGTACAGTTTAGGGTTAGGCAAAAGAGTGGTCGTATAACAAGCCAGGGTCAGTTCCAGAGAAAGCAGAGGTATTTTTAGCATTAGGCAAAATCGTGGTCGTATAACAGTCCAGGGTCGGTTCCGGAGAAGGCAGAGGTATGTAGAGTGCAGTGGCATAAGGGGTGTGGAGGAAAATGACAGGGAATTTGAATTTTGTTTACCTAATAATTTTCAATAGTGTGGTAACGGCGGAAACATGCACCTAAACAGAGGCCTGGTTGGGAGGGACAATCGGGACAATAAACTGTTGTGTCTCTTCTGACTCCTCCTCTGGCGCACACCCGGCATTTCTTCTGACGGGCTGCACCTGTTCGACGGGGGGGGATTTTGTCAGGAAAGTGCCGTTCGTGAAGTCTGCTCACGCAATCAGTGCGAAGAATGTCTGGTGGCATTTCAGGGAACAAAAGGGCGGTGATAACGTCTTCTTGGTAGAGTAGATATGGAACGGGATTCTGTGTTGCTTTTTTGTAGATAACATAAGAGTTATAGAAGGCCAAACTGAAAAAGTAAATGGACACTTTTTTATACCAGTGACGGGATTTTCGGGAGGGAAGATAGGGTTCAATCATCTGGTCATTGAAGTCTACGCCACCCATAAATAAATTGTAGTCGTAGACACAAGATGGTTTCTGCACTGGGCCGCTTCTTTTGGGGACTTCCACGTAGGTGTCATTGTGGATGGTGGTGAGCATGTGGACATCTCGTCTGTCCCTCCACTTGACAGCCAATAGCTCCTGGTTCCGTAAAGACGTCGTCTCTCCTCGTCTCAGCTTCTGATTCAACAATTTTTGGGGGAAGCCCTTTCTGTTTATTCTCACTGTGCCACATGCTGGGGTGTCTCTCCGGTAAAGATTTCTAAACAGGGGCAAGCTGGTATAAAAATTGTCCACGTAAAGGTGGTATCCTTTTCCAAGTAGTGGATAGATGAGCTCCCAGACGACTTTTCCACTTGTTCCGATGTATTCGGGGCATTCGGGGGGATGTAGTTGGGAGTCCTTCCCTTCGTAAACAATGAAGGAGTAGATGTACCCCGTGTCTCGGTCACACAGTTTGTACATCTTCACCCCATATCGGGCCCTTTTGCTTGGGATGAATTGTTTGATGCCCAGCCTGCCGTGGAATTTTACAAGGGACTCATCTATTGATATATTTTGTTGAGGGGTATATAACTGGGGGAATTTTTCAGAATTTTTTTTTGGAAGTGGCCGAATTTTAAATAATTTGTCAAAAGCAGGGTCATTTCGGGGAGGGCACTGGGTGTTGTCATTATAGTGGAGGAACCGTAGAATCATGAAGTATCGGGATCTGGGCATACGGGATGAGAAGACGGGCATGTGGTGGATGGCTTTGGTAGACCAATAGGCGTACCCTTTGTTTTTTTTTGAGAGACCCATATTGAAGGTCAGGCCTAAGAATATTTTAAACTCCTCTACGGTCAGGTCTCTCCAATGAAAGGGGCGGGCATAGCTGGAATCGGGGTTGCTTAGAATAAATTGCTGAGCGTAGAGATTGCACTGGGCCACAATAGATGACAATAATTCGTCTGTAAAAACTAAATGAAAAAAATCAATCGTGTCAAAATTATCGGTGTTCACCTGTACACCTGGTTGGGCGGTGAAAGGGGGGATACTTGATGCTCCAGAATTCGAAGGCAGCCACAGGGGGTTTTGAAGGCCATAGGGAAGGCTGGCATGGCCCCTATCCCTTTGGGGCAGAGAGGACACCCTACTGGTGCCTGACCTTTGTTGCACTGCTTGCGGGGTGGACGGCACTGCTTGCGGGGTGGACGGCACTGCTTGCGGGGTGGACGGCACTGCTTGCGAGGTGGACGGCACTGCTCGCGAGGTGGACGGCACTGCTTGCGAGGTGGACGGCACTGCACTAGTAGTAGGCTGCTCCACGCCAGAACGCCTTCTTTTAACGGGCACAGGTTCCTCCTCTGAATCAGTATCAGACCCGCTTCCTGTTACGGGCTCATAGGCCGAATCGGAATCGGACAGAGACTCCTCACAGCTGTCATCAGACGCCCATAGTTTCTGGAAGGCCTGCTCGGTGGTAAAAAAATGTTTTGCCATACTGGTGGCTAGTGAGGCTGGACTGCAGAACACTGGTGGGCACTAGTGGCACTGCAGTGGCGCAGGTGTAACTGATGGGCAAATGTGGCACTGGTGTGGCTCTGGTTGCACTGCTGTGGCTCTGGGGTCACTGATTAGCAGGCGGCACTGGTGGGCACAGGCGTCACTGCAGTGGTGCAGGTGGAACTGGTGTGGCACAGATGGCACTGGTGGGGCACAGATGGCACTGGTGGGGCGCAGATGAGCACTGGTGGGGTGCAGATGAGCACTGGTGGGGTGCAGATGAGCACTGGTGGGGTGCAGATGAGCACTGATGGGCACAGGTGGCACTGATGGGCACAGGTGGCACTGATGGGCACAGGCGGCACTGATGTGGCTCAGATGACACTGGTGTGGCACTGGTGTGGCTCAGATGACACTGGTGCGGCACTGGTTTGGTACAGGCGGCACTGGTTTGGTACAGGCGGCACTGGTGTGGCACAGGTGGCACTGATGGGCACAGGCGGCACTGATGGGCACAGGTGGCACTGATGTGGCAAAGATGACACTGGTGTGGCACAGATGACACTGGTGCGGCACTGGTTTGGTACAGGCGGCACTGGTTTGCTACAGGCGGCACTGGTGTGGCACAGGTGGCACTGATGGGCACAGGCGGCACTGATGGGCACAGGTGGCACTGATGGGCACAGGCGGCACTGATGTGGTTCAGATGACACTGGTGTGGCTCAGATGACACTGGTGCAGCACTGGTTTGGTACAGGCAGCACTGGTGTGGCACAGGCGGCACTGGTGTGGCACAGGCGGCACTGGTGTGGCACAGGCGGCACTGGTGTGGCACAGGCGGCACTGGTGTGGCACAGGCGGCACTCGTGGGCACAGGCGGCACTCGTGGGCACTTATGGGCACAGGTGGCACTTATGGGCACAGGTGGCAGTGTTGTGGCACTGATGTGGCAGTGTTGTGGTACTTTTGTGGCACTGGTGTTCACTGGTGTAGGACAGGTGGCACTGTTGGGGCACTTGTGGGGCACAGGTGGCACAGATGGCACTAGTGGGGCACAGATGGCACTAGTGGGGCACAGATGGCACTGCCTGGGGCACAGATGGCACTTCCTGGGGGACAGATGGCACTTCCTGGGGGACAGATGGCACTTCCTGGGGGACAGATGGGGCACTGCTGGGGATTGCTGGGCACTGCTGGCACTTACTATGATTTGAAAAAATCTCTCTCCTCTCCTCTCACGCTGCAACGGTGTGAGGAGAGGAGAGAGATGACCTGCATGTGACCCAGCCGCAGGGTTTGTTTACAAATGTGATCGCGCCGTCATTGGACGGCGCGATCACGTGGTAAGGAGCCGCGTCCATTGGCTCCTTACCGCGAGTGCTGTTGCTGCGGGTCCCGTAGACCCGGCGAGCACCGGCGATCGCGTGTGCGCGCCCGCTCGGGCGCGCACAACGCAGTCTCTGGGAGGACGTACATTGACGCCCTCCTAGAGTACAGTAACCGCTCTGTAGCCGTATTTTGGCTATAGGGCGGTTACCAACTGGTTAATATTGAATGTACTAATACTTCTGGCTGCAGCTTAGAAAGTCTTGCGTGCTGTGTGCAATCAAGTTGCTGAGGAGGACGAGAAGGGAGATCTTGTAAGTAGCAATGTTCGGTTGATATATAGTACAGTAACTCCTGCAGAGCCAAATATTCCACAACGTTTTTATATTCATCTGTGGTAAGAACCGAGCAGTTTCCTAAATGAAAGAAACAACTATTAAATGTAGATTGAAGGAAGGTTTCCTTGCTCCACTTATATTTGCAAACTGTCAAATTTGTTAGCATTATGATATCACCAGGCAATATGGCCAAACTCCAAAAAGCAGCAGTCCTCCACATAAGAATTTTACATTTGACTCCTGATTAGACATAGGAGGTAAGGAAAACCGTTTTCTGGGGATGACGGAGTGAGCGTGCGACGTGTGTGGGCGGGCTCTGCTGCTGCGATGCTCCATGTGTGAACCATCCCCCCCCCCCCCCCGCCGACAGCTCTCTATCTCCCGTCCTAGATACGGCTACGAGCGGAGGTGAATGCCCGGTCATTGTGGGTAGCAGAGCAGAGAACAGTAGCTGGGCTTTGGTGTTTTTCAGCCCCCCCCCCCCCTTCGGCTGCATACTTCATACTCGCAGATCGGCATACCTGCATACCTGTGGATGTAATCTGACCCCCCCGGTTTCTCGGAGCATAGCACGTCATTGAATCCTGCTTTCAGAATTGAGCTTTGGCATCCCCAGCATCCCCACAACTGTGGCTTCTCCTCCTCCTGCTGGCTCCCCTCAGCTCTCCTGGACATTCTACCAGCAAATGATAGCACAAGTAGGTTTGATTTTTATTACTTACTTGTGTATACACTGAATGCTGCTCCCTTACTGAGTGAAAATTAGGAGA
Organism: Rana temporaria; assembly: GCF_905171775.1. Taxonomy (NCBI): domain Eukaryota; kingdom Metazoa; phylum Chordata; class Amphibia; order Anura; family Ranidae; genus Rana; species Rana temporaria. Next base: position 83,031,626 of record NC_053495.1, on the reverse strand, counting down.
ATGGGAGAGATGCTGAGGGAAAAAAAATAGAATAAGGACATTTATGTGAATGAGCTGCACTAAGGCATAAATTGCCTAAGAAAGAGGAGATTCTGTGAAAAGGAGGCGGGGGAAAAAATAAATAAAAATACAGGGTCAGATCCACAGATAATTAGATGGGGGCAGCCTTTTAGAGATACGCTACGCCGCCGTACCTTACCTGGCGGATCTTCGAATCCTCAAAGAATTTGCGCCTTACGTTACGGCGGTGTAGTGTATTTCTGGCGGCGGAGTACAAATCGGCGGTGTGAAGAAAATAGACTTTATTCTGGATTTTCTCATAGGTTCTGTTTGTTTTTTAAGAACCCCTGGACCGATCTGGGTGAAATTTGGATATGTTGGTCCCCCAGATCGGAGCTATCAGGGCATATGTAATTGTAGGGATACCTTGTGTGGAAAGGGGTGTTCCAACTTTTGGGAAACTTGGGGTGCTCTCTGCCTGGAGATAATTGGTGTATTCCTTAACTGATTTCAATATCTCCCAGGCAGAGCTTGCTGTGATAATATCATCTGCAGTGTCATGTAAATGAACTTTGGTCTGTCTCTCAAGAAGCGTTCATTGTGTGAATTTCTATAGTTTAGCAGGTGAGAAGATCTCACCTCGTCTGGGTAAATGACCAGTAATTAACACATGTGGATTACATCGGAGACAGGACGTCTGTCTCCTAAGAGGTCTATTGTAGGGGGGGGCTCGTTAGTAAAACCATTGTATGATGATGTGTGAGGAGATTATCATTGTTCATCGGATTACGTCAAGTATTCCTTTTGCTGTATATAAGTAACCTCCAGTCTCAATAAAGCTATTCTATATCTGGACACCCTTCATGAAGTCTTGGCTCATGTTTGGGGGGGGGGAGATTATAACAATTCGGAAGAATCATATTGGAAACTGCATTCATCTCCACTATTCCTCTACCTCCTATGGTAGCGATAATCCCCTATGCTCGGCGATTGAGGGACGGAAAGAAGGCCGCAGTACCATAACCACTGCAGGTCTTAACAGGCGGGTAGGGGGGCGTGATTCATTTAAATGAATCGCGTCCCCGCGCCGAATGAACTGCGCATGCGTCGTTCCGAAATTTCCCACTGTGCATTGCGCTTAATGACGTTGCTAGGACGTCATTTTTTTAACTTAGACGTGAGTTACGTCCATCCCTATTCACGGACGACTTACGAAAAAAAAAAAAAAAATAATAATTTTGACGCGGGAACGACGGCCATACTTAACATGGCAAGTCTATCTGTAAGCTGCAAAATACCAGCTTTAACTATACACCGGAAAAAGCCGACTACAGACGACGTTAGAAAATGCGACGGCCGCGCGTACGTTCGTGGATCGTCGTAAATCGATAATTTGCATACCGGACGCGGAAAACGACGCAAACTCCACCCAGCGGGCGCCAAAGTATTGCACCTACGACCCGAAGGCGTACAAAGCCGTACGCCTGTCGGATCGAACCCAGAAGCCGTCGTATCTTGGTTTGAGGATTCAAACTAAAGATACGACACGGGTAATTTGAAAGTAAGCCGGCGTATCAGTAGATACGCCGGCGTACTCCCTATGTGGATCTGGCCCTAAGTCTCTATTCCCTGATAAAATCCAGAAACTGAGTAGAACTTGAATGGCTCCCAGTAAAACTAGGAGTAAAACACAGACGGTTACCCCTTGTTCCTCCCCCGTATCAAGGGCAGTGAAAGGTGCAGCGAAAGCAGAAGTAAAATCTCCTATAATAATAAAATCTCCTCAAGTTACTGGAAAACCGGTGGAAACTCAAACAATGGAAAAAGAAACAGAGCAACCCTCCTTTGTCAAAGATATTATGGAAGCAATTAAAAAAAGCAGTGAGGCTCTTACATTTAAAATAGATGCCTTTGCAGTGGACTTTAATATAATGAGACACGAGTTTGATAAGGTGCAGCAATAGAAACTCGGGTCTCAAAAATGGAAGAAAAACAAAAAATGGACAAAGGAGAATGGCATATAATGAAAAAACAAATTAAGACACTTCAAGAAAGGGCCATTGAAACAGAGAGCCGATTAAAAAGGAACAACATACGGATTTTAGGACTGCCGGAGCGAGCAGAGGGGGACAATCCGGTAGAGTTTTCAGAGAAATTACTGACGAACATATTGGATAAAAAGATCCCCGACATTTATAATAGAGAGAGCACATAGGATCTCTTTCCGTGTCCTCAAGCCAGGGGAGTATCCTAGACCCTTTCTGCTGCGTCTATTACATTTTAGAGACAGAGATCAAATTCTATCAGCAGCCAGGATAAAGGGGGGCATACAATTTGAGAAGCTGCTGTTTTTTCCAGATTATCCTCCGGAAATACAGGAACAAAGAAGAGCCTATATGGAAGTTCGAAAAAGACTGAGAGAAGGGGTTAAAATATAGTCTTTTATACCCCAGTAAACTGTAATCATGAGACACCAACACGTTTTTTTGGAACGCCAGCTGCGGTGGCAGAGTGGCTAGATAGTAGATAAAAAAAAAAAGGGTATATGTTAGGGAGGGTTAATGCTGTTTTGATACTCTTCTCTCTCTCTCTCTTTTCTTTTTCCACGGAATAATGTTATAAAATGATTGCTATGAAGGGACTGCTAAGAGAACTTGACCACCAGGCACGAAAACCCCCTTAATCACCAGACCAATTTTCAGCTTTCGGTGCTCACATTTTGAATGGCAATAACTCAGTCATACAACACTGTAACCAAATGAAATTTTTGTCCTTTTTTCCCCACAAATAGAGCTTTCTTTTGGTGGTATTTGATCACCTCTGCGTTTTTTTTTTCCGCTATAAATGAAAAAAGAAAGAAAATTTTGTAAAAAAATGAATTTTTCTTCATTTCTATTATAAAATTTTGCAAAAAAGTAATTTTTTTTTCATAAATTTGGCCTAAAATGTATACTGCTACATATCTTTGATAAAAAAAAAAAAAATGGTTATTATTTAGGCCCCTTTCACATTGAGGAGTTTTTCAGGCGGTACAGCGCTAAAAATAGCGCTGCTATCGCGCCTGAAAAACTCCTTCACTGCAGACTCAATGTGAAAGCCTGAGTGCTTTCACACTGAGGCGATGCGCTGGCGGGAGACAAAAAAATCTCCTGTCAGCAGCATCTTTGGAGCGGTGAGAGGAGCGGCATGTATACCGCTCCTTCACCGCTCCTTCCCATTGAAAACAATGGGAAACCGCGGCAATACCGCCCGCAATGCGCCTCTATAGAGGCGCATTGCGGGCGGTATTAACTCTTTATCGGCCGCTAGCGGGGGTTAATACCGCACCGCTAGCGGCTGATACCCGCGGCAAATCCGGCGGTATAGCGCCGCTATTTTTAGCGGCGTTATACCGCCACCGCAGCTCCCGCCCCAGTCTGAAAGGGGCCTTAGTCTGGGTGAAAGTTATAGGGTCTACAAGCTATGGTACCAATTACTGAAAATTGATCAATTTGATCACACCTGAAGTACTGAGGACATCTCTCGTTTCTTGAGACCCTAACATGCCAGAAAAGTACAAATACCCCCCAAATGACCCCTTTTTGGAAAGAAGACATTCCAAGGTATTTAGAAAGAGGCATGGTGAGTTTTTTGAAGTTGTAATTTTTTCCCACAATTCTTTGCAAAATCAAGATTTTTTTTTCACAAAATGTTCATATTCGCAGGTTATTTCTCACACACAGCATATGCATACCAGTAATTACACCCCAAAACACATTCTGCTATTCCTCCCGAGTATGCCGATACCAAATGTGTGAGACTTTTACATAGCGTGGCCACATACAGAGGCCCAACATGCAGGGAGCACCATCAGGCGTTCTGGAACACCCAGACCAATTCTGACATTCCTCTCCTACATGGAAAAATCATCATTTATTTGCTAGAAAATTACATAGAACCCCAAAACATTATATATGCTTTTTTAGCAAAAACCCTAGAGAATACAATGGCGGTCGTTGCAACTTTTTATCACGCATGTTATTTTCGCTGCAATTGTTCAAATGCGTTTTTTTGGAAATAAAACGGTTTTGTGCTTTAAAAAAAAAAACATTAAAGTTAGCCCAATGTTTTTGCATAATATGAAAGATGAAGTTACGCCGAGTCAATAGATACCCAACATGTCACCCTTCAAAATTGCACACACTCGTGAAATGGCGCCAAACTTTGCTACTTAAAAATTCCCATAGGCGACGCTGTAAATATTTTTACTGGTTACATCTTTTTAGTTGGAGAAGAGCTCTAGGGCCAAAAGTATTGCTCTCGCTCTAACGTTCGCAGCGATACCTCACATGTGTGGTTTGAACACCGTTTCCATATGTGGGCGGGACTTACGTGTGCGGTCGCTTCTGTATACGAGCACGCAGGAACAGGGAGCGCTTGAAAATTTTTTTTTTATTGTTCATTTCACTTTATTTATTTTAGTTTGACACGTTTGAAAATGGAAAAACTCTTTATTTTATTGTGTATCAGATCAGGCAACGATTGTGATTGTTGGACAGAGGTAATTAGGCAGTGTATCATCTCATCAATGCTGAGGGGCATGATATCTACACAGGAATGATGCCCTTTATGAATGCTCTCATTACTTTTGCTTGTTTTTATGCCACTTATTTAGTGAAATGTAAACACAGGGTCTGCAGGTAAAATCCTCCTTTTAAAAAACAATGGGGCAGAGCTGGGCACCATTTTAGCAGCAGGAGACACTGTGTTTTAGCACCTGAACGCAGTCGCTCTTACTGCGTGTGTGCAGTTTACTAACACCTGAACGCAGTTGGTGTGACTGCGTCTGTTTTGTTACATAGCACCTGAACGCAGTCGCTCTTACTGCGTGTGTGGAGTTTACTAACACCTGAACGCAGTTGGTGTGACTGCGTCTGTTTTGTTACATAGCACCTGAACGCAGTCGCTCTTACTGCGTGTGTGCAGTTTACTAACACCTGAACGCAGTTGGTGTGACTGCGTCTGTTTTGTTACATAGCACCTGAACGCATAAATATGGCTGGAAGGACAAAGAGAGGCAGAGAGTCACGAGGGCAAGCAGGCTCTGCATCTAGAGGTAACGCTGGTGGTGGATGTGGTGCATCCTCTTCAGCACGTGGCCGTTCGTCCTTTTCGGGAGCTGGCCGTGTTGAGCCTCAACATGCAGAGGAATTAGTGGAGTGGATGACCAAGCCGTCCTCATCCTCTCTCACACAGACTGATCATAGTTTGTCTGGCAAAGCAGCTGCCAAGGCGTCCTCTTCCCTCTGCACAATGGCATCACACAACAATCCTTCCCTAGTCCCACCGTGTCCTCCTGAGGAGTCCCCCGAACTGTTTCAACACAGTGTTGGGTACATGCTGCATGAAGATGCGCAGCGTTTTGAAGACTCCGAACACAGATAGAGGAAGGCATTGATGTGAGCCCAGGGAGAGGGGGTGGCCGCGAGGGACAACAATCTGGGAGTGATGTTCCCCCAGCTGGAGCATACTGCCAGGTTGTCGACAGTGATGATGAGGAGGGAGGGGATGATGAGGTCACTGACTCTACCTGGGTGCCTGATAGGAGAGAGGAGGAGGAAGAGGAGGAGGACAAGGCACAGGCACATCTCCAAAGAGGCAGGATGCCCTCCAGGGGTCAGCTTAAGGGCAGCACACCAACTGCATTATGTGGCACTGCTGTGTCTCAACGGTACAGCAAAAGTTCTTTGGTGTGGGCCTTTTTTTGAAACATATCCATCAGATCGTACCTTTGCCGTTTGCAACATATGTCTCAAGCGTATCTCGCGTGGCCAAAACATCACCCGCTTGGGCACCACATGCTTGTCCAGACATATGTCGAGCTGCCATGCAGCTCGTTGGCAAGCATACCAGAAAGACCCACACCAAAGACCAAAGCGTACCTCCCCTTGCCCTTCTGTGACCTCCAACCCCACTAGACCCCCAGTCCTCTCTGAAGCCTGCACTGAAGTTGTAGAAATAGGTGTGTCACAACCTAGTAGTGGTAGTACATGCGGGCAATCTACTGATAGTACCAGACAAATTTCCCTGCCCCAGCTGCTGCAGCGCCGAAAGAAGTACACTCCCAGCCATCCTCATGCCCAGCGGTTGAATGCTAGCTTAGCAAAATTGCTAGCACTTCAACTGTTACCTTTTCAGTTGGTAGATTCTGCCCCCTTCCGTGAGTTTGTGGAATGTGCAGTACCTCAGTGGCAAGTACCCAAACGCCACTTTTTCTCACGGAAGGCGATTCCGGCTCTCTACCAGGCATGTGGAAGGCAATGTCCATGCCTCGCTGGACAGGGCGGTCAGTGGTAAGGTGCATCTTACCGCTGACTCATGGTCCAGCAGGCATGGACAGGGACGTTACCTGTCTTTTACGGCCCATTGGGTGACTCTGCTGGCAGCTGGGAAGGACGCAGGGCAAGGTACAGTAGTTTTGGAGGTTGTTCCGCCACCACGCCTCCAAAACACTACTACTGCTTGTGACACACCTCTCTCCTCCACCCCCTCCTCTTCTTCCTCCGTGGCCTCTTCCTGTGGTGATGTTTCCTCTGAACCAGCCGTGCTCTGTAGGCGTACGAGGGGCTACGCAGGAATGCAGGCCAAGAGATGACATGCGGTGCTAGAGCTGGTGTGCTTGGGGGACAGGAGCCACACTGGGGAAGAGGTTCTTTCAGCTCTGCAGGGGCAGGCTCAGAGGTGGTTGACGCCACGCCAGCTGAAGCCTGGAATGGTGGTCAGCGATAATGGCACCAACCTCCTCTCTGCCCTGCGACAGGGAAAACTCACCCATGTGCCCTGTTTTGCGCATGTTCTCAATTTGGTGGTGCAGCGGTTCTTGGGCAGGTACCCGGGCTTACAGGATGTCCTGAAGCAGGCCGGGAAAGTGTGTGCATTTCCGGAGGTCATATAATGCCAGTGCTCGGCTGACAGACCTCCAGAGGGAATACAACCTGCCCAAGAACCGCCTAATCTGTGACATGCCCACCAGATGGAACTCTACGTTGGCCATGCTGCAGCGGCTGCACACGCAGCAGAGGGCCATCAATGAGTACCTGTGCCAATATGGCAGCAGAACTGGCTCAGGGGAGCTTGGGTTTTTTTCACCACGCCAGTGGGCCTTGATCAGGGATGCATGCACTGTCCTGTCACCATTTGAGGAGGCCACAAAGGATGGTGAGCAGTGACAGTGCATGCATCAGTGAGACTGTCCCGCTTATTCACATGTTGCACACCCTACGTGGAATAATGGACAGGGCCCTTGAGGCAGAACAGAGGGAGGAAGAGGAGGACTTCCTTACCTCTCAAGGCCCCCTTTATCCAGACACTGTTCCTGCTTGCCCACCTAGAACACAGGAAGAGGAGGATGAGGATGAGGAGGAGGATGATTGTATCAGCAGCATGGAGGTGGAGCCTAGCACTCAGCATCAACAGCAGCAGTCTTCAAGGGATCATTTACAGTCCCAAGGAACACGTGGACTTTTACGTGGCTGGGATGAGGTGGCTGTGGATCCTGTCGTCCTCAGTGACCCAGAGGACTCTGCCCCGAATGCCTCTGCAAACCTAGGCTGCATGGCCTCCCTGATCCTGCAAAGCCTGCGTAAGGATCCTCGTGTACGTGCTATCAAGGAGAGGGATCATTACTGGCTGGCAACTCTCCTTGATCCACGTTACAAGAGTAAGGTAGCGGACCTTATGTTGCCATCGCAGAGGGAGTAGAAGATGAAACTTCTGCGGGAGGCCTTGCAGAAGGGTCTGTGCAATGCGTTCCCAGAACCGGGGGGGATTACCAAAACCTGGCCCTGGACAACGTCTTGCTGAGGCTTCGGTTAATCAGAGAAGGAGCGGTGGAGAAGGTGGCCGTCTGCCCGATGCGTTCAGACAATTTTTTAGTCCGCAGCTCTAAGGTCTGACCGGTTCCAGCAACCATCGCCAGCGTCTGGTTCACATGGTCCGGGAATACCTAGCGGCAAGATCCGACTTGGACACCTTCCCCACGGAAAATCCTCTGGCTTACTGGGTCTTGAGGATGGATCACTGGCCAGAGCTTGCACAGTACGCAATTGAGCTACTGGCTTGCCCTGCATCCAGTGTTCTTTCAGAACGCACATTCAGTGCTGCTGGAGGCTTTTTGACCGATCACAGGGTGCGCCTCTCCACCGACTGTTGATCGACTGACCTTCATCAAAATGAATCAGGCTTGGATCAACACCAGCTACCAAGCACCTGATGCTGTTACTGAATAATATTTTTTTTGTTGAAATGTCAGATCCCTTTGAGACTGCTGATGCTGAGTGACTGTCCTGTCATGCTGCTGATGGAATATCCTTCTCCTCCTCACTTTTCTTGCTGATAGCTAGTAAGAAATGTTGTTTTTCTGTGCTCCGCCACCAGTGCCTAAGGCCTAATTTTTCTGCCCCTGTTTAACAGGGGCTCCTAATAACAATTTTTGATGCAATCCTTTGCACGTGGCTCCTTGTTGCGCTCCAATTACAGATATTGGGAGGGGTTGCAGTGTTGTGTTGTGCCTACGGACACATTTTTGTGCCCCTGTGTAACAGGGGCGTCTAATAACAATTTTTGATGCAATACTTTGCACATGGCTCCTTGTTGCGCTCCAATTACAGATATTGGGAGGGGTTGCAGTGTTGTGTTGTGCCTACGGACAAATTTTTGTGCCCCTGTGTAACAGGGGCTCCTAATAACAATTTTTGATGCAATACTTTGCACGTGGCTCCTTGTTGTGCTCCAATTATAGATATTGGGAGGGGTTGCAGTGTTGTGTTCTGCCTACGGACAAATTTTTGTGCCCCTGTGTAACAGGGGCGCCTAATAATTTTTGATGCAATACTTTGCACGTGGCTCTTTGTTGCGCTCCAATTACAGTATGTTTGAGGGGTGCCCTTTTTTCAAAAATTTGGCATTGTTATGATATTGTTGCCACACAGCACGTGCGCAAGCAGTATTAAATTACTTTGTTCTTATAATAATTTCATGTTGTGAAGGGACATTTCTAAACACGTGCCACTACTATAGACACACAGCAGGTGTGATATTTGAAGGAATTTTTCATATTTTTTTTTCACTTTAAGCATCATTAAAATCGCTGCTCCGGAAAAACGGTCGTTTTAAAAAAAAAAAATTCCATTGATACATGTTCCCTGGGGCAAGATCCGGGTTCTGAAAGACGTTTTCCAACATTAAATTGAATATTGGTCTTTAAAATTAGCGTTTTTGAATTCGAACGTTCGAGTCCCATAGACTTCAATGGGGTTCTAAATGTTTGTGCGAACCCGCGGTCTGTTCGAACGTTCTGGTGCGAACCGAACCCGGGTATGTTCGGCTCATCCCTACTCGTGACATCAAGCTGATTGTCCGATAGGTCCCCACATCTACAAATGTATACTGTCCTCCCTGGCCTGTGTGGAGATTTTTTGTATTACGTAGTTTAATGTGAGAAATCCTGGGCGTAGGAATAGATCTTGCACGCACCCATGAATATAATTGTGCAGTATTATACATGACTATTAGTGGGGGTTCTGCTATTTTATACGGTCACTCATTTGTGTTCTTTTGTTTGTCTTTACTTACAGTTTTACTTTATTTTATGTCCTGGTCATGCTTGCTATTCCATATGGGATTTATTTTTTAGCGATTCCTTTTCAATTTTGCTTTCAGGTTGACATCCTGAGCAATCCATTACAATAAATAAACTGGTCCTATAATTTTGGCAAGCTTCACTTCACTTCTCATCTTTTCCGTCACTCTTCCCTAATTTCCTTCCCCTTCTTATCTCTTCCTGTTTTCCTTCCCCCCTCCCCCTCTACCCGTTATTCTCCTTTTCGTTCATTTCCCTTCCCAAGACAAGAATAATGAGGCGAGACATACTACTCACACATGTGTAATATATACACACACGTGTTTTTACACAATACTCTCTCTCTCTCTATATATATATATACATACATACACACACACACACACACATACATATATATTACACACATGCACGTGCTCTTTACTACAAATATTATGATTTGTTCCGTTTTGTTTTTCGGTTGCCTTTTTTCTAGTTCACTTTAACATTTTATGGGTACTTTTTAAGAGTGCCTCCTTCTCAATCACATGCTTTGGTCTGAATTTCTTTGTGGTCACAGGGGATAACAATCATTAATTTGTTGATTGGAATCTTCATCACCACCTCTTTGGCCACATGATCAGTGGTAAAAGAGTATATATTCAATATCCATTTCTGTGTTTGTTAGCTATGATTAAGCACTAAGTTATAGTGAGAAACGCGTCAGATTTCTGTGGCTTGTGACACGGTCTTTACAATAAAAGCAACATCTTTTTGGAGTGCGGCTGTCCAGACTTTTCCCTTCATTTGCATCAGCTGTGATTTTTTTTTTTAAGCAGATGATTAGAGCCTGAGGCTCCAAAAAAAGGGTGGGCTCGGGGCACAGAGCACTGCGCCCGAGCCCACCCAGTTGTGTAACAATACCAAATATTTGCTATGGTCTTCCTGCTTCTCCTCCCGGGCCAATCGGGTCATAGGACTCCTAAGGTTAGGTCACTGATGTCCGCTGTCCATCTCCTGCACAGGGAGGGGTCATTTTGTTTGCCGCCCCCCAAAACATTGAGCACCAGCCGCTGCTGCAATGGGGACACTAGTTCTGGTGACATTTCAGGATTACCTCACTTCGTAGGATTCCCACTTTCGGCTATGGAACTGGAAGTGAAGCGAAATCTCCTCAAAAATGCCACAGGTGGCAAAAAAAAAAAAAAAAAACCCTGGCAAGTATTATACACCTCCCTTACTTTATCAAAAATAAAACGTTTTGCCTTTAGTTTTACTTTGTAGAAGCCGATTAGTTACTATGTACATCTGCTCCAGTTTTAGCGACTTCCCCCAATAGAATGGCATGTTTCCTTGCAGAGCACTGCATAGACACAGGCTGGGTTTTATTTTCAGAAGCTAATATACTTCAATAATACTCACATGGCCCTGTACAGCATTCTGGGTCGATGCTAATACTGCAAGAAACTCAGCGTCAGTAGAAGTTGTATAGTTTCCGTGTGAAACGTCAACATTCGAGCCTTGGTGGTTTTCACTGACTGACAACTCTGAGAAGTCACGATGTAAGCTTGCTTCTGGTCTCTGATTTGTACTGGTGACATGTTCACAAACGTTCCGTGGAAAACTAGCACCCACTTTCTGAGGAGGCCACGTGTCCCCACTAGCAATTAGAGGTGGTGGCTGTCCAGCTGCTACACCACTACCCACATAACAGGGGTCTGACAAAGACTGACCACTTCTACACAACGTATGCTCCCAGGGGCTGCTACACTGTAAATGTACACGTTGCCCTTCATAAAAGTGACCCCCCTCGAAACACACAGTATTTCCGCCTATTCCTTGAGGCGGAATTGAGGTTATGGTAGGTGCCCCAATAAAGACGTGTATTCTACTCCCGTCAGTCATATTTGTTGTCTGTATGGCGTTTGTTCCTAAACCGCCCCGCTTTGACCCCCCATAGTCGTTCCGTAAGTTAGCAATTTTCCACGCCCCCATTTAACGGACAGGCGACAGAAACCGGAAACTGTACACCCGCCATATTTAAATCTGGAAACGCCGAACAAAACGTAAAAATAACACGAATGCGCTAAACGTATACATTACCTGATAGGGGGCGCTCTTCTATTTCCCCGCACACGTAAAGTGGAGCGACCACGGAGTCTGCGCAGGATAGTTGTGGCTGTTGCCAAGAGAACGGAGTCAGCGGTGTTAGCTGCTAGGCGAAAGAGTCGGGAACGTACCCGCCTGTTGTCGAGGAAATATGGTAAGGTTATCAATGTGTGATTAAGAAAAATGCCTCTACACACTACCAGTTAGGGGTTGTCCAGAATAACACGATGCTATAGTTTACCAGTTGTAGCTATTTCCCCTGGCAGTCTGTTACATATAGATAGATCTTTGTGATAGTAAGAAACAAATGCTATTTTAGTCTCATGGTGTGTTAGCAGAATGAAGTGTTTCCATGTGTGGCAGTGACGGCAGCTCCTCTGAAAAGCAATCCAAGCACAGATCAGTTTTCAAAGGTGTTTTGACAGGTGGTGAGGAGTTATGCCCGGTACACACGATCCGATTATCGGACGAATGATCGTCCGTTTTTTTTTTTTTGTATGCTAATCTCACGTCGAATCTGATGAGTTTACTAAAGTCATGAAAATTCTTGTACGGCAGAATAAAAAATCGGAAGTGATGTCATGTGTTGTAATGCATTTGTATTGCATTTTCGAACGACAGCTGTACTGATTATACGAAAATCGGACGATCTGGCATCGTACGAAAAAAAAATTCATGCACGTCCGATAAATAAAATAGGATGAACTGTCCCGATCGGCTCTCGGAAGCGCTGTACTAATGATCCGATTATCGTACGATCGTTTCGAAAGCGGCATTTTTCGTACGATTTTCGGATCGTGTGTAGGGGGCATAAGGGTGGGCTCACCCCGCAGATCAGAAAATGTCTCACCGCCTGTGATTAGCGATGAGCAGTGTAAGCTTCCTGGCGGGCTTGGGCACGTGGAGCTGCAAACAAGCCTGAGCCAACCCTTAGTGAGGAGGCAATATGTTGCCTCCTCATTGCCTGATTTAACCTGTTAATTGCTGTACCACCGCACCACAATCGTGTGCATTGCACGCAATTGGGGGGTGGTTGCAGAATATACCCATTAAACTACATTAGTCACGACATGCTGTTTGTTTTGCCAAGGCCGCGTATATTGCCATTGCACCCACGGCATGTCTACAGCTGTGAGAAGCTGTATGTTTAGTGTTCAGGTAGGCGGTCGAGAGGCAGTAAAACTGCAGCTCTACCACCTGATTTTACTGCCCTTGGCCACATGTGTGAAGGAGCCCTAAAGGGTCACCATACACCTTACAATCTAACCGTGGATTTTAGATTCAGCAAGCCATGAAATATTGGGACTGACCTACCTACCTTATCTATATTTAACCCAGCCACCTGCACTACATGTTTGGTGATAGATGTTAAAGGAGATTGTAATGTGTGTGGTAAGCTTTAGGCTAACCATACATAGTGCCATATAACCGCTGCACAATCGACTTTAGATCTACCAAAACTATATAATATGAAGGCCTGCTTAAAGCGGTGGTAAACTCATGCACATTTAAAAAAAAAAAAAAAAAAGCTACCTGCAAGTTAATAGAATAATGTGCCAGTATGCACCACATACTAACACATTGTGACATATTTACCTATAAGCGGAGGTCCCACTAAAAAAAAAAAAAAATTAAAAGCCAGCAGCTACAAATACAGCAGCTGCTGACTTTTAATATATGAACACTTACCGCCATTCTCGGTGAGGGAATCGGGAAATGAAGCGTTGCGGCTTCACTTCCCAGTTCCCTACTGTGCATTCGTAAATTGCGCTGCGCGTCTTCACTGGTTCCCGCTGTGTTCTGGGAGCTGTGTGTCTCCCAGAAGACAGCGGGGGGTACAGAGTAGGCGCCAGAAGTGGCGTAGATCACCAAGGTCATCTATGCCAGGAAGTGGGAGCAAATGCCTGTATTAGAAAGGTATCTGCTCTCCCCTGAAAAGTGCCAAATGTGACACCGGAGGTGGGGAGGATTCCAAAAAGCAGAAGTTAAATTTTTAGGGTGGAACTCCACTTTAAAATGAAGCCCTCCAGCAGAACGCTGTCACCTCTATTGAGGCTTCCATCTTCACCTGGTCTGCCTTTCATCTTCACCCTGGTTTGCAGGCTTGAATGGCCAAGCCGCTATGACATCACTCCCACGCATGCTCACAGGAGTCACGGCCACAGCACAGAGCTCTGAAGGAAAGGCACATGGCATGAATAACACCGTATATCTTCTAAATGGTACACGTTTAGTAGATATTCCTTGTACCTACAGGTAGGCTTTATTATAAGCTTATCTGTAGGTACAAGTATCCCAGCAGTGTTTACTATCACTTTACCCACTTCAGTACAGGGCACATTCATCCTCTTCCTGCCCAGGCCAATTTTCAGCTTTCAGTGCTCTCACACTTTGAATGACAATTGCGCACTGTACCAATATGAAATTTTTTATCATTTTTTTTGGAGACGGAGCTTTCTTTTGGTGGTATTTATTCACCACTGGGTTTTTTATTGTTTGCTAAACAAACAAAATAAGACAGAAAATTGAAAAAAAAAATGTTTGTCTTAGTTTCTGTTATAAAAAAAGTAATTTTTCTTCTTCACTGATGTGCGCTTATAAGGCTGCGCTGATGGGCACTGATAACCTGCACTGATTGTCACTAGCAGAACTTGACCGACTTGCCTGTTATCAGCTTTCCTTTGCTCACACAGAGACCGCGTGTGAGCAAAGAAAGCAATGCCGATAGCCGGTAAGTCTGTTTATGTATGAACAGCTGTGATTGGCCTTTTCCCCCGATCTGTAAACAGATGTGTCCTAAGGACACAGCAGTCAAGGAGCACGCCCCAGGGGGCACGTGGGAGGATGTTCATGGACATCCTCCCAGAACTGGAAGTTAATGCTGTAGCCGTCTTTTGGCTATAGCGTGGGTGAGAACCAGTTAAAATGGTATTAACCCCAAAAGTATATTTATTACAATGCAGCTTAACAATCCTTAGATGTGATGGCTGCATTAGTTTTCTTTTTTTAGGCTTCCTTTCCTTTATTTTCATCTGGTGTTCGTTCAGGTAAGTTTATTGTTTTCCCCTAATCGTCTTTCAGGACAGCCACCTGAGAGACCTTGGCTCCTTCCCTCTGTAGGAAACACAGCGCCAGCCTTCTATAAATTTCCTCCTCCCCTGCTGGCTCCTCAGTTATTTGTGTTTCCTCCAGAGGGGAGACACCAGCAGGAACCTGCCAGGGAGGCTCAGGCAAGACTGTCCAGAAAGGGAGCAGAGGCGTCCTGGGACAAACAGGTTACTAACCTGTCAGACGTTGGCCACCCTCGCATCCCTGAGCGCAGGTGTAGGTCGAGGGGGCTCCATTTCATCACCGAGTGCGGTGAGAGGAGGTGCGCAAGCCAGCCGTCCCATACCGCAGCATGTGTATGGCAGCTCGGGATGGGGATTCCAAGGCGCAGCCACGCCGGGTATCGGGACCGCGCGTTGCAGAGGGCAGGTGACGTCATTCCGGCAACGGGGGCGTGCACTTCCGGGGTCACGGCTTCCGGTTCCGGCCGCGTACTATGAAATGGAGCCAGGCAGAGGCTGGAGGAGCTGCACATGCTGTAGAGACAGCATAACGCACCCTGGTGACACGGAGAATGTCTTAAGCGAAGGGAAGAGAGCCTGCTCCAGCAGAGACCAGCTCCAGCCATGCAAAGGTAAGGGGAACCTAGGGTGGATCTCCCCAAGCCTGAACCCACCACCCCTCCTCCCGCCCCAAGGGAAAAGAAAGGGTGGGGGGTAGCCAAGTCCCTCAGTGTCAGAGGGTAATGCATGGGGCCCCTAGTGAGGTAGAGAGAGAGAGAGAGAGAGACTTGTAAAAGCGCAACACATGCGAACTGAATCGCCTCTGGGCGCTGTATCCATTTCATGGGTAAGGAACCCCTTGACCTCAGAAGAGATGGGTTTTAATCTTTCTCCTGAAGGCCAAGTGGTCCGACTCCAGTAGGATGGTGGTTGGTAGTGCATTCCACAGGCGGGGTCCTTGGACTGCAAATTTTCGATCTCCTTTGGACTTGTATCTGGCTTTGGGTATCTGGAGGAAGTTTTGATTGGTGGATCCCAGAATGCGATTGGGGTTGTGGGCTTTTATTTTTTCGCATAGATATTGGGGGGGCGTTGCCTTGAATACACTTATGTATTAGGCAGAGTGCCTTGAAAGTGATTCTGTCTTTTACTGGCAACCAATGAAGGGATCTCAGTGAAGGTGAGATTGATTCCCATGTTTTTTTCCCAGTCACTAGTCGAGCGGCCGTATTTTGAACGACTTGCAGACGAGTGATTTGGTATTTGGGGAGTCCTAGATAGAGGGCATTTGCGTAGTCGAGTCTGGAATTGATGATTGTTCCCACTACGACTGCAATGTCCTCCTTCGGGATAAAGGGCGTGAGTCTGCGTAGTAGGCGCAGCAGATGGTGGGATCCGCTGACTACTGACCCTATTTGTGCATCCATTGTCATGTAGGTATCGAAAATGACTCTGAGACTTTTGACTTTGGTGCTGGGGGTGATAGTTTTACCCAGAATGGGTGGGGGAGTCCATGTTGATGCAGGGTGATTTTTCTGGTTAGCGTGAAACAGGAGAAGTTCTGTTTTCGAACCATTGAGTTTAAGATAACTGTTTGTCATCCAGTTATCTATTATGCCGCATACACACCATCACTTTATGTGATGAAAAAAAAACGACATTTTCTGTGAAGTAAAAAATTACCTTTTTGAAACTTAAATTTTCAAAGCCGAAGTTGCCTACACACCATCGTTTTTCTCACAATGTTCCAGCAAAGCGAGGTTACGTTCTCACCACTTTTTCCATTGAAGCTCGCTTCTGGGCATGCGCGGGTGTAAAAACGTCTTTTTAAACAACGTTTTTTGCTACACACGGTCAATTTCTGTGAAGTAAAAACCGACGTTTTGAAAAACGACACATAAAATTGAAGCATGTTTCAATTTTTTTTGGTCGTTTTATACAAGACATAAAACAACGTTTTCCCCCACACACCGTCAATTAAAGTGACGTGTGTACGGGGCATTAGAGTGAGGCATTTCTCTACTAGTCCAAGAGAATGATCCTTTTTGTTGCAGATGCGGAAATACAGTTGTGTGTCGTCTGCATAAGAGTGATAAAGTAACTTCTGGTTACTGATGATTTCAAAGAGAGGGCGAAGATAGATATTAAACAATACGGGTGATAAGGGAGATCCCTGAGGGACTCCGCATGACACCGTACGTTTTTCAGAAGTGAAAGACCCCAGTTTCACTATTTGTGATCGGTTTTCCAAGAAGGAGGAGAACCAGGGTAAAACACCTTCAGCGACTCCGGCTACTTCAGCTAGCCTAGCAAGTAGTAGTCCATGGTCTACAGTGTCAAAAGCCGCGCTTAGGTCCAGCAGTATCAGGAGACAAGATTCTCCTTCGTCTGCGGCCTCTAGAGCGTCATCCCATATTTTGAGCAGCGCCGTTTCTGTTCCGTGACCCGGACGGAAGCCTGATTGAAACGGATCGAGTAATTTATGGGTGTCTAAATGCAGTTGCAGCTGTTGTACAACTACTTTCTCCATTACCTTGGAGAAGACATTTAGGCCAGGTTCACACCTATGCGAATTGAGTGCGGTTTAAACCGCATCTAATTCGCAGGACATTTCAAAATACATTGTTTTCAATGAGGCTGGTTCACATATGTGCGATGCATCCGCACTGCGTATTGCCTCCAAACCGCATGCGGTTTTTATGTCTTGCGGTACGGCTCAGGTGCGAATTCAGTCCCATTATCTTCTATGGGTACGCATCTAATTCGCACATGTGTTCAGTTCTCTGCAGGAATTTCTCTCATTCAGCTCAATACAATTCTCCCCCACTCTCCTCTCACCCGGAACTTCTCCCAGGTCTCCAAATTCGCACCTGATCTGCAGCTAAACCGCAGTTGATCTGCAGAACACCCTCTAGAGAAATTCGCAACGAGAACGCAGCTCCAAAACGCAACGCACTAGTGTGATTCCGGCCTCAGAGCTGTTATGGGCCTCCGGTTGTTTGGGTCTTCGGGGTCGAGGGTAGTTTTTTTTAGAATTGGTTTTATTGTACCTTGTTTTAGCAAGGTGGGCACCATGCCCTCCTTGAATGATTGGTTTATGAGCTGCGTGATAGCTGGTGCCAGTATATCGGCACTTTCTTTCAGCAGTTTAGTGGGGATGATATCATTGGGCGCAGAGTCTTGATGATGTTTTTAGTGGCATCGATGGAAATGGGTTTTAGAGTGAATTTTGGTGATTGCTGCGGATTTATGTGGGTATTAGGTTTGTGATTTGGGGGGGAGTTGGTGACGGTTCCATTTTGCTGAATACTTTCACGAATTTTTTCAATTTTATTAATGAAATAATCCGATAATTTGTTGCAAAATTCTTGTGAATCAGAATTGGGGGCCTCTAAACAAGCTGGATTCATAGTCTGAGTGACCAGCTTGAAGAGTTCTCGGGGGCCGTTAAGGGCATTTGCGATGATGTTGGAGAAATTATTTTTTTTGGCCATGAAGATTTCTTTGTGATATTTCTTTGTTATTATCTTGTAAATGGTGTGGTTTTTATCTGAAGAGCACCTTTTCCACGCAGCTTCTGCTCTTCTACGCTCTTGTTTTAGCAACGTCAGCTGGTCATTAAACCAGCTGGAGTTATTTTTCCGGATGCAAGTTTTGCGTTTTGGTGCTACTAAGTCAGCTGACTGTAGTAGCGCCTTGAATATATGTTCCCAGTTATGGGATGGGGCATGGGACTGTACGAATGCAATTAGGATATGTAATGAAGATAAAGAGGGTTTGCTAAGGAACCGCAGAGATCATACATAGTAGACAAAACTTGTATATGTAAAAAAGTATAATTGAATTAACATTAATCATATAAACATACACATAGATAAAAACCATGATCAGATGAGATAATATATTTCACCATATGTGAGGTTACAGAATGGTGTATGCAGAGGGTCCAACATGTTTCGCCCTTCGGGCTTCTTCAGGGACAAAAATGCATACTATATAATCTATCTTTCTTTGTACCCTCACCCTACCTGTTAATTCCCTGTTCCCCTATCGACATCAGATTATATTCTTTTTAGATACTATTTTAACACAATCTGCCTCCATGTGCTCCCTAGTGTGACTAACGGACTGTCCATGACCTGTGCCGTATTTTGCTAATCCACCTAGCAATCCTTGACGGACACGCCTGGGAATCCCATGTGCGATCACCATTGAGGTACATATTTTGTTCAGGGCGTTTACCTGTTCACACAATGGCGGCAGACTTAGACAAACTGTAGCTTCATTTTCTGTTTACCTTTTTATTCAGTTTTTTTGTATACATCTTCAGTTTACCTGTTCCCATGTTAAATATGCTGACTCTTACAGTCTAAAAATTGCGGTTATGCCCGCAGAATGTCATTGATCTGTATAATATGCAAAACTGTTAAATGTACCATACGTGTTCTGTGGACTGATGAAACAAAATTAGAACTGTTTGGGCCCATGGATCAACGCTATGTTTGGAGGAGGAAGAACAAGGCCTATGATGAAAAGAACACCTTGCCTACTGTGAAGCATGGCGGGGGGTCAATCATGCTTTGGGGCCGTTTTCCTTTCTGCAGGTACAGGGAAGCTTCAGCATGTGCAAGGTACCATGAATTCTCTTCAGTACCAGGAGATATTGGATGACAATGTGATGCAGTCCGTCACAAACCTGAGGCTTGGGAGACGTTGGACCTTTCAACAAGACAATGATCCCAAGCATACCTCCAAGTCCACTACAGCATGGTTGCAGATTAAAGGCTGGAACATTTTGGAGTGGCCATCGCAGTCACCAGACTTAAATCCGATTGAGAACCTCTGGTGGGACTTAAAGAAAGCAGGTGCGCAAGCCTAAGAATGTGACTAAACTGGAGGCTTTTGCCCATGACGAATAGGCGAAGATACCCGTAGATCGCTGCAAGACACTTGTGTCAAGCTATGCTTCATGTTTAAAAGCTGTTATAACTGTAAAAGGATGTTGTACTAAGACTGAATGTCACTTGGGGGTTGAATAAAACTGATAATGATGTGAGCACAGAAAAGACATTTGTGGTTATTTCATTATAAATGTTATGTTATATTTGTCTGACCTACACGTGTCTCTTTGATTTAAAGCGGATGTGCGCTCAAAAAAAAATATTAAAAGCCAGCAGCTACAAATACTGCAGCTGCTGACTTTTAATATTAGGACACTTACCTGTCCTGGAGTCCAGCGGCGTCCGCAGCAGAGGACGAGCGATCAATCGTCACCTTGCTGCTCCCCCCTCCATCCACAGTGAGGGAACCAGGAAGTGAAGCGCTCCGGCTTCACTGCCCGGTTCCCTGCGCCCGCCGATTGGCTCACACGCTGTGTGCTGGGAGCCGAGTGTTCCCAGCACACAACGGGGGACGGACGGGATGTCAGGAAAAACCCGTCTTTTGCCCGTGACGTGTGGCCGGAAGTGGGTGCAAATACAGACAGGTATCTGCACCCCCCTCCCCCCTGAAAGGTGTCAAATGTGACAACGGAGGGGGGGGGGGTGCCGATCAACGCGACTTCACTTTAGGGTGGAGATCCGCTTTAATTGTAAGCAGGATGACTGATCAAAATCAATGTCAAACTGGCCAAAACAATCAATTTCAGTGGGGGTTGAATAATTTTGAATACAACTGTATTATCTCATGTGATCATGGTTTTCATCTATGTGTATGTTTATATGATTAATGTTAATTCAATTATACTTTTTTACATATACAAGTGGGGGTTGAATAATTTTGAATACAACTGTATTATCTCATGTGATCATGGTTTTCATCTATGTGTATGTTTATATGATTAATGTTAATTAAATTATACTTTTTTTACATATACAAGTTTTGTCTACTATGTATGATCTCTGCGGTTCCTTAGCAAACCCTCTATCTTCATTACATATCCTAATTGCATTCGTACAGTCCCATGCCCCATCCCATAACTGGGAACATATATTAATTTTTCTACCCGGGACGGTAATGCTTTTACCTTTTATCCCCATAGTATACTGTGCAAGCTCTATATGTACTATATATTTCTCTCTATGTAGTAGCGCCTTGTTGATGGCGTCAAGTGTTTCTGTGGCTGTTTGTTTTTAATTTGTTCCCTAGTGTTTTGAAGAGTTCCGAGTGGAGCTTCTTCTGAGATCTAGTCCAGCGAGTTGTCACCGGTTTTGTCGTTTTTTTTTTTTGGGCTGGCGTTTTTGGTTATTGTGAATTTGATGGCATGGTGATTGGTCCATGGTTGCGGCTCATTTCCCAGGACGTCAATTTCCAAATCTTGTTTGAAAATGAGATCGAGCGTATGGCCTGGGTATGAGTGGGGCCTTGTATTAGTTGCTGCAGACCTAATCCTTCCAGATGGTCGATGGAGGCGTCGGCTACGGGGTCCAGCGAGGAGTTGGCCCAGAGGTTGAAATCCCCAAGCACCAAAAGGTGTTTGATGTTTAGTAGGGTTGTCCCGATACCGATACCAAGTATTTGCGGGAGTACTTGTACTCCCGCAAATGCCCCCGATGCCTGAATAGAATACTTGCGCCCCCCCCCCCCACTACCGCGTTAATCAGCGTGCGGGGAACATTACAGGCAGCTTTCGTTTGAATAGCTGTATTCCCCGCCGTGCCGTGTATAGACACTCCCCCTTGCTCGGGATTGGACAGACCCGTCCAATCCCGAGCAAGGGGGAGTGTCTATACACGGCGCGGCAAGGAATGGGCAGCTATTTGCCTGTTGCCTGTAATGTTCCCCGCACGCTGATTAATGCGGCGGCGGCATCATCATCTACTAGGTATGGGGTACATGGCTGCAATATATGGGGGGACATGGCTGCAATATATGGGGGGACATGGCTGGATATATATGGGGGGACATGGCTGGATATATGTGGGGGGACATGGCTGCAATATGTGGGGGGACATGGCTGCAATATGTGGGGGGACATGGCTGGATATATGTGGGGGGACATGGCTGGATATATGTGGGGGGACATGGCTGGATATATGTGGGGGGACATGGCTGCGATATATGTGGGGGGACATGGCTGCGATATATGTGGGGGGACATGGCTGCAATATGTGGGGGGACATGGCTGGATATATGTGGGGGGACATGGCTGCAATATATGGGGGGACATGGCTGGATATATGTGGGGGGACACGGCTGGATATATGTGGGGGGACATGGCTGCATTTGGGGACATATTTTAAAAAAAAGTATCGGTATTTGGTATCGGCGAGTACATGAAAAAAAGTATCGGTACCTGTACTCGGTCCTAAAAAAGTGGTATCGGGACAACCCTAATGTTTAGGGTATATGAGGAGATGAATTCCGTCAACGACGTGAGAAGGTGCGTTTTTGGGCCTGGTGGTCTATAACAAAGTAGCATATGGACCGTATCTTGGGGATTTGTTTGCAGCTGCAGAGTGAGGCTTTCCATGAATGGAAGAGAGTTTTGAAGGACTGGTTTGGCGATCGAGAGGTGAGTCTTGTGGATCACCGCCAGGCCCCCCCCCTCTTTGCCCCACTCTGTTTTGCATTTGAATGCGATAATTTGCTGGCACCAATTCTGTTAGAATGGTGTTGCAGTCGGCTGTCAGCCAGCTTTCTGTGATGAAGAGGCAGTCTAGATCGTGTTGAAGGATGAAATCATAGATTTCTTGTCAGTGTTTTACTGCCGATCTTGTGTTGACCAAAGCGCATATTATGCGCTTGGGCTGGGGTACCTGCGCGTAGTTTTTGTTTGTTGATCGTCGATTGATTCTCAACAGTCGCTCATTCCTTAGAGCTTTTTTGGTGACAACTATGAGTATAGAGGCAAATGGTTTTAGTTCCTGGATGGTTTCTGCAGAGTATTTTAGGTAACCCATGGTCGCAGAAAAAAACGCAGGGAAGTAATGTTGATTGGGGGGGTCTTATATGGTGATGGGCGGAAGACTGTCCAAGTGAGCCGTCACTCGTTGAGTCTTTTCTCCCCGATTGGTCCAGAGGAAGGCGAAAAACCCCAGGCGTGCTGTGCCAATCTGCAGCGACCGGGGAAAAAAATTCCTTCCTGACCCCTCAACGGGCGATCGGTGCAACCCTGGATCAATTGCCTAGGGGGGGGGATATGTACTCCTGTGTTAAACTATGGGAGTCCTGTTTTTTTGTGCTGTGACTGCAGCAGCCGAGAGCTGGGAGGACCCTGCCTGGCTGCACTATCCCTGGGGAGAGCCGACTCGTTTGAGAGCGTCCTGCTCTCACTATCCCTGGGGTGAGCAGACTAAGGTGAGAGCGTCTGCTGCACGGCTGAATCTATATATCCAGAGTTCCAACTTTACCAGCTGCAAGCTTGTTCTGGGTCAGTGATTGAAAAAAAATAATGAAGACTCCTGTCTTACCTCCTGTTTTAAACTCCTGGTTTTTAACTCAGACACTTTTGTTCAAAGAATGCACTTCTGGTCAGAGAGTCCACATGTGAAGCCACCATCAACTGGGAGCCAGCTCCTATGGGAGTTTGTACAGACACTTTTATACTCACCTGTGAACAAACACACACCTGTGAGACCACATGTAGGCACTGCGCACCTGCCGTGGGCAGGGGCAGGTTTCTGGTATTAACTGTGGAGTGCTTGTTCCCTATATCTTTCAGAAAACAGACAAAAATAAGCCCACTCACAGTTCAAAAAGGAAGTGCCCATCTTGCAAAGCAATTTGTAGTGACTGTATTAACCAGCTAGTACAGGAACGCAATACTGATTTTACTGAGCTAGCATCATCTGTTAAAGAATTATCTAATACCTTTGAATCCTTTAAAACCTTCTTTGAAGTATTCCAGATCCCTCAGCTTCTCCTTCAGCCCAGATGGCAGTTAAAATACCAGAAATAATACCTTCCACCTGTGCAGGCCCTTCAATTACTCCTTGAGAGGAGGCGGAAGAGGAACCTGACAACGCAGTGTCTGGTTCCCAAGAGTCAGAGAAGGGGGCTCAGGAAGGAGATTCCAGGAAGCCGTCCCATTACAAACTCTCACTAGAGGATGTTGATCATCTCTTGGGAGCTATTTATACCACTATGTATACAAACAGAGAAGACTCTATCCCTACATGACCAGATGTATGAGGGATTAGGGGAGCAGGAAAAGAAGAATTTTCCGGTTCACAACGTGTTAGTCGAAGCAATTAAAGTGGAAGTAAACCCACCTATCATTTTCAGCCAAGGAAGCTGCCATCTTGGCCTATATTCAATTAATCTTCAACTGCCATGGTGCTGCACATGTGATCAGTTATGACACCAGCCATTGGATGGTTTGACAGTTTGGTGGAGAGCACAACCAATGGGACAGTTAGCAATCCCGGCATGCCGGAAATGTAACTGCTTTTTGAAACTGTTAAATCGATGGGTTTACTTCCGCTTTAAGAAAGAATGGCAAGACCCAGAAAGAAAACCATTTTTTTCTAATGCCTTAAAGAAACGGTTTCCATTCTCAGATGATCCATCATCAATATGGAATAAGGTCCCAAAGCTAGATGCCGCCTTTTCACAGGTATCAAGGCATACAGATTTGGCATTCGAAGATATGGGCATCCTATCTGAGTCTATGGATAAAAGGATGGACTCATTACTTAAAAAGTCATGGGACTCCACGCTAGGAAGTTTAAAACCAGCAATGGCAGTCACAGTTGTGGCGAGAAATATCGAGTTCTGGCTAAACCAGATACAGGCTCACATTGAGGAAGGAACTGCGAAAGAGCAAATACTATCCTCTTTTCCCACACTGCTGCGAGGCATGGCCTACATCGCAGATGCCTCAGCAGAACTAGTGCGCATGGCGGCCAGATCATCCGCACTAGCTAACTCCACAAGACGGGCCCTATGGTTAAATAAATGGCAGGGGGACTGTGCATCTAAGACCAAATTATGTGGCATCCCATTCACAGGGGATTTGCTATTCGGGCCAGGGTTGGAGAAGGTGCTAGATCGAACAGCGGATAAAAAGAAAGCATTTCCGCTGAAACGCAAAGCACCCTGGAATCAGACACAACAAAGTAAAAGGAGGCAGAAAAGTGCAACCTGGGTTCCAAAAGGTCCCCGTTACACAACTCCCAAGGCAGATAACCAAAAAAGACCTTGGGTCCCGAAGGGGAAGGGTAAAGGAGGAGCGATTTTTCGTCCTCCTGAACAAACCTATGACAAGAAATGACAAAGTGATCAAGGTAGGAGGAAGACTGGGGGCCTTCCTACCACAATGGGAAAAGATAACTTCCAATCACTTCATTTTGAGAACAATAAGGGACGGTTATCACCTGGATTTCTCAAAACCACCCCCAAACAGATTTTATCCAACCAAGCTCCCAAAAAACAAAAGGAAAGCCGAAGGGTTAATGAGAGCCATAGAGGATCTCAGAAGACAGGAGGTAGTCACAGAAGTTCCAAAAGAAGAAAGGGGACAAGGGTTTTACTCCCATATGTTCGGAGTACTAAAACCCACTGGGAAGGTCAGACCAATCCTAAACCTCAAGCCCCTGAATGTGTCCATAACCTACAAGAGATTCAGGATGGACTCAATTTATTCAGTCAAGGCCCTACTACCACCAAACTGTTTTCTAGTTTCCCTAGACTTAAAGGACGCATATCTTCACGTCCCAATACACAAAAATTGTCAAATTTCTGAGATTAGCGATAGAAACCAAGGACAAGACCAGACACCTTCAGTTCCGAGCCTTGCCCTTCAGCCTTTCCTCTTCACCCAGAATCTTTACAAAGATTCTGGCAGAAGCCTTGGCACCCTTGCGAGTCCAAGGCATATCGATCATTGCATATTTAGACGACTTACTTCTGTTTGCAGAATCTCCAGAAAGATTAATAAAGAATCTTGAGGTCACGCAAACGTTTCTAAAAAATCTAGGTTGGTTAGTAAACGTGGAAAAATCCAACCTACAACCGACTCAACAGTTAATATACTTGGGATATGTGCTGGACACGGTCCAACAAAAAATATTCCTGCCCAAAGAGAAGATAGCAAAAATACAAAGGGAAGTAAGTGCAATACAAGCAAGCTTACCATGCACCATCAGGAAGGTGATGTCAACTCTGGGGTTACTAACATCTGCAATCCCAGCGGTACAATGGGCACCCTTACATTTTCGACCACTGCAGATGTTCCTACTAAAAGTATGGGATCACAAGCAGGAGTCCTTGGACACTCAGGTTCTTATACCAACAAAGGTAAAAAGAACCCTGTGGTGGTGGTGGAGGACAAGAGAAAATGTAACCCAAGGTCGGCTATGGACACTTCCCATTTCCAAGACCCTTACCACAGACGCAAGTGGCATAGGTTGGGGAGCGCATCTAGGCTCCCAAATAACACAATGGACATGGGAAAAAGAAGAGCGGATGAGATCATCCAACTGGAAGGAATTGAAGGCAGTAGGGTCTGCACTTCAATCCTTCAAGAAAGAACTAAAGGGTCATCACTTGCAGATCAGATCCGACAACGCCTCAGTAATAGCCTATATAAACAAACAGGGAGGAACAAGAAGTGGAACCCTGTGGGCACTGGCAGAGAAAATCCTGAAATGGGCAGAGAAAAACACACTCTCAATATCAGCAGTCCACCTAAAAGGGGACTTAAACAGAGTGGAAGATTTTCTCAGCAGGAGGCAAGTGAACGAGGGCGACTGGGCATAAACCAGGAGGTGTTCAACCAAATCACGCAGAAATGGGGAACACCTCAGGTGGACTTATTTGCCTCAAGAGAAAACAAAAAAGTCAAACTATTCTTTTCTCTAAAAAGAGGATGGGGCTCTAGAGGTGGATGCGTTGGCACAGAGGTGGACATTCAAAATGTTATGCCTTTCCCCCGCCAGTACTGATACCAGCGGTAATAAGGAAACTTTGCATAGAGAATACAACACTGATTCTCATAGCACCCCATTGGCCCAAGAGACCGTGGTACTCTATGCTAAAGAACTCGCTATAGAGCCCCCCTGGTTGCTTCCAGTACAGGAAGATCTGCTCTCCCAAGGCCCAATATACTGCCCCCAAGTAAAAAGGTGGGACTTGGCCGCCTGGTGTCTGAGGAGCAGCAGCTGAAAGCTAAAGGGTTCCCAAACCGCTTAATAGCAACACTGCTAAAAAGCAGGAAAGTGGAGACACGCAATATATATCAAAGAGTGTGGAAGTGCTTTAACAACTGGTGCACAGAAAACACTTTCAACATACAGAGCTCAGTGGCAGTCTTAGTCCTTTCTCTACACCACTCTATAGGAATTCTAAGCATTAGTACCTTAAAGAGTCAAGTGTCAGCCCTATCGGTTTTTCAGGAAATCAGACTCTTCAGATCCCTGAGCAGACAAAGACCTATACAAAGTACAGTCTTTCCGAAGTGGGACCTGTCATTAGTGCTGCAAACTTTGACAGGAGACCCCTTTGAACCATTAGAGAATTGTAGCCTAAAGACGTTGACGTTAAAAACAGTCTTTTTGGTAGCAATTACTACAGCAAAAAGGGTCAGTGAGATAGAGGCCTTATCTGTCAGACCCCCCTTCTTTCAAATTTTTGCAGACCGCATAATTTTCAAGATGGATCCGGGATTTCTGCTGAAAGTAGTCTCGAGATTCCACAGGGAACAGGAAGTTGTGTTACCTTCATTTTGTCCGAATCCTTCTAGGGAACAAGAAGTTAAGTTTCATAATTTAGATGTCAGGAGATGCGTCTTACATTATTTAGAAGTGACAAAAACACTCAGGAAGACGGATTCCTTATTTATTTTACATTCTGGAGCTAGGAAAGGGCATAGAGCCACTAGATGCATCATAGCCAGATGGCTAAGAGAAGCCATTGAACAGGCTTATAAGTTAGGAGGCATACAGATCCCAGAGATCAGAGCGCACTCCACAAGATCAATGGCAGCCTCACAGGCAGAAAGAGCTGGAGCAACGCCGGAACAAATCTGTAAAGCGGCAACATGGTCCAGCTTCGCCACCTTCATGAGACACTATAGGGTGGATCTCTTGTCAGCTAAAGATCAGACCTTTGGATGTAAGGTCTTACAAGCTGTGGTCCTGCCCTAATGCCGCGTACAGACGGTCGTTTTTCTCTTCCGTTCATAGACGGACACAGCCTTCTTTGACATTAGGGTTATGCTTCTTCCTACCAGGATAGTTTAGGCAGAATTTAACAGCACCTAAAGTGTTAAAACCTTTCCTTCATGCTGCTCCTCCCAGGGGGCGTGGCTCCCCCAGGCATAACCCACACCCTGCTCTAGGAGCCTCAGTCTTTTTCTGCCTAACGACAGGAGAGGAGTCAGGCACTTCTGGAGTCCTGTACTCTGGAGTTTTTTTCTTGCGATTTTTCTCGCTTTTATTATTTTGTTCCTGCATTTTTGAATCCTGTGATTCTTCTATCAACAGCCGACTGGGTGACAGGCTGGGTCCTCGGCCCTTGTAGTCCCCCCCATGTTCGGCCATCAAGCGTGTGCCGGCCCTTAGCTCAGCTTTGGGACGTCTACGACAGGCCCCGTTGCTCCAGGGGTGGCCGGGGAACTTCGGTTCTAGGGCACACATATGACCGGTCTCTATGGCCTTGTTACAGTGTGTCTGGCCGACAGCCATGCCGTTTATGGACGTTGGTTCTGTCTGGGATACCTCCAGCCGGGTAGTCGCAGGACGGGTAAGTAGTGGCCCCTTACTCAGGTAAGTGGTCTGGCTGGAATGTTCCCAGGGAAGGTCGACTGAGGGTTTTTTCCCTGCTTTCCTCTCTCCCTTATTCCTCCCTCCCTTGTGGGTAGCGTCTGTGAGGGTTTTTCTTTCTGGGGCTCATATACACCCGGACCCGTGTGTGTAGCGGGGGCTGTGTGTTGTCACTACAAAGGGCTGTGGTGTTCACTACAGGGCCTTTCATGTGTGTTGTGAGGTGATTTTTTTTGTGCTGACATTTGCTGTGTCACTGTCTTTTTAAATGCTGCGCAATGGCCGCCATTTTACCGGAGCCTCGCTCTATATAGCTTGGCGGCCATTTTCCTGTGGTCCTATGCTGTTTTCTCAGCATTCGGCGGCCATCTTGCTTTTTCGTCTGCCTCGTGTGACGGCTTTGGCACTGCAAAAGACCGCGGATCTGTCTGAGGAGAAGACAGACACAGCGCTGCACGGCTTCTCAGCACACCTTGTCCTTCTCGGACCGCGCTGCAACGGGTGGGGTGGTGAGTACCAGGGGCCCCCATACTCTGCAATAGCAGCAAGGAGGTGACCAGTGGGTTTTTTTTGTCCTGCTTTGCAGGGTGGTTGACTCAGCGCTGACACTATGGAACCTGAGCCAGGTCTCCCTCTCCAGCTA
Organism: Rana temporaria; assembly: GCF_905171775.1. NCBI lineage: Eukaryota > Metazoa > Chordata > Amphibia > Anura > Ranidae > Rana > Rana temporaria. The sequence goes on along the minus strand of NC_053495.1, from coordinate 83,002,523 downwards.
TGCCTGAGTTAACCCTTAACGTCCCTTCCACATCTGTTCTGTTGGCTGTTCTGGGTTTCTTGCCAGGTTTGAAGCAGCTAGTGCCCGGATGGGGGGTAAAAAGCGCCCCCTCCCTGAGCCTGCTTCTGGGGATGTCTCTGACACTGATCGCTGTTTTTCTGGTTCTGTTATGTCAGAGGCTGCGGGCTTAACCCACATGGATAGTGAGGATGACTCTGCTGCAGAGTCAGTTGCTGGCAAGAATTTGTTGGAGCTCTTGTTTCTGCGGTGCGTGAGACTCTAAAAATTGAGGATGTGGCGGAGACACCACCGTGTCAGTACCTTTTGGGTTCCGCAGACCGCCACGCACCGCTGAAGTGTTTCCTTGTGTTCCTTATTTGGACAATATGTTATACAAGGAATGGGATGCACCGCAAAAAGTTTGTCAAAAAACTTTGCAACCCGTTACCCCCTTGAGGGGGACTTAAAAAAACAAAAAAAAGTAGGTCTCTCCTCCGCCAGTGGACCCGCCTGTGTCCAGACTGCGCAAGGCCACCACGTTGCCTGTGGAAGGAGCTCCTGCATTTCGGGGACCCCGCTGATAGGAGAGTGGAGGCCGTGGCCCGCTCCCTATTCACGGTGGTGGGTTCGGCGGTGAGGCCAGCTCTGGCCGGGGGCCCTAGTCAGGCCCCGACTGAAAGGGCAAAGCTCCTGCTGCAGGAGCTGGAAGAAGGGGACGCTTCCGAGTCCTCTAGGGACCTGGCTGAACAATTGGTTCAGGGTCAGAAATTTCTCTGCAACGATCCGGGGCTTCCGTCTATGCAGTGATTCTGCGCCGCCTTGTGTGGCTGAAGAGCTGGTCTGTGGACTAGTCCTCTAAGGAGGCCTTGGTGATGGCCTTTAAGGGTGAACGGTCCTTTTGGGACTTCCCTGAATGGCATCATTGAGGATGCCACAGGTGGTAAGCGCATGCTGTTCCCACAGTCTGGGAAGGGCTAGGGACCTCGCCCTGTGCAAGGACCCTCCTTGACTACCTCCGAGCGTTTTTTCGCCCGCCCTGTGCGGTGGGGGTAGGTCTACATGGTGCTTAAATCCCCGCCGCGGGGTAGCAGCGCACCTGATACCCCATGCCTAACAAGTCTGTGGACATACCTGCTTCCGCCTCAAGGTCTGCTCCCGCCCGTGTCTCGGGTGGGAGACTGGCTTCGCACATTCGTGGCTCGGTGGAGGTCTCTCCTCTCCGACCGTTGGGATTGCGAAGTGGTTTCCTTGGGGTACAAGATTGAGTTTCTCTCTTGTCTGCCAAACAGGTTTTTTCCCTCCGGCCTCTGGCCTCCTCCGGTTCGCTCTGTCAGGGGCTGTCCAGGATCTTCTGGTCAGGGGAGTGATTGTGCCAGTTCCCTCGTTGGAACGGTCTCAGGGGTTTTACTCCATTCTGTTTGTGTCCCCACGGAGGATGGGGCCCGGTCAATCCTGGGCCTCAAGTCCCTCGTTTGTTTTGTCAAGGTGCAAACTTTCAGGTGGTGTCGATTCGCTTGGTAATAGCGGCACTCCATCAGGGGGATTTTCTGGCATCCTTGGATGTCATGAACGTGTGCCTGCATGTTCGCATATCCTCAAAGCACCAGAGATTCTGTGCTTTGCTTGCGGTCGGGGGGGGGACCATTTTCAATTGGTGTCCTTCCCATTCGGCAGGTTTTCGCCAAGGTGCTCGTCCCGATACTGGCCCGGCTGTGACAGTGGGGGTTTGTTATCATGGGATGTCTGGACGACATTCTCCTACGAGCTTCTTCGAGCTCTGCTTTGGTGGAGCCGTGTCTATCACGTGTCAGGCTCTCCGAGTGTTCGGCTGGTTTCTGGATTGTCCTAAAATCAGGGTTGATTCCGTCTCAGGGACTGGAATACCTGGGACTAGTCCCGGATTCCGCCGGGGCGGGAGTGTTTTTCTCCTAACGGAAAAACTTCAGACTCTGCTATCTGCTGTGCAGCAGTTGCCGACCCAGAAGCGGTCATCTCTGCGATTTCTGCAGGAAGGTTCTGGGTCCGTTGGTGGCCTCTTTCAAAGCGGTTCCGTATGTCCAATTCCACGCCAGGGTACTACTGAGGGAATTGCTGTCACAATGGGACTAGCTTCCGTCATCTCTGGATTACCAGATTCAATTGAGTCATCTGATCATGTCTCCCCTGGTGTGGTGGCTGGCGTTTTCCGGTGCTTCGGGCCGGAAAGTCGTTTTTCTGCAGGCCACTGGACAGTGGTCACGACGGATGCCAGCCTCACCGGTTGCGGAGGGGCGCTTGGGGCACTGGACTCAGGTGGAGTCCTGCCTACTGATCAACGTTCTGGAGCTCCGAGCAATCAAGCTTTGCCTTGCCAGGTGGTCAGGGGGTCTGGCAGGTGGCCCCTCCGGTGCGCCCTCCAATACCCCCATGGGACTTGAATTTTGTTCTTTCGGTGCTTCGGGATGCTCCCTTTGAGGACATTCGGGAGGTTTTTTGTTTATTGTCACAAAGGGTGATTTTATTTCTGGTAGCGATTACCTCGATCAGACGTATGTCTGTCTGATCTGGCGGCCTTGTCTTGCAAGGCTCCCTACTTGGTCATCCGTAAGGATGAGGTGGTGCTGCGGCCGCAGCCGTTTTTTCTCCCTAAGGTCGTTTCGGCTTTTCACATTGATGGGGACATTGTTCTTCCATCCTTATGTCCTCGGCCAAAATGCCAAGAGGAGGCCACTTTGCATCCTCTGGATGTGGTTCGGGCCCTACGAGTGTACTTATATGTTACGGTTCCGTTCTGGAAGTCTGACTCACTGTTCGTGTCGGTGGCTGGCCCTACAAGAGGGCCTGGCAGTCTCGTCGGCCACCGTTCCTAGGTGGTTCTGACGGATTGTGCTTCAGGCCTATGCCCTAAAGGGGCGTGCGCCCCCCTTTCGGGTTATGGTGCATTCGACCAGGGCGATCGGGGCCTCTTGGGCTTTCCGGCATCATGCCTCTGTGTTACAGCGGTGTTATAATGCATCCTGGTCGTCAATTCACGCTTTTTCAAATTTTTACGAGGTAGATGTGTGTGCATCTTTTTTATGCCTCCTTCAGCCGCAGGTGTTATGGGTGGCAGTTTATGATTGGAGTTTTTCCGTTGAGCGACTCCGGTTTTTGTTTGGGGGTGTAACCTGGTTTGCTCTGTTATTTTCCCACCCCTCAAATTTTTTTTGGAAAATATTTATTTTCATTTTTCAAGTGGTATTGACAGTTGTACAATGCAGCATTATCAAACAGACAAAAAGCCAATACGAAATAATAACAGTAACCAGAATAGGGGGTAATGGGAGAGAAGGGGAAGGGACACGGGATAATGGGCAAGAGGGAGGGAGAAGGGAAGGGGAAGAGGAGGGACTCTAAGGGGGGGTGCATCTGGTCCGAGCTCAGGCAAACATTAAACCGGGAGAAATAGCCCACAGCAATGCAGGGACAGGAGGACACACCGCCCACCCAGGACATTCGATCCACATGGGCAGGTCTCCCTCCAAATTAATGGGGGGGTACGTATCCCAGTGTCCCCGCCCTCCAGTAAGCAACAAGATGGCTCCCTCTACTACATGCCAACCGAGACAGGCCTGAGATGGCAGGACTAGCCAAACCGACTGGAGGTTGCACCAGTGGTCCCAATATTAAACAAATAATTACACATTAAACAGTTGGGAGGGTGGAAGGAAGCAAAGAATAGAGAATTAGAATGAGAGCCAAGAGAAGGGACAGGAAGAGTAGAAAAAGGGAAAATGAGAAGACAAGTAGATCAGCACTCACCAGACTCGCCGACTTAACTACTATCCGACCAGCCACCGTCATTATACAGCGGCAGGTCAGCTCTCCTGGGCGAGAGCCCGTAGCTATACGTCCGCTTTTCGAGTGGCCACTAGGGGCGTGTGCGCGCCCCCCGCTCGCCCCCGACCCCCCAGCTCTCGGTCCTGTCAGCGGGGGAAATGCTGATCTTCTGTTCATACAATGTATGAACAGAGAATCAGTGTTTACCCTAGTGAGGCCACCCCCCCCACAGTAAGATAACACACAGGGACATACTTAACCCCTTCCCCGCCCCCTAGTGTTAACCCCTTCACTGCCAGTGGCATTTTTATAGTAATCCAATGCATTTTTATAGCACTGATCGCTATAAAAATGACAATGGTCCCAAAAATGTGTCAAAAGTGTCCGAAGTGTCCGCCATAATGTCGCAGTACCAAAAAAATCGCCGATCGCCGCCATTACTAGTAAAAAAAATATATTGATAAAAATGCCATTAAAAATACCCCTATTTTGTAAATGCTATAACTTTTGCGCAAACCAATCAATAAACGCTTATTGCGATTTTTTTTTTTTTTTTACGAAAAATATGTAGAAGAATACGTATCGGCCTAAACTGAGGAAAACATTTTTTTTTTATATATTTTTGGGGGATATTTATTACAGCAAAAAGTAAAAATATTCATTTTTTTCAAAATTGTCGCTCTATTTTTGTTTATAGCGCAAAAAATAAAAACCGCAGAGGTGATCAAATACCACCAAAAGAAAGCTCTATTTGTGGGAAAAAAAGGACGCCAATTTTGTTTGGGAGCCACGTCGCACGACCGCGCAATTGTCAGTTAAAGCGGCGCAGTCCCGAATCGCAAAAAGTGCTCTGGTCTTTGGGCAGCAATATGGTCCGGGGGTTAAGTGGTTAATGGACCCACATTGGGGTCTCAGGAGTCAGACTGACGATGCGCCCGGACAAGTTCCCCAAAGGAGGGATCTGCTAGCACAAGAAGTGCCTCATCCAGACTGGAGGAGAGCAAAGCCGTGTCATGTACGTGGGCTTTCCACTCTGCCCAGGTGACCTCAAATTTTTTGCGGGTGTCCCTGCAAGTAGCCAGCCAATCCTCCGCTTCCATGATCTTCCCCACCTTCCCCAACCAGTCTTGTTCACTTGGAATGTGTGAACTTTTCCAATGAATCGGAATAAGTCATTTTGCCGCATTGAGGAGGTGGGGGAGAGCACTACGTTTATATCGTGACAGAGGGATGGAGAGGACATGGAGCAGGAAATGTTTGGGCTGGGCCGGAATATCCATGCCCAAGCCCTCAGACACATGTTTGGTGACCATATCCCAGAACGGGCGAAGCACCAGGCACTCCCACCAAATTTCGCATAGTTTATCTTGAAGTTCGATACCTCCCCATACTCCCTTAGTTCATCCATCAAGACTGGCAGCGAGACAAGGGGCTCTACCACATGGAACAATATGTCATCTGCATAAGCAGAGAGCTTGTGTTCTAGGGAGCCTACATTCACTCCTCTGATGTTGGGGTTTGATCTTTTTTTTTTATTAAAATTTTTATTAGTTTTTCAACATTTACATTTAACAATATATTACATTATATCACACCCTTATACAATAAACATCCTTCTCTGTGGGAAAAAAAATAAATAAAAATAAAAGAGAAAAAAAAAAAAGGGGAGAAAAATTATCCCCCCCCCCCTCCAAACACCAAACAAAAGATAAAATAAATAAATAAATAAATAATAATAAAAAAAAAGTGATCCCTTAGATATGAGGCTTCTAAAAAGCCATTCTATAGCTTATCGCTCATTATTCCTTATTACCCCATCCCCTAAAAACTCTTTTACCAAGTGTTTGAAATCTGAGGCCTCTAACAGGCCATAAAGCCACTAATGACTTACCCCCCCCTCCCTCTTTTTTTTTTTTTTATGTCACCCTTCCTCCCTTCCCTATTCCACACACCAACCCCGAGAGACACCTTATTATGTAGTATATCTCAATCCCACCCTCTGTGCCCACCCTCTCTTAAACCTGTACAGGTGGGGGTTAGGAGCAGTGCCGCACGGGATTTCATATTGAGAGCTAAAAATAAATAAATAAAAAAAAAAGACAAACAAGTTATTCTCCCCCCCCCCCCCCCCCCACAGGCTATCCACTTACGTTTTTTCCTACAGCTCCTTAAATTATTCAATCTCTAGCGAGCGTTTTTCCCATTCTGACCATATTACTCTAAACTTTTCCTTTCTATCTTTAACCCTGGAAATCCATCTTTCTGCCTCCATAATTAAATTCACTTCTCTCTTCTATTCAAGAATTGTTGGCCTTTTATCCTGTTTCCATAATCTAGGTATTAATAATTTTGCCGCATTTAATAAATGAGGCGTAATGCTCTCCTTATATGATCCCATGGACCTCGCTGACCCGTGGAATAGGAAGTTTAAAGGTGTCAGTTCTATTTCCTCGGGAGATAGCCTTCCAACCCAAGGGGCAATCTCTTGCCAAAATCCTCTTTTCTTTGGGCATGACCACCACAGGTGGAGTAGGGTACCCTCCTGTCCACATCCCCTCCAACACCTATTGTCTGCAAGCCTATACATCTGTGCCAATCTTACTGGGGTTCTATACCACCTAGATAGAAATTTATAAGACATCTCTTGAATCTGTGAGCTTACAGATGTATAGTGTGTGGAGTCAATAAGTTTTTTAATTTGTTGCGTGGTAAACCTGTGATTTAGCTCTCCTTCCCAGTCTCTAATATAGTAAGGTGTTGTTTTTCTCCGTGTCCCTAGGATTAATCTATACATTTGAGACAGTACGTGTTTGGCCCTCCCAATCTTTACACATCTGGTTTCAAATATAGTAAGTGAATTAAGAGGCCTTATCCTGGTTTTCCACTTTTGAAAGAAGCACCCTAATTGGTGATACCTCCACTCCACCATTGCGACTGTTCCCAAGCTCCGTCTCAATTCAGGTAAGGGGGTCAGGGTTCCACATGGGGCAAATTTGCCGCATGTGGTGTCCCTCCCCCAGGCCTTCATTGATCCTACTTCCTCGCCTGGGGGGAACCACGGGAATCCCTCCAGGGGAGCCAGAGGGGATATCCCAGGGGCATAATCTCCTGATTGATTTATTTTATCCCATATCCTTAATGTATTATTAGTTAATGGTGACATCCATTTTGAGAGCCCTCTTTCTGTCTTCGGTATCCAAGGAGCTCCTGCTAGGTTCCTTCCTGCCATTGTTTGCTCTAATTTTACCCATGTTTTAGTTGAGTGATCGTGATTCCAATTTAGTATACATACTAGTGCCATTGCCCTATAATATGATACTACATCTGGCAGCCCTACTCCACCCTCTGACTTTTCTCTACACAAAATTTCATAGGCTAATCTAGGGCGTTTATCATTCCACACAAAGGAAACGAAAGCCTTCCGTATGCCCTTAAAAAAACTCTGTGGGAGGTGAATTGGCACTGTATGTAAGACATAAATTATTTTAGGTAGTATGTTCATTTTTATTACATTCACCCTTCCAAACCAAGTTAAAAACTGCCCCTTCCATTTCTGAAGATCCTCTCTTACCCCTTCCATTAAGGTACCATAATTCAGGTCGTCTAAAAGTTTAGGGTCAGGCGTTATATGCGTCCCTAAGTACACTAGTGATTTTTTATTCCATATGAAGCGATATGCTTCTTGTAGAGTGTTCACCATACTTAAAGATACATGGCTAGGAAATAATATAGACTTCTCAAAATTAATTTTAAAATTGGATAGGGCCCCAAACCTAGATACTTCTTCCATCAAAGCAGGTAATGAAGTCTTTGGTGTGGATAGATAGAACAACAGGTCATCGGCATATGCCGAGACCTTATGTTCATCTGGCCCAATACACGTTCCCTGTATTCCGTTATTTCTTCTTATTTTTCAGAGAAAGGGTTCCAATATCATTGCAAATAATAAGGGAGACAAGGGACACCCTTGTCTCGTACCATTGTATATTTGGAAATAGTCTGACAAAGTGGCATTCACCTTTACTCTTGCTCTCGGGGACGCGTACAACGCCAGCACCCAACCCATCACACGCTCTCCCACTTTCATCCACCTCAGAACCTCAGTCATAAACATTCAGCTAACCCTGTCGAAAGCTTTTTCGGCATCCATAGATAATATTATTCTGGGGGCTTTGTCCGGGCCGTATTGCATCCAATGGAGGACATTTAATGCTCTTATGGTGTTGTCTCTAGCTTCACGGCCCTTCATAAAGCCTGTTTGATCAGGGTGAACTAGCTTCACTAAATGATCCTGTAGTCTAAGTGCCACAATTTTTGATAATAACTCCGTATCAGAATTTAACAGAGAAATTGGTCTATAATTGGCACAATGTTGGGGATCTTTTCCTGGTGCTTCTGGAGAAAGTGGATTCAGAATGTTAATCGAATTGAAGTAATCACATATTGGGGCGCCCAGGTTTTCAGAATTTTTTTTTATAATATAAATTCGTAAAGCCATCTGGCCATGGGCTTTTTCCTATTGTCAAATTTGCTATTACTCCATGCACTTCTTCTACTGTGATCAGCCTGTTTATCATCTCCATAGCTTCAGATGGCAGTGAAGGTAACTCTGAGTCCGCAATATATTCCCTAATCTCCCCCACTCGGAATTCATTAGTGGTGCTTGCCGATTCCTGTTCAATATTATATAAATTCTCGTAGAATTTATGGAATTCTGCCGCAATTGCCTGTGTTTCTACAATTTTTTTGTTTTGTATAGTTTAATTATGAACATGTCTGGAATCTTGTTGTTTTTTAAGTTGTCTAGCTAAAAGGCGAACACATTTATTTCCCTGTTCATAGAAACGGTGTGCGTAGTATCTATATTTATTTCTGGTTTTCTGATCTAGACACTGTGTCAGTTTACTTCTTGCCTCTTCCAACCTCTTAGCGTCTGCTGGGTCCATGGAGGATTTATGTTTTATCTCTATCTTATTTATTTCTTCCAGCAGATCTGTTATTTCTATTTGTTTTTCTTTTTTTTTTCCTTGCCCCCCATGCTATCAATTCCCCCCTGATCACTGACTTATGGGCCTCCCAAATAGCCTGTTCAGAAGTTTCCCCAGACACGTTCCTTTCAAAATATGTTTTGATTTTAATGGTTAAATCTTCCACAACACGGCTGTCGTCTAACAGTGTCTCATTTAACCGCCAAGTTCGTTCCAAGTGGCCCAATGATACTGGATGTAAGGTCATAATGACAGGTGCATGATCTGAAATTGTTATTGATTCTATCGTGCAAGATCTGATCCTTTCTACAGGGAGTGCAGAATTATTAGGCAAATTAGTATTTTGACCACATCATCCTCTTTATGCATGTTGTCTTACTCCAAGCTGTATAGGCTCGAAAGCCTACTACCAATTAAGCATATTAGGTGATGTGCATCTCTGTAATGAGAAGGGGTGTGGTCTAATGACATCAACACCCTATATCAGGTGTGCATAATTATTAGGCAACTTCCTTTCCTTTGGCAAAATGGGTCAAAAGAAGGACTTGACAGGCTCAGAAAAGTCAAAAATAGTGAGATATCTTGCAGAGGGATGCAGCACTCTTAAAATTGCAAAGCTTCTGAAGCGTGATCATCGAACAATCAAGCGTTTCATTCAAAATAGTCAACAGGGTCGCAAGAAGCGTGTGGAAAAACCAAGGCGCAAAATAACTGCCCATGAACTGAGAAAAGTCAAGCGTGCAGCTGCCAAGATGCCACTTGCCACCAGTTTGGCCATATTTCAGAGCTGCAACATCACTGGAGTGCCCAAAAGCACAAGGTGTGCAATACTCAGAGACATGGCCAAGGTAAGAAAGGCTGAAAGACGACCACCACTGAACAAGACACACAAGCTGAAACGTCAAGACTGGGCCAAGAAATATCTCAAGACTGATTTTTCTAAGGTTTTATGGACTGATGAAATGAGAGTGAGTCTTGATGGGCCAGATGGATGGGCCCGTGGCTGGATTGGTAAAGGGCAGAGAGCTCCAGTCCGACTCAGACGCCAGCAAGGTGGAGGTGGAGTACTGGTTTGGGCTGGTATCATCAAAGATGATAAAAGAAATAACAAAAAGAAGCAGGCGCCACTAGGTGAACTGTACAGCTTTTACTCAGTGTTTGAAATAAAAGTACTCACATTAAATTAAGGAATTCAGGCATGTAGTTGTTGTCCTGCGATTCGTCCGGGTCCAACCGATAGATGTGAGTATCCTTGGGTCTCTATCACAACGCTGGTGTTGTGCTGTGTAATCTTGCTGGGTCCATACGCTTGATTGTAGGGGTTGTAAGTGTACAGATGTGCCGATGGAGACGCCGAAGCGCACGTTGAAGCGCACGCTTGTGGATGCTATGGTTGCGGGGAGAAAGATGACGTCATCGCCTGGGGACAGCAATGTGCGACGCGTTTCCGTGCATATGCTGTGGTTCGATGGGGAGACGTACACACAGCGCGCACCTTTGTCAAGCTGGCTGTAGGGGTCACTACAGCACGTTTTTATATGCCTCTCCTAGATTGCCATCTTGTGGCCAAATAGTATAATGTCCTCTATATAGAGGAATTAATACTATAAGAGATCTTATGCCAATGAAAAAAAGGGGGATGGGGAGGGTGACTAGGGAAATGCCGGATGTTTGGAAATAAATGCATAAATAACGCGCCAAAAGTTAATTAAAACAATGGTCTATATTGAACGTGAAGATAAATTTAGTTTTATTGTGGGGGTGATATACTGGAAAAATAGATAATATAAAAAATGGAAAAAATTATACAATAAATGGGAAAGAAATATATGAAGGAAAAATACAAATAAAAGTAGAAAAAATGAATGAATGAAAAAATGAAAAAAATGAATGAAAAAGATTTTATACATGAAAAATAATAAAAAAAAAAAAAAAAAAAAAAAAAAATAAAAATAGAAAAAAATTATATATGAGAAATAGAAATAATAATGGTAAAAATAAAAATAATAATAAGATTAAATTGAAAATAAAAATAAAAATAAAAATAAATATAAAAATTAATTAAAAATAAAAAATAAAAATAAATATAAAAATAAGGTGTTCTTGAAAATGGATTTTTAATGATATTTATCAAAATAGATGATAATATATATTATAGATAACAATATATATACACAAATATGGAATTGTGTGTGTAAATAAAATATACAGGAGGTGTGTAATAAAAATATTAAAATTATAAAAATGAGATAGGGGTAAAAACTTATATACTATAGTGGACGGAACAGGACGGAAAAAATAGATAAAAATTATGGATAAGATGATCTAAAGAATAGTGGAGACTTCTAGCTCTTCATTTAGGCCTCCGGGCTTAAGGGCATCAAGGGTATATATCCAGAAAGTTTCTCTTTCACATAGTCGATGGAATCTTTCTGCTTCAGTTAGTTTGTTGGGTATTTGCTCTATTATCCATACTCTCAGACCATCGGTCGATTTGTTATGGCATTCTAAAAAATGACGTGGAACGCTATGTTTGTCCCTACCTCCCTCAACTTTTCTTCTGTGTTCTCCAAAACGTTGGCGCAAAGGCCGTATGGTTCTACCAACGTAAAGAAGTTCACAAGGACAGCTTAGGGCATAGATCACAAATTCCGACCCGCAATTGTAGAATTCTTTGAATGTATATGTTTTTCCTTTGGTGGAAAAGCTCTTTTGCCCATGTTCAACAAATTTGCAGGTTTTGCAAATGGGTTTTTTGCATTGATACATCCCTAATAAAGAGATCATTGGGACGAATTCTTGTGCGGGTGTTTTCTTCAGTTTGCTCGGAGCAATTTTGTTTTTTATGTTTGTAGCTCGACGGTAGGTGGTGGTGGGGACATCTGATAATATAGTTTTTAGATGCACGTCCTCTAATAGAATGGACCAGTGCCTCTTGAGGATTGCTTCCATGTCTTTATGACTGGTGTGGAATTTTGTTATGAACCTGGTCTGTTGTATTGGTGCTGTTTTTTGGACGGCTGTTGATGGTTTAGGATCATGATAATAGTTGTACGCTTGGTTGACTAGGGACGCTGGATATTTTTTGTCAAACAATTTTTTCTTCATAAAAACACTCTGTTCAACATAGTCTTTGTGTTGTGTGCAATTTCGCTTAAGGCGGCAGAATTGGCCCTTGGGGATGTTGTCAATCCACTTCTTGTGATGACAGCTTTTGTAGTGGAGCAGTGAGTTTCCTGCAGTTGGTTTGAAATGGGTTTTTGCTTCGATTTTTCCATTGTCGTGATATAATTCAAGATCTAAAAATGTTAATTTTTTTCATTCATTCATTTTTTCTACTTTTATTTGTATTTTTCCTTCATATATTTCTTTCCCATTTATTGTATAATTTTTTCCATTTTTTATATTATCTATTTTTCCAGTATATCACCCCCACAATAAAACTAAATTTATCTTCACGTTCAATATAGACCATTGTTTTAATTAACTTTTGGCGCGTTATTTATGCATTTATTTCCAAACATCCGGCATTTCCCTAGTCACCCTCCCCATCCCCCTTTTTTTTCATTGGCATAAGATCTCTTATAGTATTAATTCCTCTATATAGAGGACATTATACTATTTGGCCACAAGATGGCAATCTAGGAGAGGCATATAAAAACGTGCTGTAGTGACCCCTACAGCCAGCTTGACAAAGGTGCGCGCTGTGTGTACGTCTCCCCATCGAACCACAGCATATGCACGGAAACGCGTCGCACATTGCTGTCCCCAGGCGATGACGTCATCTTTCTCCCCGCAACCATAGCATCCACAAGCGTGCGCTTCAACGTGCGCTTCGGCGTCTCCATCGGCACATCTGTACACTTACAACCCCTACAATCAAGCGTATGGACCCAGCAAGATTACACAGCACAACACCAGCGTTGTGATAGAGACCCAAGGATACTCACATCTATCGGTTGGACCCGGACGAATCGCAGGACAACAACTACATGCCTGAATTCCTTAATTTAATGTGAGTACTTTTATTTCAAACACTGAGTAAAAGCTGTACAGTTCACCTAGTGGCGCCTGCTTCTTTTTGTTATTTCTTTTATCATATGTACTTGGAGTGTTGCTTCAGCTCCCCCTGCATGGCTGCCCAGAAAAACAAACTGTAACTCATGGTATAAGCTCACCTAGCTTACAGGACTTATTGCTCAGAGGGCTCTCTTTTTCCTTTGCAGTATTCACCACATGCGCTTTTTTGTATATAATTATCATCAAAGATGAGCTTGTGGGGCCTTTTCGGGTTGAGGATGGAGTCAAGCTCAACTCCCAGTCCTACTGCCAGTTTCTGGAAGACACCTTCTTCAAGCAGTGGTACAGGAAGAAGTCTGCATCCTTCAAGAAAAACATGATTTTCATGCAGGACAATGCTCCATCACATGCGTCCAAGTACTCCACAGCGTGGCTGGCAAGAAAGGGTATAAAAGAAGAAAAACTAATGACATGGCCTCCTTGTTCACCTGATCTGAACCCCATTGAGAACCTGTGGTCCATCATCAAATGTGAGATTTACAAGGAGGGAAAACAGTACACCACTCTGAACAGTGTCTGGGAGGCTGTGGTTGCTGCTGCACGCAATGTTGATGGTGAACAGATCAAAACACTGACAGAATCCATGGATGGCAGGCTTTTGAGTGTCCTTGCAAAGAAAGGTGGCTATATTGGTCACTGATTTGTTTTTGTTTTGTTTTTGAATGTCAGAAATGTATATTTGTGAATGTTGAGATGTTATATTGGTTTCACCGGTAAAAATAAATAATTTAAATGGGTATATATTTTTTTTTGTTAAGTTGCCTAATAATTATGCACAGTAATAGTCACCTGCACACACAGATATCCCCCTAAAATAGCTAAAAGTAAAAACAAACTAAAAACTACTTCCAAAAATATTCAGCTTTGATATTAATGAGTTTTTTGGGTTCATTGAGAACATGGTTGTTGTTCAATAATAAAATTAATCCTCAAAAATACAACTTGCCTAATAATTCTGCACTCCCTGTGTGTTTATATATATATATATATATATATAATTTATGCACAATAAAAAACACATTAAAAATTATCAATATATATCAAGATTACAAATAAATAATAAAAATATATATAATAACAATATTCATACCAATGTGTCACAGAATAAACAATTATTAAATTGTGTGTGTGTGTGTGTATGTATGTGTGTATATATATATATATAATATATATATATTGTGACAGTATGCGAGGTGCGATAAATGATCATAGGTACATTTCACCTCGCATACGTTCCATTATGAGGGACTGAACCGGAATCCGGTCCGGGTTTTACAGCCTCTGGGCTTGGCTAGGGTTCCGGCCCGGATGTTTGGGTCCACTGGAGTCCACAATCAGCTGGACTTTAAATGACCAGGAAGAGAGCACAACAGGGCTCTGGCTTGAAACTCAGGAAGGGACCTGAGTGAGGGGAGCGCTGGACTAAAAAGGTTTGCTTTAATACATGTTTTGTGGGTGTCAGGGACTAGCCCCACACTGTATAGAGAGGAGATCCTGTTTGTTTAGTTTAGCGCCGGACGGCAAGGATTTAATTTATTGTTTTGTTTATTTTAATCTGCAAACCGTTTATAAATAAAATCTGGCATCCGCCAGACTTAAAAGAAAGTGCCTGCTTACAGACTGTGATTTCAGAAAAGGTGATCCCCACGAGCTAATCCCTCACACGTGGTGGATTCAGCGGGCACTTTTCTGAAAATGGAAGAAATGTTAAAGGCCCTGCTACAGGCCAATGCAGCCCAGCGGGAAACCAACCGCCAAGTCGCAGAGGCCGCTGCAGCACAACGAGAGGCCGCTGCAGCACAACAGGCTGCCCAGCAGGAGATAAACCGCCAAGTCGCAGAGGCCGCTGCAGCACAACACCGCCAAGTCGCAGAGGCCGTTGCAGCACAACACCGCCAAGTCGCAGAGGCCGTTGCAGCACAACACGCTGCCCAGCAGGAGATGAACCGACAGTTCGCCGAAGCTCTGGTGGAACTGAAAAAGGGGTCCGCACCTCCGGTGTTAGCGGAACCAAAGATTGTACGTGCTTCCTACCACCTGCAAAAGATGACACCGGCGGATGATGTTGAGGCGTACATGGTGACTTTCGAGAGAGTCGCTGACCGCGAAGGATGGCCAAAAGAGCAGTGGGCGGGACTATTGGCCCCATTCCTAACAGGAGAACCCCAAAAGGCCTATTTTGACTTAGAACCAGATAAGGCCCAGGACTATGAGACTCTAAAGACAGAAATACTTGCACGCTTGGGTGTCACCATGGCAGTCCGGGCCAAGCGCGTGCATCAGTGGTCCTATTCCAGCAACAAGCCACCCCGGTTACAAATGTTTGACCTGGTCCACCTCACCAGGAAGTGGTTGCAGCCAGAGACTCTGACGAGCCCTCAGATTGTGGAGCGTGTGGTAATGGACCGGTACCTGCGTGCGCTCCCTGCTACCCTGAGAAAGTGGGTCGGACAGGGGGACCCCAACACTGCAGCCCAAATGGTGGACCTAGTGGAGAGGTACAGTGCTACTGAGGACTTGATAAACCCACCTACGCCCCACTTCGGTGTGTCTAGGGGTGCAAGATCTCCCAGCGGTTCGGGTAAGACTGTTCCAGGGTTCAAGAGTTTGGGGAGAGTGGATAAGACTGTTGTTACAGCAGATGAGACTGTAGGTCCTAGACCTGGAGACTGGCCAAAGAAGCCAGGAAGGTTTTTGGGACCGGTAAGAGGACTGGGGGTAGGGCAAATACGGTGTTTTCGTTGCCATGCATTAGGCCATATTGCTGCAGACTGCCCTCTAAATGATGAACCTATGCAATGTGATTATGTTGATAGGGTAAAACAACTTCAGGTCTACATCAATATTGAGGCCATTAGGGCTTAAAGTATTGGTCAGATACAGCCACTGGGTTTCACGTTTCGATATTTCACGGACCATATTAGCCCCCCTCCAGTTACGATCGATATGATCGATACCCCAAAATTTGAGTCCAATGGTTTTTTTGGCATGTTTGTCCCTAAAATGAAGCGAGACACTATGATCTTTATAACCTATGGTGATGTTAAAAATATGCTCGGATACCCTTTTAGTCAATGTTCTTTTAGTGCGCCCAATATACATTAGGCCACATGGGCATTCCAGAGCATATACCACATGTGTAGTTTTACATGCAATACATTCCTTAATCTCAAACTCCTTTCCATTCGCTGTTGATGTGAACCTAGTAAGTCCCCTCAAGTGTGTGGATACTTGACGACATGACTTGCGTCTTCTACATGCTGTAAATCCTGCTCTATCCCAAAACATTTTAATTTTCTTGGGGGGATACAATACTTTTTTCACTATTTGATCTCCAAAAGAGGATGTTTTTCTGTATATGAAACGTGGATTTTCAGGTAATGCCATCTTTAGTACTCTATCCATAGTTAGAATGTTCCAATGGTTTTTAAATATGGCTTCTATTTCACGATATTGCTCATGATAGGTAGAGATGAAGCCCCATTTGTGAGCTTGGTTTGGTGGGTGATCTTTTGGTTCCAACATGTTTTTTTGTGTAATCTGTCCCACCTGTTTCATCCAGTTGTCTAAATGCTCCAAGTTATATCCTTTCTCCACGGAACATTGTTTAATAAGTGAGGCTTGGGCCCAATAGTCATCATCCTTAGTACAGTTACGCCTAATGCGTGTAAATTGGCCCTTGGGTATGTTCTTAAGCCATAGTGGGTGGTGCCCACTCTGTACTGGTATGTAACTATTCCTGTCTGTAGCTTTAAAATAAGCTTTAGTGTACAGTTGTCCAGAACCCTTGATCACTGTGACATCAAGAAAGTGGATTTGTAGTTGGTCCCAGTTAAAATCCAATTTAATACTGTTCTTATTGCTATTAAGCCAGACGGAAAAGGCTCTGAGAGATTCCTCCGGACCCTGCCATATTATAAACAAGTCGTCAATATATCGTTGGTAGAAAATCAGCTCCTTATTACTGTAGATCCACCTATCCTCCCATTCGCTCATAAAGAGATTGGCTAGGCTAGGTGCAAACTTTGCACCCATAGCCACGCCAGTCTTCTGGCTATAGAACTGACCCCCATACCAGAAATAGTTATGGGTAAGACAGTAATCCAATGCCATCTTAAGAAATGTTTTCTGGATAAATGGTAGCTCGTCTCTTTTACTAAGTGCCCAATTAAGGGTTAGGAGGGCGTCATCATGTTGAATATTAGTATACAACGCCGAGATGTCTGCTGTAACTAAAAACACTTCTGATTCAATGGGAAGTGTTACTTTCTTCACTTTTTGTATGAAGCTGGTGGTATCTTTCAGGAAGGCTTTCGTCGTAACTACACTACTTTGCATAAAATGATCTAGGTATTGACCGATCCTAGCAGTAACAGAGCCTATTCCATTCACAATTGGTCTTGCTGGTGGTGCAATAGGGTCTTTGTGAATTTTAGGAACTGTATATATACTTGGTGTCCTGCTAAAGCTTGGGCACAAATACAGTTTTTCTTTTTTGGTAATGACCCTAATGTAGTACCCATAATCTACCAAGTTATGCAAATCCACTCTGTATTATTTTGTAGGATCATTGCTCAGAAGTTGGTATATGCTTTGATCATCTAACATCCCCTGAAGTTGGGAGTGGTAGTATGTCTTGTCCATTACCACCACCCCTCCTCCTTTGTCCGCTGGTCGGATGATGATGTCTTTTCTTTCTTCTAGAGCTTTTATACCCTCTTGTATGTGTTTCGGGTTAAGACTCTTTTTTACCGGCATGGTTTCTAAATCATTTAATACCAGCTGCTTAAACACCTCCACATGATGGTTACTAGGTAGAGGTGGGTTGAAAAGCGATTTTTTTTAAGTCCACTATCCAAACCTATTACCTCTTTCTGTTTGTTGCTTCTTAAATTGAAATTATTGGACACAAAATATTTTTTAATATTGACCTTTCTAATGTATTTTTGAATGTCAATGTAGACATTAAATTTATTTAGGGGTTTCGTAGAAGTGCATTTTAATCCTGCGTTTAAAATATCGGTTTCTTTTTGAGTCAGAGTGACAGATGATAAATTGTATATCCCACTTAATCTACCTGTCTTGGCCTTTTTCTGCTGGATTCGTTGCCCTGCTCGGCATCCTCTCCGTGTGGGTTTCTGTTGTTCCTAATGGGGCTGTATGATACTTCTCGTTGTGGGGGATACCACCATTCCTGGTTCGGGTTGGCATTGTGGGTTTGCTGTCCACGTCCCCTCCAGGGTCGGTTGCCTCTGCCCCGTCCTCGTGAGTTCCCCCTCATACCTATCCCTAAAAAAGGCACTGGTCTGGGTGAGGGTGCATGATGTGCATTCTCCCTACTGTCCTGTAGGGGGCCATATCTGTTTTGGGTATAGACCATATACTAGGTTCACATCAACAGCGAATGGAAAGGAGTTTGAGATTAAAGAATGTATCACATGTAAAACTACACATGTGGTATATGCTCTGGAATGCCCATATGGCCTAATGTATATTGGGCGCACTAAAAGAACATTGACTAAAAGGGTATCCAAGCATATTTATAACATCACCATAGGTTATAAAGATCATAGTGTCTCGCTTCATTTTAGGGACAAACATGACAAAAATCCCATTGGACTCAAATTTTGGGGTATCGATCATATCGATCGTAACTGGAGGGGGGGCTAATATGGTCCGTGAAATATCGAAACGTGAAACCCAGTGGCTGTATCTGACCAATACTTTAAGCCCTAATGGCCTCAATATTGATGTAGACCTGAACTGTTTTATTAGTGACCACTAGGGGAATTCGGTGAGTTATTCTTGATATTTTTTGCTGTTTATTTGTTATGATACCCAGCAAGTAAATACACTACCCCCAATGGTGTACACTTCATGTTTAGGTAATAGGATGTGCATAACAAATGAAAATATACACACAGGTCATGTTTTTGACCTTTCAGACCTGTGGGGACTTATTCAAGCGTATAAGCTCATTTAATTTTGGATAATAAATGAGTTTAGGTACATTTACAGTATATAGCTGTCATTGGTATGAATATTGTTATTATATATATTTTTATTATTTATTTGTAATCTTGATATATATTGATAATTTTTAATGTGTTATTTATTGTGCATAAATTATATATATATATATATATATATATATATATATATATATATATATATATATATATATATATATATATATATATATATATATATATATATATATATATATATATATATATATATATATATATATATATATATATATATATACACATACACATACACACATATATATATATATATACACACACACAATTTAATAATTGTTTATTCTGTGACACATATTTTAATGAAGATTTAAATATTTATATCCAAATCATTCTAGATAATATAAGGTACATAGTGGTTTTTAATAACACATATGCTATCTTCTTTGTAATTAAATGTAATTTTATCGTTGCATCAAGGCATCTAAATGAGGAATATAAGCCAACTAGTATGAACTATATGATACATTATTTAACCTGTAAATATGCAACACTGAGGCTCTGTACAAGAGGATGTCAGCCATGACTATGTATCAGCTCCTATGGAGTAGCGAGATGCTTTTCTTTCTTTAGTGCCTTATGTAGTTCTTTTCCCACTGATTTTCTATGATATGCCAGCAGAGCTATTTCAGAGCATGGACTCGCGGCAGCATCTGACGTCACCACACTCAGCATAGAGGAATTCCGCGTTCCAGCTGATCGAGATGCCGTAGTATAGGAAACTAATGCAAAGGCATTTGAGCCTATGATGCCCGTGATTGGCCGCTTGAGCCGATGACGAGTGCGGAAATGGGCGGAGCGGGCTAGCCGGGACACACACAAAGGCATTTGAGCCTATGATGCCCGTGATTGGCTGCAGGAGCCGATGACGAGTGCGGAAATGGGCGGACCGGACTAGCCGGGACGTATCACATACAGGGGAAGGCGGGCAATTACCTAGCCCATTCCCTTAAATAATGAGCAGTCGGATCGTGTAGCAACGCCCTCTGAAGACGTGAGCCAATCACGAAACGCGTCAGGGCGTGGCTACACGACAAGCTTTCTTGCACCAAGGTTGGTATCTACCCGGGACTTACAAAGCAGTGGATAGTGATTTTGAATATCCTCCTTGAAGTGAGCTGATACTAACATTTTGAGTGACAAGCCTTTTATGATTTTAAAGCGTGTAAACATATGTGGGTAGCAGGGTTTTTTTATTATAAAAAAATGGGTTTTACACTATCTAGTCTCCCTTTGTCTCCCTGCATGACCGCTGTGCTGCACCAATGATTTAAGGAATATTACTTCACAACCATGGAGAGAGAAGCAGCAGGAGATTGATTAACCACTTGCCGACCTCCTCATGTAGATATACGTCAGCAGAATGGCATGGACAGGCACATGTACGTACCTGTACATCCTCTGCTTGACGTGGGTCGGGGGTCCGATCGGGACCCCCCCCGCTACATGCAGTGGTCGGTAAGCCTCGGGGAGCGATCCGGGACGACGGCGCGGCTATTCGTTGATAGCCGCCCCGTCGCGATCGCTCCACGGAGCTGAAGAACGGGGAGAGCCGTG
Source organism: Rana temporaria (assembly GCF_905171775.1). Lineage (NCBI taxonomy): Eukaryota > Metazoa > Chordata > Amphibia > Anura > Ranidae > Rana > Rana temporaria. The sequence continues at coordinate 82,982,056 of NC_053495.1, read as the reverse complement.
TGTAAACACGGCTTCCCCATGCTTCACTGTGGCGGCGTATCGATCGAGTGATCCCTTATATAAGGGAGACTTGATCGATCACGTGAGTCCTACAGCCACACCCCCCTACAGTTGTAAACACACACTAAGTGAACACTAAATGTTACAGCGCCCCCTGTGTTTAACTCCCAAACTGCAACTGTCATTTTCACAATAAAGAATGCAATTTAAATGCATTTTTTGCTGTGAAAATGACAATGGTCCCAAAAATGTGTCAAAATTGTCCGAAGTGTCCGCCATAATGTCGCAGTCACGAAAAAAATCGCTGATGGCCGCCATTAGCAGTAAAAAAAAAAAAATGCAATAAAACTATCCCCTATTTTGTAAACGCTATAAATTTTGCGCAAACCAACCGATAAACGATTATTGCGATTTTTTTTTTTACCAAAAATAGGTAGAAGAATACGTATCGGCCTAAACTGAGGAAAAAACAATTTTTTATATATGTTTTTGGGGGATATTTATTATAGCAAAAAGTAAAAAATATTGCATTTTTTTCAAAATTGTCGCTCTATTTTTGTTTATAGCGCAAAAAATAAAAACCGCAGGAGGTGATCAAATACCACCAAAGGAAAGCTCAATTTGTGGGGAAAAAAGGACGCCAATTTTGTTTGGGAGCCACGTCGCACGACCGCGCAATTGTCTGTTAAAGCGACGCAGTCCCGAACTGTAAAAACCCCTTGGGTCTTTAGGCAGCATATTGGTCCGGGGCTTAAGTGGTTAAACACCAGGATCCCATTACTGCTGACATCCATACAGTCCTCTAAGGAGATGAGCTGAGACCCAGTACATTCTATGCTGTTTTTCACCTAGAATCTGGTGAGTACATTACCTAAAGGGGGAGGACAGCAGTGTGAAACATACATGTTCCTGTATTGCCTGGAGAAGATTTAATCTGCATTGTCTGTACCAGGAGTGACATGTGAATTGATATTTTATTACACACACAGCTCTGGTTTGATTGAGCTGTTTACTTAAAGAGACTGATACCAGTAGCTAAAGATTGGTTTGATCTTGAGAACTTCCCTATCAGGTTATGAGAATTTCGGACTCATGAGTCACCTGTAGTGACCAAAAAGCGCTGTTAATGTTTTATTTGTCTTCACTGATAACACATATATTTTTTAGCAATTGTTGGTTTTATAATAGCTGCTATATACCTTGAAAAATTGTTTTGTTTGATTGTACCATTGTGCGCTGGGATCAGAGTGATTTTAGGATTATATCTGATATTTCTCTCAAGCGTCTTCCAGGACAGCCCATGAGACCTAGGGCTCCTCCTACCAGGACAGGAAACACGTTAACCCCCACCAGATAAAAGGGCGGTCCTCCAGGCCCCATGCCAGTATTAGTGTTTCCTCCGGATGGGGGGTAACATGTTTCAGGAACCTGGTCCCCTAGGTCTCATGGGCAGGGGCTCTAATGACCGTTCAAAGGGGTATGTATATATTTTGACTAACCTCCTTGCCATTAGCAGTTTTTCCATGGGGAAGTTTTTGCTGCTGCCCTTGCTTCTTTGTGCCTGGAGAGGGCCAGGACCGGGATGGCGTCGGGTCCCTTGCGCTGTTCGCAGCACAGGCTGTATGTTGGTGAGAGTGTTTCCCGCACACAGCATGGCTGATTCGTGCTGGGAAACGTGGAGCTCACTAGCGCTGGTAGGGGCGGAGCCTCTGCGCTTCAAGCTGGCTACAGGAAGATCCGGCGAGGGTCACTTCCGGGTCGCATGACGTCATCCTCGGGCGCCGGAGACATGGTTCCTGTCTCCATAAAACGGCGCGAAACGGGGGCTAATGGCTGCTGGTGATTTCTGGTAAAGACAGCACAGGCTGTAGGACTACCAGACGGACGGCATGGACAATCCTGCGATAATCGCTCAGGCAACGGATGCAGTCCCCAACACCAGCACCTCTCAGGTAAGCTGCAAGTGTTTTTTATGGTCACTTTTTCTTGCTATCCTGGTGAAGGTTTTTACCCCCCCCCTCCCAATCATAGGATTAGGTGTTAGGGGACACATTTTCTTCTCCTGCACGTGGTGATGGAGTATTTTTTTGTGGCTTGGGTTACTTATGGGGTCATTTAATTTGTGTCTTTCAGGCCAAGACTCAGGACAAAGCCCAATCACAGCCACATAAGAGAAAATGTGCGGTGTGCGGTAACAAACTGAGTTCCACTTGGGGAAAACCAGTTTGCCGCACTTGTATAGATGGTTTAGTGAAGGATGACCCAGTGACCTCATGTCAAAAAATGTTGACTTCGGTCAGGGATGAGCTTGCTTCTACCTTTGGCTCATTTAGGGAGTTGATTGACAAAATGCAGGTTCCCCAACAGGGTACATCTTCAAAAAGAAAGGCTTCAGTGGTTAGCACCCCGCAGGTGAGCGTAGAGAGTGAAGACTCTGAGGCTGAAGCCAAATCTACCCATTCTTCTCAGGGTCAGATACAGAGCCCAAGGATAGAGTATCCTCTAAAGGCTCAAGGTTCAAATTGTCTCTGGAAGATGTGGATAATTTGTTAAAAGCCATCTATACCACCCTTGAAATGGAGGAGGAGGAGGTACAAATGTCTAAGCATGACCTTATGTACAAAGGTTTGCACAAAAAGAAAAGTAAAAACTTTCCAGTGCACGATTCCCTCCTTAATACGATCAAACTGGAGTGGGAGAGTCCAGAGAGAAAACCTTTCTTTTCCGGTAACCTAAAAAGAAGGTTTCCATTTGATGAGGATGCAGCGCTACCGTGGAATAAGAACCCAAAGTTAGATGCTCCTCTTTCAAAAGTTTCAAAAAATTCGGACCTGGCGTTTGATGACATGGGTACGCTAAAGGATCCTATGGACAAAAAATGTGATGTCCTTCTTCATAGAGCTTGGGATTCAGCTATGGGGAATCTCAAACCAGCTCTGGCCTCTACTTGTGTAGCCAGAAATCTGGAGGAATGGCTTACACAAATCCAAACCCATCTTTTAGCGGGTACTTCTAGGGAAGAGATTTTAAAATCCTTTCCTCTCCTTTTTAGTGCTGTGGGTTTTCTGGCAGATTCATCTGCGGAATCGGTAAGAATGACAGCCAGAACTTCAGCTTTAGTGAACTCAGCCAGAAGAAGCATTTGGCTTAAAACATGGTCTGGGGATGCAGCATCTAAATTACGATTATGTGGGCTTCCCCTAAACGGGGATCATCTTTTTGGCCCAGGTTTGCAGGAGGCACTGGAACGTACGGCCGATAGGAAAAAGGCCTTTCCAGAAAAGAAAAAGCAGATGGGAAGAAAGTTTTTTCGTGGCCAAAATAAAGGCTTGCCATGGCAACAAGGTCCTAAAGAAAAGGACAATAGGCCCAAAAAACATTGGTCCGGGTACAAAGGCAAAGGGAGAGGAGGTGTGTTGTTTAACACACCTCAGCAGCCCGCCAAGCCACAATGACCAACATCTGCCAGTGGGGGGAAGACTGAGGGCCTTTCTCCCACAATGGGCAACCGTCACCTCAAGTCCCTTCATTCTGGATCTGGTGGCAAATGGATACAGGCTAGAGTTTTCCTGTCGGCCACCAGAACGACTCTTGATCACATCTCCTCCCAAAGATCGGGAGAAAGCAAGAGCTCTGGGTCTCCAAGTAGGAGAGTTGTTAGACCAGAAGGTCCTGATTCCGGTTCCTCGGTCAGATCAGAACAAAGGGTTTTATTCCCACATTTTTGTCATCAGAAAGCCGTCAGGAAAGTATCGGCTTATTCTGAATCTTCGGTCTCTAAATCAATCGATCCGATACAAACACTTCAGGATGGAGACAGTCTTCTCTATCAAGAATCTGCTTTACCCAAACTGTTTTATGGCCACGTTGGACCTCAGGGATGCTTACCTACATGTCCCGATCCATCCGGCTTTCCAGAGATTCCTGAGAATAGCAGTAAAGATGGGATCGGAAATCAGGCACTTCCAGTTTCAGGCCCTCCCCTTCGGTCTGTCCTCTTCCCCTCGTATCTTCACAAAGGTATTGGGGGAAGCGCTGGCGCCACTAAGATTAAAGGCGATAACTATCATCCCTTACCTGGACGATCTATTAATAGTGGCAGAGTCCCGCCAGAAATTACTAGCAGATCTTCAGACTGTACTCGACTTCCTTCAATCCCTGGGCTGGTTGATAAACAGGGAAAAGTCTTCCCTAGATCCAGCCCAGAAGGTGAAGTACCTGGGTTACGACTTTTGCTCAGTAGTCCAAAAAGTTTTTCTCCCAGAAGAGAAGGTCTCCAAGATGGTGCAAGCAGTGTCAGCCTTACAGACCAATCAGTTGGTTTCACTGAGGGAAATTTCAAGGACGGTAGGTCTCATGACCTCGTGTTTCCCTGCGGTACCATGGGCAAGGTTCCATCAGAGACCATTGCAGAGATTCCTTCTGGAAAATTGGGACGGGGACGCCAGGTCCCTAGAGTCAAAAGTTTGGTTACCGACCAAGGTAAAGAGAAGTTTGTGGTGGTGGAGGAAAAATCTGCACCTAACAAAAGGCCTGCCTTGGTCCATCTCGATATCCAAGAGGATCACGACGGACGCAAGTGCCTGGGGGTGGGGAGCCCACCTCAAAGACCAGGTCGCACAGGGGAAATGGTCCTTGAAGGAAGCAAGAGCCTCATCGAACCAGAGGGAGCTGCTAGCGGTGCAAAGAGCCCTGCAAGCTTTTCAATCGGAGGTCAGGGGTCACAATCTCCAGATCCTGTCAGACAACATTGCGACAGTGGCGTACCTCAACAAACAAGGAGGCACGAGGAGTCGAATTCTTCAAGGAATCGCACAAAACATTTTGTCTTGGGCAGAAGTAAATCTAGGCTCAATTTCAGCAGTGCACCTGAAGGGGACGCAAAACAGTTTGGCAGATTACCTCAGTCGCCACAGGGTGGAGCGAGACAATTGGTCACTTCATCCAGAAGTCTTTTTGGAGATCACCAACAAATGGGGTTGTCCCGAAGCGGATCTGTTCGCAAATCAGGACAACCGCAAAACAGAGGAGTTCTTTTCTCTAAACCCAGAGGATCGATCACTGGGGATAGATGCCCTGGCGAATCCGTGGCCCTTCAACCTCTGCTACGCATTTCCGCCAATCAGACTCATTCCGGAAGTGCTCCGGAAGTTTCTCCTAGAAGAAACAGATCTTATTCTGATCGCCCCCTTCTGGCCCAAGAGGCCATGGTTTTCCCTGCTACAGTCTCTGGTCTCGGAGCCTCCACTGAGACTTCAGAACAGAGAGGACTTGCTGTCGCAGGGTCCAGTGTCACACCCACAGGTGGTTTCATTAAGCTTGACAGCTTGGTATCTGAAGAGAAGATACTGAAGGCTCAGGGGTTTTCTGACAAGGTGATTAGAACCTTGGTAAATTGCAGAAAACCAGTCACTAGAGCCATCTATTCCAAGGTTTGGAAAAAGTTTAATTCATGGTTGTCTGAAAACCAAAGATCAACGCATGATGTTCCTTCTATTTTGGAATTTTTTCAAGAGGGTGTCGACAAGGGTCTTTCAGTTAGTACCTTAAAGGTACAGGCGGCAGCTATCAGCGTTTTCCTCCAGTTTTCTCTTTTGGAAAATCCCATGGTAGCTAGATTCTTTAAATCCATTTCAAGGGCCAGGCCAGTAGTGGTAAGAAGTTGTCCAACTTGGGACCTGTCCCTGGTACTTCAAACTCTGGTAGAGTTTCCCTTTGAGCCTTTGGAGGATATTTCTGTTAAATTACTTACCTTAAAAACTATTTTTTTAGTAGCTATTACCTCAGCTCGTAGAGTAAGCGAGTTACAGGCCTTATCAGTAAGGGAGCCTTTCCTCACGATTTTTGAGGATCGAGTTGTATTGAAAACTGATCCAGGTTTTTTGCCTAAGGTAGCTAGTACATTTCACAGATCACAAGACATTGTACTGCCATCCTTTTGTAGTTCACCACAGGGTGATCAGGAAAAGAAATTTAGTTTTTTAGATGTAAGAAGAACCCTTCTTGCATATTTGGAGGTCACCAAGGTCTTCAGGAAGACAGACGCTTTATTTGTCCTTTTTTCAGGTACACACAAAGGTAAAGGTGCATCTAAAGCCACATTGGCTAGATGGATTAAGCAGGCCATCTCAGAATCCTATAAAATCAGAGAAGTTCCTACACCTTTTGTTACAGCACATTCAACAAGAGCTTTGGCTGCATCTTGGGCTGAGAGGGCTGGTGCTTCACCAGAACAAATCTGTAAAGCTGCCACATGGTCCAGTTATTCGACCTTTATTAAACATTATCGCCTGGATCTGCTATCCGCTCAAGAACAGGCGTTTGGTCGAAAGGTCCTTCAGGCAGTTGTCCCACCCTAGACTGGTAAGTTCTGGCTCATCGTCTCATGGGCTGTCCTGGAAGACGCTTGAGAGAAAAGCTGAGTTAGGCTTACCGGTAACTCCTTTTCTGAGAGTCTTCCAGGACAGCCGGATTCCCACCCGGTTTTGTTGTATGGAAGTTATGTGTTATTAATGCATATGTTTTTCAGGGTAGTCCTACGGTTCTCGAGAAGACTGGCATGGGGCCTGGAGGACCGCCCTTTTATCTGGTGGGGGTTAACGTGTTTCCTGTCCTGGTAGGAGGAGCCCTAGGTCTCATGGGCTGTCCTGGAAGACTCTCAGAAAAGGAGTTACCGGTAAGCCTAACTCAGCTTTTTTGTATTTTAGTGGGAGTTTGCTGACAGACCCTGATGAGGTGGCTGGGGAGTTCCGTTCATTCTTCGCATCTCTTTACACCTCTGCCACTAATAAATCTAGAGAGGAAATTGCCACACTTTTGAGGGGTATCGACTTACCCACACTCTCACAACCCCAGGTGGACTTACTAGAGGCCCCTATCACCAAAGATGAAATAACGGGGGGGGGGGCGATGTCCCTAATCAACACCTCTAAAGCGCCTAGTTCTGACGGCCTGCCTCTAGAATTCTATAAAACCTATGCTGAAACTCTAGTCCCTAGACTCTATGTGCTGTTTTCTCATATATTTAAGTCATGATCCCTGCCCCCTTCTATGAGTGAAGCCTATATTGTACTTATTCCCAAGCCTGGCAAGGACCTAGAACTTCCAGAGTTGTATCGCCCAATTTCGTTGCTCCAACTTGACATTAAAATATTGACCAAGGTACTGGCGCTACGTCTGAACGGGGTGATCCTTACATTGATCTATCGGGATCAGACGGGGTTCATGCCGGCTAAAAACACAGTCTATAACTTACGGAGGCTACATATGAACCTGCAGGCCAGACATGACCAGATGGGATCCATAGCCCCTGAGACCATCCAAACCTTTGGCAATTGTTCTGGCCTGAAAATTAACTGGGATAAATCCCAAATCCTCCCCATAGACATAGGGGTCCCTTCCTTGCTCCAAGCTTCCTCCCTGCTCCTCAGAGTCACCTCCATGAAATATCTTGGTATTACGATTACCCGATCACCAGAGGACTTTGTCAAACTTAACATAGAACCCCTGATAGCTAACTTGAAAGCCAAAACTCAGACGTGGGCCAAACTACCCTTAGGTATGATGGGCCGTGTGAACCTTATCAAAATGGTTCTCCTTCACCAGTTCCTTTATGTCCTTTGGCAAGCTCCAATTTACTTGCCCCTTAGACTTTTTAAATCTATTGAAGCTATCCTTAACTCCTTTGTTTGGAGAACAGCTCGACATAAATTGTCTTGGCAAATGTTGAAGAATCCCACTACCCTGGGGGTCCCGGCTCTGCCTGACTTTAATCTCTATTATCTAGCGGCACAGCTTTCCCATTTTTTCTACCTAAACAAACATGACAAAGACCGTTACCTAGCACCGATTTGCTCTCCTTGCTTCCCGTGGGTTTGCCCACCCGTTCCAGATTCTCCTTAAAGACTTCACAGACAACTGGGAGCAGGGCAATCGTAAGGGACTGCTATAAAACCATTGTAACATTTGGGATGTGGTGACGCGTAGACTGAAGGTGCCATCTACACATTTCCACACACTCCTATGGGATAACCCTTGCTTACATGAATTGTCAACTGTACCGGACCATGTCTTCTGGCTCAACCAGGGGGTAAAGTACTTGTCAGATACTTACCATGGTACTGTCCTGCAGTTTAAGGACAATTTAAGGATGAGTTCTCTCTCCCTAATTCCATGCATTTTTGTTACCTCCAGCTCCGCCATGCTCTCCAGACGCAATTCCATGATGTCCCCCCCCAACTTAGAACAATTGTATAACGGGACGAGACTCCCGCAAAGTCATTTCAGTGTTTTACGATTCTCTTCTTCGCCCAACTGCGGCACCTCTGGCTTATAGGGTGAAGGATCGGTCTGGGGATGTGCGGGGGCTGGAGGATGACGAATGGGAAGACGCACTTGACGCCTGTAAAAAGGTGTCTACCAAGTTGTCTGACCGTCTCACACAACTTTACATCTTGCACCGATCATACTTTCCCCCCGATCCGGCTTGCCAAATACAAACCTAATTATAGTCCCCTGTGCCCCAGGCGCAGCAGCCCCTCCAGCACTTTCATTTGTTGTGGTCATGCCCAGTAATTTAGGACTACAGGACCCAGATTCTTAAGTTCATTCATGACGAGATGGGATCTCCCCTGACACTCTGCCCTAAACAATGTTTACTGGGGAAATTCCCAGATCCAGATAAATTCCATAAACTTTTCCTCCAGGAAACGCTTTTTATTGCTAGACTACTCATAGCGAGAAAGTGGCTTCGGGTTACGCCCCCGTCAATTCAGGAATGGATTGTTGCAATTTTTTTTTTTTTTTTTTTTAATTGTTATATATATGTTATATTATTTTCTTAAATACATTTTTGACTTCTTTTGCTAGGCGTATACAAAAGTTTTCCCTTAATACTTCACCTCCCCTTACCCGCCCCTCCCCCCCCCCCCTCCTATCTCACCAAAACAATCTCCTTATACCTCTACTTCTCTCTAATTTTTCTATAATGGCCTTAAGTATCTTCTCTTAATTTTTCCGCGTAACTCCACGATTTCTTAAAAGTTCTCCAATTTTCCCATTTCATATTTTGTAATATGTTATTACCCTCCATGTCTTCCTGCAGTTCCTCCATTTTATACGTTTCTTCAACCGCATCGATCCATTCCCAGATCGATGGGCATTCCACCTCTTGCCAGCCCCTTGGAATTAATCTTTTGGCAGCATTCAATAGGTGTGGTACTAGTGATTTTTTATAACTTTTAATGCCTTCTTCCCCCCCGTGAAACAGGACAACCCAAGGGTCCATCTTTATCTTTTTCTTTGTAATCTCTTCGACGCAGGCCAATATTTTTTCCCAGTACCTCCTTATCTTAGGGCATCCCCACCACAGGTGCGCCATATTTCCTGGTAAACCGCATCCCCTCCAGCACTCTCCAGTCTGTCCCTCTTTAAACTTTTTTAATTTGTCTGGTGTCATATACCATCCGGCTATGCATTTAAAACACATCTCTGCTGTGCGGCTATCCACCGCGGAGGAGTGTGTCAGGGTCAGCATTTTCTCTATTGTGGTCCTATCCTGATGTGTCCCTAGTTCCCTTTCCCATTTTTCAATGAATGGGGGTATGTTCTGCTCTTCCATCTTCAGTAGCATCTTATATAGTCCCGAGATAGTTCCTCTGGCCTTTTTTGTAGCGCATATTTTTTCCAATTCCAATAACTGATCTCCCGACCTCAGTGGGTGTGGAAGGTCTTGGATAAAATGATTTAGTTGCCGATATCTCCATTCATTAATTTCCAGGAAAGAGTTTTTTAATTTCAACTCCTGTAGTGTTAAAATGTGCCCTTCCTTCATTATATCCCTTAGTTGTATAGTGTCCATTTTAATCCAATTTCCCCCCACTTGTGTTTTACCTGGTGCAAAATAATCATTATTCTTTAGTGATATAAGGGGTGAATTGTACTCTTTCACAATTTTTTTATAGACCGTGTCCCAAACTTTAAGTGCATTTTTGGTTATCTCGTGTGCGTTTTTATCTATTGTCCTAAATTGTGGAGGGTTCCAAATTATCTTATCTAACCTTGCCTGTGACAATTTATTTTCTACACTAACCCACCTTTTTTCTTTGCTAGCCCTGGCCCACTCCACCACTCTTGTCAATATCACCGCCTCATAGTATCTTTTGAGATCGGGGACCGCTAATCCACCCTTTTTTTTTGGTTGTTTTAGGGTCTGAAGTGCTATCCTGTGCTTCTTATTTCTCCATATATAATTCATTATTAATTTTCTAAGGGCCGAGAACAATGTCCCGGGGAGGGCAATAGGGATCATCTGGAACTTATATAGAATTTTTGGCAGAATGACCATTTTGCAGTAATTAATTCGTCCTATCCATGATATTGCCCTGTTTTCCACCCTTTTTGTTTCTGTCTTAATTTCATTTAATAAAGGGATAAAATTTATCGTATACATCTCCCTAGTAGATTTTGCTAGCAGTATTCCTAGGTATTTGAGTTCTTTCACCCAAGCAAATTTGTACTTCATTTTCAGGAGTTGTTCTTCTGTCCTGCTTATGTTTATACTCATAATCTCCGTTTTTGTGATGTTTAATTTAAAATTTGAGATTTCTCCGTATTCGCTACAAAGGTTTAAAAGGTTTGGAATTGATGTTTTGGGTTCCATTAAATAGAAGAGGACGTCGTCTGCAAAAGCTGCAAGTTTATGTTCCTCCTCTCCTATTTTAACCCCTTTTATTTTTTGAGAGTTTCTGATCCTAGCCAGGAGGGGTTCCAATGCGAGCACGAACAGTAATGGCGATAGAGGGCACCCTTGCCTTGTACCGTTTCTCATTAAGAAGGTTTGAGAGAGACTTCCATTTATTTTTATTTTGGCCGTGGGGGACCTGTAGAGAGTGCCAATCCACTGCATCATCCTCTGTCCAAACCCCATTTCCTTCAGGGTGAGCAACATGAGTCCCCAGTCTACCCTGTCAAACGCTTTTTCTGCGTCTATCGACAGAAGTAGACCTGGGGACCCTGCCGCCTTCATTTTCCGAAGGATTAACAGTGTTCTAACCCCATTGTCTCTCCCCTCTCTTCCCTGGACAAAACCCGTCTGATCCGGGTACACCAATCTCGCCATTTCCTGTTTAACTCTCCCGGCCAATACCTTTGCAAACAGTTTTAAGTCTGTATTGAGCAGAGATATCGGCCGGTATCCTGAACAGTTTCCGATGTCCTTCCCTTCCTTAGGGATAACGGTGATAGTTGCTTCCGATGCCTCTTTACTTAGTTCGTACTCCTTTCCAAGCCCATTATAATACTGGCATAGCCTTGGCAGAAGTATCTCCTTAAATTTTTTGTAATACATTACTGTAAAGCCGTCTGGCCCCGGACTTTTACCTGAGGCAGAGCTTGATAGTGCTACTCTAATTTCGTTTTCCGTTATTTGCCTGTCCATCCCCTGTGCGTCTATTTGACTGACTTTTGATAACCTTGCTTCTTCTAAAAATGCTGAGATTTTTTTGTCTTTCTCCCCTTTTTGCCAGTTTTTTTGTTCTACTGAGTATAATTTTTCATAATATAATCTAAATGTTTCAGCAATATCTTTTGTTGTATGCAAGACCTCTCCTTTTTCATTTTTGATTTTATCTATATAATTCCTTGATTTCTTTTTTTGTACCATCCGGGCAAGATGTTTGCTTGTTTTATTTCCCCACCTATATCTCTCCCTTGCCACCAAGTTAAATTCCCTTCTTGTTTCCCGATCAATAAGCTCTTTAAGTTCGTTCCGCTTATTAACTAGGTCCAGATAAATATCTCGTTGTTTACCATTTTTCTTATGTGTTAGTTCCAAATAGAAGATCTCATCTACTAATTTTTCCTTCTTACTATTCATTTCTTTTTTCCTCCTCGCCCCTTCGGAGATTAACACCCCTCTAATCACCGCCTTATGGGCATCCCATAATGTTGCTGCCGAAATTTCATCTGTCTTGTTTATCTTAAAATATTCCTCTAATTCTTTTTTAACCCTCATTAAACTTTTCTCTTCTATTAGTAGTTTCTCATTTAGTCTCCAATTTGGATAGGTCCTTTGATTGCCTATGATATTTATGGATATACTGATTGGGGCATGGTCGGAAATCGTCATGGTCTCTATTTTTGTCTCGACCACCGCATCTAACATTCTATGCTCAATGAAAATGTGATCGATCCGGGAGTAACTCTCATGTACATGAGAATAAAATGTATAATCTCGTTTGCTTGGGTTAAAGATCCTCCATGTGTCTACTAATTGGCTTCTATGTAGACTACCTTTTACCTTTCTCAGTTGCCTTTCTTGAGTCTCTAATGTTTGGTGTGTTTTATCGGCCTTTGTGTCCATACAAAAATTTAAGTCTCCTCCCAATATTATCTTTCCCCTCCTGAAATCTTTTAATTTCCCCAGGATTCCCTGGAGGTATTTCATCGGGGAGGTGTTCGGTGCATATATGTTTACAAGAGTATATTCCTCCTCCTCTAGTTTTCCCCTTAAAAAGAGGAATCTCCCTTCAGGGTCTGTCATTCGATCTGTTAACACAAACCTAATCCCCTTAGCTATCCCAATTGCTACCCCTCTGGCCCTTTTAGAAATGGTGTCCCCGTAGTACCATATGGGGAAGTCAGGGGAATATAGCTTTATGTTTGATCCCAATGTAAGATGGGTTTCCTGCAGGAGGACAACATCTGACCTATACCTCTTTAGTTCCTTTAGTACCTTATGTCTCTTTGATGGACTATTGAGGCCTTTTACATTATAAGATAAGCATTTAATTACCGGCATCTTGGTTGTTGGTTACAGTTTCTTCCGCTTGTTTTGGTGAGATAGGATATCTTCCCCCCCCTCCTCCCTCCCCCTCCCCTCCCTCCCCTCCCTCTCCCTCCCTCCCCCTTCCCCCCTCCCTCCCCTCCCCCCCAACCCATCCCTCCCTCCTTCCCATCTCTTCCCCCCTCCCTCCCTCCCCCCTATTTGGCCTATTAAAGGCCTCTGGACCATCTTCCATATCTTGGTCCAGGTCGCTCTAGGTGGGGGTCTGAGATTGCCTCCCCCCCTCCCGGTTTTCCACCCGGGGGGGGGGGGAGGGGACAAAGCCCCAGCCCGAGGTCAGAAGAGAGCCCAAGCAAAGGATAAAAAAAGAAGCAAAAGAGGAAAAAGGCAAAAAAGTAAAACGCAAAACACAAAGACAGGAAAGGGAAACTAGTGGAAACAAGGGAAAGGGGGGAGGGGGGGAGTTTCCATTCTCCCCCCCTCACCTTCCCATCCCCGTCCCCCCCCTACCCCCAACCTGGTAGGTCAGGGACCTGGATATCCAACTTTCTACAAAATTCCCTTAAGTCCTCGGGAAATCTTAGTGTCGCAGATCTCCCTTCCTTTGTTCCAATTAGGCAAGCGGGGAACCCCCAATTATATTTAATGTTCAAGTCTGTCATCCGTTTCAAGAGCGGTTTTAACAACCATCTCCTTGCCAGGGTTTCTGGGGCAACATCCGTGAATATCTGCAGCTCCGTCCCTTCAAACACTATCGGGGGTTGTCCCCTCAGCTTCTTCCAAATTGCCTCTTTATCTGCATAAAATCTGAACCTTATTATGACATCTCTTGTTCGCTCGGGGGTCGTTCTTTTCGGATTTCCCACTCGATGGACCCTTTCGATTCCAATTGGGTTGTCTATTGTTCTTTCCAGTATTGGGTTAAATATCCTCTGCACTATTGGCCTGAGGTCCTCGTCCCTCTTCTCTGGTATGAATCTTATCCTTAAGTTTTGTCTCCGGCTTCTATTTTCCTGATCCTCCAGTTTGTAGAGAATATGCCTCTGTTGCAATTGAATCTGATCCATCTGGACCTTTAGTGCGTTTGATTCCCACTCCTGTCTCTCTATCTGTTCCTCTGCTGTTTCTATCCTAGAGAGCATGTGGATAAAATCTGTCCGTAAATTCTGTATTTCGCCTTTTATCACATTTTCCAGCCTTAATAGCATCTCCGCCATTTCTCCTTTTGAGGGGGACTGAGTGTCTGCATTTCGTTCATCCACCCTGCTACTTTCCAGTCTGCTTCCTGTAGGTCCCTCTTCTCTTAATTCTATAGATGTTTCTCTAGAAATGTCACTCTGGGGTTTCTTATTTTCAGCTTTTTTGACTTTGTTTGTTTGTTGTTGCTTTATTACTCCCTGGGCCTCGGGGACCCGCGGACTTTCCCCTCTTGTTACGAATGGTCTAATCGAACTTGTTGCTGTTGTATTGCTTGGAGTAGTTGGGGGTCCCCCCCTTGTTGATCTACTCGTCATTCTACTCATCTTAGTCACCTTCCTTCTAATTCTCTTCCCCAGCTTGGCCTCCTATTCCCAGCGGGTTAATAGAGAGTCCAGTGTCAGGGAGAGACTCAGTATGGCATGTCAAACTGGGTTAGGCCAAATGTTTACTTTGTAGGGATTTGTTGTTTGCTCCTTTAATTCTGTCCTTCTCCCCTCCACCCCTCTCCTGGCTCCTCACCTACCGATATTAACTCGGTTTTCAGATGTTCTGATAATTTGAGCCGCATAGATCAGTATTTCATTCAACCGCTAAACCCAGTATTTATGTGCGTCAAGGACTGGGAAAAAAAAGAGAGGCGAGAACAATTCTCCTTCTAGGTATCTGTTTCTGGGGTTTGTAGGGGAAAAGAGAGAAAAAGGAGAAGATACTTGAGCTCCAGATCTCCTCACAATCTCTCCCCCCCCTCCGTCCCCCACTCCCCTCTTCCCTAATCCAATGCGGGTATTCAGAGATTCAGGCATTTAAGTAATCTGACTATCTAGTTATTTTAGGGCCAGGGAGTAGACGGACTTTCAGGGTGATCGTGGCCGTACCCCTCTTTCGTAGTACAGGGGAGCAAGGGGGATCCCCAAGTAATTGGACTCCTCAGGTGGATTAGAAAAAATAGTGAGCAGCGAGGGGGTCCGTCATTCACCCAGTATGCTGCAATGGGGATTGTATGTCCTGTGCATATATGTTAGTTTGGGCTATTTAAGTTGTTTTGTAACAGGTGTAGGTGGATCCGTTTCTCCCCCCCGCTCCACTAGTTATCTTTCAGTCGTCTTTTATCATTGTTAGCTCTCAATTAATATAATACAGTGTTTGGTGTCTTACACAGTCGTACTCAATTCAGATGGTTTAGGGTTTATCAGACAGTTCTTATACTCCATATTCCTCCACCTCCATAAACATCACATACACATTTACTTATCATATACCAGTGATTAAGTTCATAGCAGACCTTCTCCAATCTTCCTTAATAAGTTGGCCTAAATGTTTTCCTCCAGACCCTCCTTTACTTCTCCAGAAAGGGTGATCCCCCCTGCCTTACCTCCAAGCTTCCATCCTCCTTCCTGCCCATTGAAAAGGTGGCTTAGATCTGACCTTATTGCTGGTGGTTTGGGGTGTCCATCTGCGTGATCGGCAGCCTCGGTCCTCACACTGTATGTCCCTCTCCTTACTTTGATCTCCGTGTTGCTTCCATTCATCTGCCTCTGCTCCTCACCAGCTGTTCGATCCGCCCTTAGTGCAGGCAGCGTGGCTCAGTTTAGCAGCAGTTTAGCAGCGTCTGATGGTGCCATACACAGCGGGGCTCAGCGTGTGACGCGTCAGGGTGAAGGGTGCCTCCTCCTCCTCTCGTTCATCGGCGCGGTCCGTCCTCGCAGCCGAGCAATCTCATTGCTGTCCTCTCCCCCCACCTACGAGCGCGTGCGCGTCTTCACGTGCACGTGCGCGCCATCCCGCAACTGGCCGGATTGTTGCAATTAATCAGGTCCTGCCTTATAAAAAGGAAATATATGTCCACAGGGGCTGCCCAGCAAAATATGGCAAGATCTGGGACGACTGGCTGGGTAACGCTGCTACCTGCAATGGAATACTTGACTGATACCTTCTATGATATGTTTGCTTTGTATCTCCCCCTCACATTAAGCTGGGCCCATGAGCCCTTTAGATATTAGGTTCTGCAATCATATTGTTCTGATCCTTGCACGCACTTGCCTAATCCCTGCATTATAATACTGTATCTGGAACACCGTTCTTTTCTGTTTTATGTCCGACTCCATTCATGTATATCCATATATCATGTTAAGATTATGCCACTGCATATATTGAACATTGTCTTTACTCTTCTCAATAAAAACACCACATTGTTTGTAAAATAGTGAGCAAACTCCTGCATTGCCCTTACCACCGGAGCATTCCAAAATTCCAAAGAGCATCCTGCAGCTAATAGTCACATTCCAGTTTTTAGCCAGTGGGCATACTCCAAATGAGTGTTTAGGGGCAGGCTTTTATTAAGGCTCTGGATCTGTAAAACAGCCAACAATGGTCACTAGGTGCCTTGAGATCACTACAAGCAGAACCCAGTGCCCTAGGGTAACATTATAGGCTGGCCCAGTTATAGCAGCACCAAGGATCTGCCAATCCAGAAATTTGCAAAAGGAGCTCTAATAGCTTGGCAGCGAATACAGAAACTTGCTTAAAGAAGAAAAAAAAAAAAGGTAAACACAGTTGCTGCCAGAAACACTTTAAGAAACTCTTCAAGAAACTAGCGAAAAAAAAAAAACTAAGCATCTGCTTGTAGTGATCTCAAGGCACCTAGTGACCATTGTTGGCTGTTTTACAGATCCAGAGCGGTTACACTGGCTACCAGTTTTGTTGCCGGTATCCAATTCACCTGTAAGTAGCAGTATAACTCCTCCTACTTAGACTTTCTTTTGACATGGTTTGCCTAAATGATTAAGGACCGCGCACGATTATTTACAGTGGGGATCGAAAGTTTGGGCACCCCAGGTAAAAATTTGTATTAATGTGCATAACGAAGCCAAGGAAACATGGAAAAATCTCCAAAAGGCATCAAATTACAGATTAGACATTCTTATAATACGTAAAAAAAAAATAGATTTTATTTCCATCATTTACACTTTCAAAATTACAGAAAACAAAAAAATGGCGTCTGCAAAAGTTTGGGCACCCTGCAGAGTTAATATTTTGTACTGCCCCCTTTGGCAAGTATTACAGCTTGTAAATGCTTTTTGTAGCCAGCCAAGAGTCTTTCAATTCTTGTTTGAGGTATCTTTGCCCATTCTTCCTTACAAAAGTCTTCGGCCCCGTACGCACGAGAGGATCGATCCGCTGAAATTGATCCACGGATTGGTTTCAGCGGATAGATCCGCTGGTGTGTACGATCCAGCGGATATTTATCCGCGGATATATTTCGGGCTGACTGATTTCCAGCGGATAAAAATTTCCTAACATGCTAAGAAATCTATCCGCTGGAATCGGCTCCAGCGGATCGATCCGGTGGTCTGTACAGACCCACCGGATCGATCCGTCCGAACCCATCCCTCGCATGCGTCGTAATGATTCGACGCATGCGTGGAATTCCTTATATGACAGCGTCGCGCACATCGGTGCGTCATCATCGCGGCGACGGCGCGACACATCATCGCGATGGGAATTTGGCACGGATTTCGATCCGATGGTGTGTACACTCCATCGGATCAAAATCCTCAGAGAATTTATCCGCGGAAACGGTCCTCTCGTGTGTACTAGGCATTCCAGTTCTTTGAGATTTCTGGGCTGTCTGTCACGCACTGCTTATTTAAGGTCTATCCATAGATTTTCAATTATGTTGAGGTCAGGAAGGCCATGGCAAAACCTTCAGTTTACCACCTCTTGATGTAATCCCCCGTGGATTTTGAGGTGTGTTTAGGATCATTATCCATTTGTAGAAGCCATCCTCTCTTTAACTTCAGCTTTTTCACAGATGGCATCAAGTTACCATCCAAAATTTGCTGAAATTTTATTGAATCCATTTTTCCTTCTACCCGTGAAATGTTCCATTTGCCACTGGCTGCAATACAACCCCAAAGCATGATTGATCCACCCCCATGCTTAACAGTTGGACAGAGGTTCTTTTCATTAAATTCTGTGCCCTTTCTTCTCCAAACGTACCTTTGCTCATTCCGGCCAAAAAGTTATATTTTAACCTCATCGGTCCACAGAACTTGTTTCCAAAATGCATCAGGCTTGTCTAAATGTTCATTTGCAAAGTTCAAACACTGATTTTTGTGGTGAGGACGTAGAAGAGGTTTTCTTCTGATGACTCTTCCATGAAGACCATATTTGTACAAGTATCTCTTTATAGTGGAATAGTGTACCACAACTCCAGTGTCTGCCAGATCTTTCTGGAGGGATCGTGCAGTCAAACGTGGGTTTTGAATTGTTTTTCTCACAATCCTGCGGGCTGTTCTGTCTGATATTTTTCTTGGTCTTCCAGATGTTGCTTTAACTTCCACTGTTCCTGATGACTGCCATTTCTTAATTACATTCTGAACAGAGGATATTGACATCTGAAAATGCTTTGCTATCTTCTTATAGCCTTCTCCAGCTTTGTGAGCGTCAACTATTTTCAGTTTCAGTTTTCTAAACAACTGCTTAGAAGAACCCATGGTGCTGATTGTTGGGGAAAGGTCAGATAAGGCTGGGCATTTAAAACCTTTGAGTTTGACATCACCTGGTCTCTCCAGACGATGATTGAGAACAATCCATGACACTGGCAGGTCTCAGCTTTGCAAAAGGGGGCAATGCATGCTATAAATTCTGCAGGGTGCCCAAACTTTTGCAGACGCCATTTTTTTGTTTTCTATAATTTTGAAAGTGTAAATGATGAAAATAAAATCTAACTTTTTTTTGACATATTATAAGAAAGTCTAATCTGTAATTTGATGCCTTTTGGAGATTTTTCCATCTTTCCTTGGCTTCGTTATGCACATTAATACAAATTTTTACCTGGGGTGCCCAAACTTTTGATCCCCACTGTACGTCAGCAGAATGGCATGGCTGGGTACATGGACGTACAGGTATGTCCCCTTTAAGATGCCCAGCCGTGGGTAGCAAACGCACGCTGGCAGGGTGCTCGTGACCCGGTCCTGTCCTCCATGAACGTGCCTGTGGGAACCGATCGCCCCCAGTGTCCCGCGATCAGGTCACAGAGCGGAAGAACGGGAGAGGTAAGTGTAAACAAACCTTCCCAATTCTTCCCAGTGTGGCTGTCAGTGATTGTCTGCTCCCTGTGTTAGGGAACGACAATCAGTGACGTCACACACACACAGCCACCCCCCCCCACAGTAAGAACACTACCTTAGATCACAGTTAACCCCTACAGCGCCCCCCCTGGTTAACCCCTTCACTGCCATTTTCACAGTAATCAGTGCATTTTTATAGCACTTTTTGCTGTGAAAATGACAATGGTCCCAAAAATGTGTCAAAAGTGTCCGATGTGTCTGCCATAATGTCGCAGTCATAAAAAAAAAAAATCGCTGTTTGCCGCCATTAATAGTAAAAAAAAAAAAAATATTAATAAAAATACCATAAAACTATTTTGTAAACGCTATCAATTTTGCGCAAACCAATCAATAAACCTCTTATTTTTGGTAAAAAAAATCACAATATGTAGAAGAATACGTATCGGCCTAAAGTGAGGAAAAAAATGTTTTTTTTATATATTTTTGGGGATATTTATTATAGCAAAAAGTAAAAAATATTGAATTTTTTTTAAAATTGTTGCTCTATTTTTTTTTGGGAAAAATTATTTTAGTGAGTCCAGTCACATCTTACAGTTTAGCAATACTCGCTAGTAACAGTGACGTACATTTTTCCATTACAACAAAACAACAAAGAAAACACAAAGAAAACACAAAGAAATATCCGAAGGTAGCCAAAACAAGTAAAGCATAAGTAGGTTATTCTTGAGAGTAGGGTGGATGGCTCGCCTACCCTCCTCAGTTACCTAAGCACAGCGCGTTTCGGGCTCTGGTATTGCCACGAGTGGAGAACCACCCTAGGCGGTTCCAGGGGCGACCCTACCCAGGGTCCACGCCGGAGGAGGGGTGCCATTCAAGGCCTCCAACAACCGCCCCCAGCGCACCCTCCAGGCCCAGGCCCCCCGGTTGCCGCATTTCACAATAAGAATCACAGCGCTGACGCTATCACTCAGGGTGCACACACGTGGGTTGTGAGCCCTGCCGTGCATAGCCATCTCAGCATTTCGGGGGCATCAACCATGTCAACAGCAACAACTGTAAAAGTGCTTAACCATATAGAAAATAATAATAATAATAAAAATAATAATAAAAATAAAAGAAAGAGAGAGAGAAAGAGTAAGATCGGAATCTCACCAAAGATGCATGAGGGGTCCGCACCGGGCCACCATTTGCCAGGCTATCGCATTGAAAGAAAAAAACGGTTATGTTAAGCAATGCCCGTGGTCTACGCTCCGTATCATGAGGGGTTTACATTCCTGTTGTGACCCAGTTGGGTCCGCTAACTTTAGCAGGGATTCGTCCAAACTAGAGGGGATATAATTATAAAGGCATCTCTAGTGCCTTTACAGGTTGCGATCCATTCTTCCGCTCCCCTGACCTCATTTATCCTCCGTATCCACTCCTCCCCGTTTGGTATCTGTTTTCTTCCAGTAAATCAGAATTAGCCACCTAGCGGCATCGAGCAGGTGAGGAAGTGCGCTCTTTTTGTAATGACTAATAGGCATGGGAGGGATGTGCAAGAGAAAGTGGGTCGGAGAGAGGGGGATGTCTATCCCCAAAACTTCCTTAACCACTTGCTTACTGGGCACATATACCCCCCCTCCTGCCCAGGTGAAATTTCAGCTTTCGGCACTGCGTCGCTTTAACTAACAATTGCGCAGTCGTGCGACGTGGCTCCCAAACAAAATTGACGTCCTTTTTTTACCCACAAATAGAGCTTTCTTTTGGTGGTATTTGATCGCCTGTGTGGTTTTTATTTTTTGCGCTATAAACAAAAATGAGCGACAATTTTGAAAAAAATACAATATTTTTTACTTGTTGCTATAATAAATATCCCAATAAAAAAAAAAAAAAAACATTTTTTTTCTCAGTTTAGGCCGATACGTATTCTTCTACATATTTTTGTAAAAAAAAAAAAAAATCGCAATAAGCGAAATGGTTTGCGCAAAAGTTATAGCGCCTACAAAATAGGGGACAGAATTATTATTTTTTATTATTTTTTTTTTTTACTAGAAATGGCGGCGATCTGCGATTTTTATTGGGACTGCGACGTTATGGCGGACACATCGGACACTTTTGGCGCCATTCACATTTATACTGCGATCAGTGCTATAAATATGCACTAATTACAGTATAAATGTGACTGGCATTGAAGGGGTTAACACTAGGGGGTGAGTAAGGGGTTAAATGTGTACCCTAATTAGTGTTCTAACTGTGGGGGAAGGGGGGTTAATGGGGGAGGTGACCGATCTGTGTCCCTATGTACAAGGGACACAGATCGGTCTCCTCTCCAGAGACAGCACCGCTGTCTCTGTGTAAAACGGCAATGAGAGATGATCTCATATGTTTACATATGAGATCATCTCTCATTGGCCGCACAGATCGCATCGCAAACGGCAACTCTGATTGGCCGTTCGCGGCGATCTGTGATTGGCTGTGTCCAAGGGACACGGTCAGCACAGCAGTTCCCCGCTGCGCGCTCTGGAGCGCACGCGGGGAACGCGCAAAGGGGCGGACGTCAATTGACGTCCACTTGGATTTTGGGATCCACGCTGTAGCCGTCATTTGACTATAGCGTGGATCCCAAGAGGTTAACCTGATCTCCAACGTCTTCCCAGAAAGGTGCAATTATAGGGCATTCCCACCACAAATGTAAAAGGGTTCCTCGGCCTCCACATCCCCGCCAGCACCGGTCAGAGATGGCAGGGTACATCCGTGCCAAATCCACGGGGACCCTGTACCAGCGCGACATCAACTTATAATTTGTCTCTTGCATTTTAGAGTCAGTCACGTTGAAATGAGTCATCTGATATAAATGAGTCAGTTGAGGACCCGTGAGCTCTTGCCCCAGGTCTCTTTCCCATGCCCGTATACAGACGGGCTTGGACGCAGAGGCCGAGGACCCCAGCAGTTGGTACAACTCCGAGACCATTCGTGAGATTGGTTCGTCCGCTATGAACAGGCCCTCAAAAGGCGTAAGCAAAGTAATATCTCTTATTGAGCTACCAGTCTTTTCAAAAAAGTGGTGCAGCTGCCTATATCTCCAAAAATGTATTTGCGGTTTACCAGGCCTGCCGTTAAGGATTCATAGGGTAACAGTTTGCTGTTTCTTAACAGTTTCCCACAGGGCTTTCCTACAGGTTTCTGGAGGGCTATGGTCCGATAGTATCTCAATAAGTCAGGGACACCCAAACCACCGGAGCGCTTTGGGCGTTTCAGGACCCCTAGTGCTATGCGTGGCTTCTGGGAGTTCCATATGAACTTAGTGAACATGTGGGCGAAGAAGGTCTTGTTTATTGATATAGGGAACATCTGCATGTAGAACAAGATCCTAGGAAGGACGTTCATTTTTATAACGTTTACTCTCCCCAGCCAGGTGAAGGCGGTTTTCGTCCAGTCTTGTTTGACAGCAGATATTAACTTAGGGTAGTTCGTAGCATACAGCATGTCAAGACTGTCTGTTAGTTGTATGCCTAGATAACAGAAGGAGGTTGTAGCCCACGTAAAGGGGAATTCTAATTTCAGTCTGTCAGGTTTGGGGATAAGCATATGGGCAGGATTTCAGACTTCGAGTAGTTAATTTTAAAGTTCGAAAGTGTCCCGAAATGTTGAAGCTGCTTCAGCAAGACTGGCAGTGAGATCAAGGGGTTTGTTAGGTGGGATAGTACATCATCCGCACAGGCAGAAAGCTTATGTTCCACAGTGCCCACTGTCGGGCCTATGATGTCCGCGTTCGCCCTCACTCCACGCAACAAGGGTTCTAAAGCCAATGCGAAGAGAAGGGGAGAAAGTGGACACCCCTGTCTTGTGCCATTTCTGATCGGGAACGTGAAAGAGAGAGTGCCATTTATCTTGACCTGTGCACTAGGATCTGTGTATAGGGCCTGTATCCAAGTTAACACAGAGGCGTTGCTAGGGGGGTGCGGCCCGCACCGGGTGACACCCGCTAGCGGGGTGACACCATCCCGATTAAAAAAATCAATTTTTTTTTTAGCCGACATGTGGGATGAGCGCCGCAGAATCGGAGCACCGAGGTACAAGAGGAGGGGGGTTGCGGGGTGACACCGCAGCACCATCCATCCCCTCCTCTCACAGCCACGGGCTGTTAGCGGTGCTCAGCAGTCGGTACACACGCACAGCCCCCTCCTCTCTGTTTGTGTGTACAGAGGAACGGGGGCCAAGGGGACCCTCTGTCCATGTGCCGTGGCGCTGCCTGCGATGATCTGAGGTACTGAATGGGAAGGGGGGGGTGTTTGCACCTGGGGGATTTCACTGAAGGGGGGGGTGTTTGCACTGAGGGGGGTTGTACTAAGGGGGTGTTTGCACTGAGGGGGTTTTCACTAAGTGGGGTTTGCACTGGGGGGTTGCACCGAGGGGGTTTGCACTGGGGGGGGGTGTCTGCACTGAAGGGGGTCTGTGTAACATGCACGGGTCCAGATGGCTATGTAATGTAAAAGGGGTGCAGTGATGCAGGGTGCTGTGTAATGTAAAGGGGTCCAGAGGTGCAGGGGGCTATGTGATGTAAAGGGGTCCAGTGGTGCAGGGGGCTGTGTAATGTAAAAGGGTCCAGAGGTGCAGGGTGCTGTGTAATGTAAAAGGGTCCAGAGATGCAGGGTGCTACGAGATGTAAAGGGGTCCAGTGATGCAGGGTGCTGTGTAATGTAAAGGGGTCCAGAGGTGCAGGGTGCTGTGTAATGTAAAGGGGTCCAGGGTGCTGTGTAATGTAAAGGGTCCAGAGGTGCAGGGTGCTGTGTAATGTAAAGGGGTCCAGAGGTGCAGGGTGCTGTGTAATGTAAAGGGGTCCAGAGGTGCAGGGTGCTGTGCAATGTCCAGAGGTGCAGGGTGTTGTGTAATGTAAAGGGGTCCAGAGGTGCAGGGGGCTATGTGATGTAAAGTGGTGCAGGGTGCTGTGTAATTTTAAAGGGGCCCATAGGTGCAGGGTGCTGTGTAATGTAAAAGGGTTCAGAGGTGAAGGGGGCTGTGAGATGTAAAGGGGTTCAGTGATGCAGGGTGCTGTGTAATTTTAAAGGGGTCCAGTGATGCAGGGTACTGTGTAATTTTAAAGGGGTCCAGTGATGCAGGGGGCTGTGTAATGTAAAGAGGTCCAGAGGTGCAGGGTGCTGTGTAATGTAAAGGGGTCCAGTGATGCAGGGTGCTGTGTAATTTAAAAGGGTCCAGAGGTGCAGGGGGCTATGAGATGTAAAGGGGTCCAGTGATGCAGGGTGCTGTGTAATGTAAAGGGGTGCAGTGATGCAGGGTACTGTGTAATGTAAAGAGGTCCAGAGGTGCAGGGTGCTGTGTAATGTAAAAGGGTCCAGAGGTGAAGGGGGCTGTGAGATGTAAAGGGGTCCAGTGATAAAGGGTGCTGTGTAATTTTAAAGGGGTCCAGTGATGCAGGGTACTGTGTAATTTTAAAGGGGTCCAGTGATGCAGGGGGCTGTGTAATGTAAAGGGGTCCAGTGATGCAGGGGGCTGTGTAATGTAAAGGGGTCCAGTGATGCAGGGGGCTGTGTAATGTAAAGGGGTCCAGAGGTGGTTGTGGAGAGGGGTACACAGTAGTAACAAAAAGATATTGAAGGATGCAGAGGTATGCAGGGGGCACAGTGGGGTGTTTTTACATTTTAACGTGGGGGGTGCCAGATATTGGATCCGCCCCGGGTGCCAAATGCTCTAGGTACGCCCCTGGCCTATAGGCTCCTAAAAATGTGAATTCCGGTTCTGGAGAAAGAGAGGTGGTTGGAGGGGACAAAGAAAAATGGAGAGAAAGAAGAAGGAATAGAACGAACAAGAAAGATGGATAGGGAGAGAGAGAAAAGGGGAAGAAAGGAGAACAGAGAGCAAACAGTAGGGTAAAACATATTTGAAAAATGTTATTGGGGGGGGGGGTGACACCATATTTTACCGCACCAGGTGACACCAACCCTAGTGACGCCACTGAGTTAACATATTGGAGCCTAAACCTAATGTGTCAAGTACTGCGCGTAGGTAGGACCAGTCGATGCGCTCAAATGCTTTCTCTGCGTCCGTAGAAAGTATTAGGTATGAAAAGGGGTCTTCTTGCGTCTTGGCCCAGTGAATGAGCTGGATTGCTCGAATGGAGTTATCCCTGGCCTCCCTACCGGTTATGAAGCCTGTTTGGTCAAGGTGGATTACTAAGGGTATGAGGTGTTTTAGTCGGTTCGCCAGGATTTTTGCCAAAATCTTCACATCAGTGTTCAGTAGGGATATGGGGCGGTAGCTTTGTGGGGTGGTGGGGTCTTTCCCTTCCTTCAGTATAACCGAGATGTGTGCTTAGAGAGCCTCTGGGGGAATACAGTTACCCTTCGTCAGGGTGTTTGCACATCTGACTAGTGAGTATCTGGGAATTTTTTTTATAGTACGCCTTAGTGCAGTGTTTTCCAACTCCAGTCCTTAAGGCACACCAACAGGTCATGTTTTCAGGATTTCCCTCAGATGAAATGGCTGTGGTAATTACTAAGGCAGTGAAACTGATCAAATCACCTGTGCAAAATAATGTAAAAGCCTGAAAACATGACCTGTTAGTGTGCCTTGAGGACTGGAGTTGGGAAACACTGCCTTAGTGTATCCGTCTGGGCCTGGGCTTTTCCCATTAGGGAGTGAGTTAAAGGTGTTTTCAATCTCTGCAACTGTTATGGGGGAGTCTAAGTCGGTTCATTGGTCCTCAGTCAGGGGCGGTAATCCGTTCACGGTTAGATATTCGTGGATTCTACGCATTTTGTCGGTCTTGCTTTCTGGGGGTGAATCGGCATCCAGGTTGTAAAGGGTAGCATAGTAGTCACGGAACCCTACAGCTATTTGAGAAGATATAAACACCATGTCCCCCGCGGGGGAGCCAAGTTTGTTTATCTGTGTCTGAGCCCTTTTTTTTCCCGTAAAGCTCTCGCCAGCATACGAACACATTTATTGCCGTGTTCGTAGTATCTGTGCGACAGGTACCTCAACTGTCTTCGCGCCCGTCTTTCCAGCAGGCGCGAAAACAATTCCCTAAGGTCGGTTAATTTCTTCAGGTCCTCCGGGTCACCGTCTTTTTTATGTTTAAGCTCAGCCTGTTGAAGTGCTATGAGCACTCTATCAAAGTCTGCTTGGCGTTCCCTTTTAAGTTTTGTGCCCCGTAGCGATAAGCTTGCCTCGTACTACTGCCTTGTGGCATTCCCATATAGTGCCCTCACTCAAATTTGTAGCGGCATTTTCTCGAAAGTAGTGCCGCAAGATTTCTAAGATCTTTGACTCCACTACAGGGTCGTCCAACATATTCTCGTTAGGTCACCAGGTCCAGGCCCTATGGGTGCCAGAGGGCAAGGCGACAGTAACGGTGATCGCAGCATGGTCTGATATAGTTAGATGTCCGCTAGACGAACCCTGCAGCAGTTCCAGAGTGGGTCGGTCGACATATAGCAGATCTATTCTGGTGTATACATTCTGCACCTTTGAATATTAACTATAGTCTCTATCTGTGGAGTGCAGGACTCTCCATCTATCTATCAAGCCAGCTTCCTGGAGAGACTTGCGGAAGCGCTTTAGGAAGGCATGAGAGTGCGTTGGTCGCCGGTGCGATATGTCTTGTGAAGGGTCCGGGCTAACATTGAAGTTGCCGCCTAAAATTAGGGAGCCCTCTTTGAATTCCATCAGTCGGTCCAGGACCATGACGAGGAAGGTCAATTGGTTTGAGTTGGGGGCATAAATGTTAGCAAAGGTATATTTTATACCTGCTATGGATCCCTTCAAAAAACATATCTACCCTGTGGATCTACAAGATCACTTGTGTGCTGGAATGGGCAGGTTTTGTGGATGGCTATCGCTGTACCTCGGGATTTGCTAACCGGGGATGTGCTGAGATACCACTGGCTGTATAGGTGGGTGGGTAGTTTAGGCACTGAATGGTGAGTGAAGTGTGTCTCCTGCAAGAAAACGACTTGGGCCTTCAACTTCTTCAGCTCCCACCACAGTTTGCTACGCTTATTTGGGGAGCATATACCACGGACATTATATGAAACTACCTTAATCTCCGCCATGTTGTCACCGTATGATTGCGCTGACTGCGCTCCTGGTGGTACGGTGCGGCGCAAGTCTTGGTCCCCTGAGTAGACTCTGTCTGCAGAGAAGGTGAGAGAAAAGGAGGATAGGAAAGAAAGGAAAGGATGGGAAGGAATAAGTGAAACATTAGCATCAGAAATCACATTTGCAAAATGAACAATTACAAAAAAAAACAACAAACTGTTGTAGAGAACTGCAGGTCAGGACCCGGGGGTGACCCTGGTACAGGGGACCCACCCGGCCTGGGCCTGAATGTCCCAATTGGGACCAATACCCGTATGTGGGCGGCCTACATGGGGGTCGTGGGCCAGCATGGAGGTGGGTACAAGGGGAGGGAGATCTGCTCCACCTCCACCTATTGGAAGTTATCCTGAGACACCGGGTATCTGGGTACACGTGCCGAGGGGAGATGGGGTGGATGCCACCCGCAGGATACAGGTTAGAGAGAATAGGGCCCTAGGGACGGGGTCGTTAGCCTGGTCAGAGTGTCTACAGAGCGGGCTCATGGCAGTCAGTCAGGGCCATCACATTTCCCGACCCATTACAAGTTCCTCTTTGGGGGCTCCGAACCAGAGATCCGTTGCTAATTCACAGGAGAAGTGGGTGATAGGGGTGGAGGTAATCCATAGTGGTCAGATGAAGTTGAGATCTCGCAACAGGCCATCAGTCTCTTAGGGCCGAGGGGCCGGGCCGAGAATCCAGATCCTGGGGATGGCGGCTGCGTCTCCTACAGCGTCTTTGCGGCATCTGCAACCAGGGCTGGGGAAGGCTAAAGGCTGGGAAGCCCGCTACTTCCGTGTCTCCCCGCCAATCGGGGAAGTCCACCGGGTTCAGTCCTAGTGTAGAAAGGAAGTGAGGGAGATCATCTTTGGTGCGTAAAGTCACCGAGCGGCCATCTTTGGTCGCCTGCAGGTAGAACGGGAAGCCCCAGCGGTAAGGTATGCCTGCGTCTTGCAGGGCAGCCAGTACAGGTTTAAGGGCTCTTCGTTGCATTAGAGTTCTCCTGGATATGTCCTGGTAAAAAAAACAGGTGAGCGCCATCGAAGTCAAAAAAGGGTTTATTGCGCATTTTTTGCATGATGCGCTCTTTAAGGGTATATTTGTGCAATTTGCAGATAATGTCTCTGGGATTGTCTGCGTCTTGAGAGGGGGGCCTCAGAGCTCGATCGATTTCCACTGGCACAGTGTCAGGGAGTTCCAGGATTTCCCTGAATATCCCAACTAGAGAGGGGATTATATCCCTGGGGCCAGTAGCTTCAGGCATGCCACGAATGCGGATGTCTGCTGCGATTCTCAAAATCGTCTAAGTGAGACAAAATTGCTTCCATCTTGCGATCCTGTGCTGCACACCGCATTTGCAGGTCTGATATGGAGGGAAGGGTTTCATCCAGCCTTTGCTCTAAAGTTTCTACCCTGTTTCCCAATTGTGTGGTGTCCTCTTTAAGCTGGTCAATATCTTCTTTAAAAGCCTTTTCTTTTCTGGATGTGAACCTCTCCAAATCCTCTCTTGTGGAAAGTGACCAGATATCTCTCTTTATGTCCCCATCCTCTATGAAATCTGCACTGTCAGAACCCCTTGCTCTGGAGACTGTGGATTCCGGGGATGCAGAATCACTCACCACTCCTGGGGATGCCGGGGCTGCAGAATCACTCACCACTCCTGGGGATGCCGGGGCTGCAGAATCACTCACCACTCCCGGGGATGCCGGGGCTGCAGAAGCACTCACCACTCCCGGGGATGGCAGAGGGGATGCTGGCTGCAGCGAGGCTGTTTGTTTTGCAGGCTGTGTCTTCTGGGTTGTCTGTGCCTTGGAGGTCTTCCCGGTCTGCGCCATCTTGGATTTTTCAGGCGCCTTACTGCGGGTCCCAGGAAAGTAGCTATCTAGCTGCACCTGCCGGGATTTATCAGCCCCCAGATCCTGGTTCGTGTTTCGCCAACGCTGGGACATATCCTGAGACGTTTTCGGGCTCAGGATCACCGGTATGTTGCTGTATAAGCTGCGGTGGGTGTGGAGCAGAGAACAGACACGTCCTCACAGCTCCATGTCCAGGACACGCCCCTGTTGCTCTATTTTTGTTTAAAGCGCAAAAAATAAAAACTGCCGAGGTGATCAAATACCACCAAAATAAAGCTCTATTTGTGGGAAAAAAAGGACGCCAATTTTGTTTGGGAACCACGTCGCACGACCGCGCAATTGTCAGTTAAAGCGACGCAATGCCGAATCGCAAAAAACGGGCCAGGTCCTTAATCTGCATATTGGTCCGGGTCTTAAGTGGTTAATTTGTGCATCCTATTGTCCCTATTGGGCAGAGATTTTACTAATGTATTGCAGTTAGAAACTACCCCTCCCAAGTCACTACAGGAGAGACAGTCTTGAACACAGGCTTAGTAAAAGTAAATAAACACTTGATATCCTAAAAATGCTGTACAACTTAAAGAATTAAAAAAAGAAAGTTAATAAAAGCACCCAAAGTGTGATCAGTAAGTACTTGGTTATAGTCTCAGCTCCCTTTGTCTACACTTGCTAAGGAGTAATTTGCCTACACACAACCCCGTGTAACCGAGACTGTGTTAAGTGAAATTGCTTCTAAACAAAGCCTCAGCATATGCAAATCAAGTGCTTAGGCTGTGATCCATAGCTGGCTCAAACAACTTCTCCTGATCAGTTGTATTGCTCTCTGGTTACATTTGCTAAGCTGTGCTCAGAAGCAGTTCTTCTCCAGGCTGACAATACAAGGAAGATTGTGGACATGGGGGGGGGGGGCCCATCAGGAAACAGAAGAATCCAACACACCTGTACGTGACAAATTCTATTTTCCCCCCTACTGCTTCTTTTTTTTATAATTCTTTATTTTATATATGTTTTTCTTTTTCCTTTCATATACAGAAAAAATAAATACAGCAATTTCAATATCTTCTGTATCATTCTGCAAGCTGGTCGGTAAGTAGGCTTGGTTTTTCCCTGGGCATTCCCCAGGTTTTTGCTGTTATCTTCTGTATCATAACATTCATTTGAAACATCAACTAAACATCTCATAATCTTTATTTTAAATTGCTACGGCCTATTCCGTGTCTGTTCTCCCTTTCACTGGCTATAATACTACCTTCTAAATCAGGGGTGGGCAATTATTTTTTCGATGGGGCCACATGAGAAACTAAAAATATTTTGGAGGGCCGGGCCAAAAGGCTAAACTCAATACTGCATAAAATCAATTGTATTTCTTTATAAAAAGCAGTAAATATCATTGTTGGACAACTGGTACGAGTACTTGTTATAGACATGGCACAGGAGGGGGACAGAGGCTGGGGACATGGCACAGGAGGGGGACAGAGGCTGGGGACCTGGCACAGGAGGGGGACAGAGGCTGGGGACCTGGCACAGGAGGGGGACAGAGGCTGGGGACATGGCACAGGAGGGGGACAGAGGCTGGGGACATGGCACAGGAGGGGGACAGAGGCTGGGGACATGGCACAGGAGGGGGACAGAGGCTGGGGACATGGCACAGGAGGGGGACAGAGGCTGGGGACATGGCACAGGAGGGGGACAGAGGCTGGGGACATGACACAGGAGGGGGACAGACGCTGGGGACATGACAGGAGGGGGACAGACGCTGGGGACATGACACAGGAGGGGGACAGGCAGCCACTGTTTAATCAATAATAATTGATTAAACAGTGGCTGCATGTGATGGCACAGTGGCTGCGTGTGATGGCACAGTGGTTGCGTTTGATGGGCACAGTGGCGACAATTGATGGCACAGTGGCTGCGTTTGATGGCATGGCACAGTGGCGACAATTGATGGCACAGTGGCTGCGTTTGATGGCATGGCACAGTGGCGACAATTGATGGCACAGTGGCTGCGTTTGATGGCATGGCACAGTGGCGACAATTGATGGCATAGTGGCTGCGTTTGATGGCATGGCACAGTGGTGACAATTGATGGCACAGTGGCTGCGTTTGATGGCATGGCACAGTGGCGACAATTGATGGCACAGTGGCTGCGTTTGATTGCACAGTGGCTGCGTTTGATGGCATGTCATAGTGGTGACAATTGATGGGCCCAGTGGCTGCCTGCATATGATGGGCACAGTGAGGCTTCAATTTTTTTGTTTGTTTTTTCGTTTGCGCCCCCCCCCCCAAAAAAAAATTTGAGCACCAGCCGCAGGCCACTGGACAAACTAATGCAGACAGACAGTGCACAGTACCATGAGGAAGTAAAAGCTGCCCAGGCCCCAGCACACATGCCACAGCTATACTTACTTTTCTTTCAGTGTCTGAGAGGCTGGCTCACACTGTCAGTCAGACTCAGTCAGGTCGGTGGTCGGCCACACTCAGCACAGTCAGCACTGCAGCTCTCTCACCTCCTTGTCCACTCCTCAAGCCCTCAACCCCACACTTCCCTGAGTTCCCTCACGCTGTGGACTCGAGATGGGCGGACGCAATTTGCAATTTGGCGCGGAGGCGCGCTGTGAATGCTGGGGCGGCCGCGGCGTCCTCGGCTCCTCCTCCTGATGTCCTGATCACTCTGCTTGCTAGGTGCCGGTCGCCGCGGTCGGCATCGCTCTGCTCTCCGCCGCAGCGCTAGTATTATAACTTTCTGCCGCGGGAATTTGCCGCTCCCTCCTAGGTGCCGCCTGGTACCAATGGTCCCATGGACGGGCCGGCTCTGGCACGGAGCACTCTCCCCTCCCGCCCCTGCCTTGTACCGGCCGTGCCTACTGTTATCACCGCGGCGGGGAACATTACAGACAGCGTTCGTTTGAACAGCTGTTTTCCCCGCTGCGCATAGACACTCCCCCTTGGACGGATCTGTCCAATCGCGAGCAAGGGGGAGTGTCTATGTGACTCCCCCTTGCTCGCGATTGGACAGATCCGTCCAAGGGGGAGTGTCTATGCGCGGCAGCTGCGGCGGCGGCGGGGGGGCCGGATTAAAAGGTCCGCCGGGCTGTATACGGCCCGCGGGCCGTAGTTTGCCCAGGTCTGTTCTAAATGGTCTTACACCCTTCGACTACGACCATCGGAGGAGCCTCTTAACCTCAGAGGGAATGATAGTTCGATAGTTGCCTCATTACTCCCCCCCCCCCCAAAAAAAAAAAAGAAACGAAAGAATAATAATTGTATATCTCTCTTCCCTCCTCCCCCCCCCCATCTCCCCCCTAGGGATTTTGTTCCCTATATTCTATGTATGGAGTCCAAGTCCTCCAATACTCCTCCTCTCGCTCCCGCATTCCCATGGTGAGATTTTCCATCAACTGAATCTCAGTTATTCTACTGAGCCAATGTGACCTTGTTGGGAGAGCCGTACTCTTCCATAGGATTGGTATACAAGCCTTTGCAGCTGTTATCAAATGTCGCAGCAAAGATTGCTTATAATTTTCCAGAGATAATGGGATGTCAAATAACAAAAAAGCTGCAGGTCTATCTCCAAGATTCACCCCGGTGATCTCCAGGATTGTATCCGAGACCATCTTCCAAAACTCTCTTATCTTTTGACAACCCCAAAAAATGTGTATCATGGTGCCCTCTTCTTTCTGACATCTCCAGCAAACTTTTGATATATTAGGAAAGATCCGATTTAATGATACTGGTGTCCTATACCACCTAGTCAATACTTTGTATCCCCCCTCCTGATACCTAGATGCAATTGATGCTTTATGTGTGAATGAGAAGATCTTATTTTTCTGTGTCTCTGAGAACTTTATACCCAAATCCTTTTCCCAGGCCTGTATAAAAACCAGTTCTTGTGGTGCGTTTGATTCGATCAGTAAATTGTACATATATGATAGCATGTGTCTCGTTGGTTCTTTTTTTAAACAGATTTCCTCGAATTTCGAGGGTACCCCTAAATCTTCCAATCGGAGTTTCAACGAGCCTATGAAAGTTCTCAACTGATTTTGTCTCCATAAATCTATATCCTCCCCATATGCCTGCTCCAACTCCTCGCTATGCATCACATGATTATCTCTCATAAAATGAGTCAGCCTGCTGATTCCTTTCCGTCTCAGATTGTTAAAACATCGGTCTTTTAGACCTGGCTCAAAACTCGGATTACCCAGAATAGGTGTCATAGGGCCGATACAATTCCGCAACTTCGTTTTCTTACCGATCCTTCTGATAACTCTAAGTGTTGCATTCATCATTGGATGTTTTTTTACACTCTGAGGTATATTATTCTCTGCTAACCATGCCAGTCCTTCTAAAGGGATATTGCTCGCCTCCCGTTCCAGATTGACCCACAGTTTATCTGCCTGATGTGTACACCAGTCCGCTATACGTGCTAAATGTGAGGCATTATAATAACACATTGGGTCTGGGAGTCCAGCTCCTCCTCTTTCTTTCGGTAGGGTCAATATATTTCTCCTCACCCTTGCAGGTTTTCCTGCCCATATGAATTTCATGAGCCTTGCTCTCAATTCTCTCAGAAATCCTGACGGTATATTTATGGGTAGAGTTTGAAACAGATAAAGTATTCTTGACATCACATTCATTTTTACTATGTTAATTCTACCGAACCATGAGAAAATTTCTTTGTCCCACTTTTGTAAATCTAGTTTAATTTGTTTTATCAGGGGTGCAAAATTTAACTCGAAGACTCTACTTAGTTTCTTTGGTATCTTAGTCCCTAGATATCCTACGTGGGAGTCTGTCCATCTGAAAGGGAAGTTAGAAGCTAATTGCTGCTGCATCCGAATGTCTACCTCCACTCCCATAGCCTCAGACTTGTTATGATACACTTTAAAATTGGATATTTCTCATTGGATATTTCTGCATGGTAACGATGTTGCTGGGGAAGTTATTGTAAACAATAGGTCATCCGCGTACGCAGCCACCTTATACTCATCCCCCTTACCCCGGATGCCCCTTATGTCTGAGTTTGCTCTTATAGTTCTCAAAAACGGCTCCAGCGTGAGGATGAATATAATAGGGGAGAGAGGGCATCCCTGCCGCGTTCCGTTCTGAATATGGAAAGGGCCTGATTTCATCCCGTTTATCTTCACCCTTGCTGTAGGACAAGAGTAGAGACATGTAATCCAATTCTGTAACCCCCTCCCTATTCCTATATGTTGTAATATAGATTTTAAAAACCCCCAGTCAACCCTATCAAAGGCTTTTTCCGCATCTGCGGATATGAGAACTAGTGGCTGGTTGAGTTGCTGAGATAGATATATTGTACTTAATACTCTGAGTATTTTCTCTACCTTCTCTGCCCGGCGTAAACCCTACCTGATCCGAATGTATCAGGGCGGGAATGTGCGTCAATAGTCTATTGGCCAGTATCCTTGCCAAAATTTTTAAATCGACATTTAGCAAAGATATTGGGCGATAACTCGCGCATTGGGCGGGGTCCTTCCCTTCCTTAGGAATTACTACTATTTCGGCCATTAAGGTTTCCTCCAGCATCCTATGTCCGTCGCGGATCGAATTGAAAGCCGCGACAAACCTAGGCGCCAGCTTTTCCTCAAA
This sequence comes from Rana temporaria, assembly GCF_905171775.1. Taxonomy (NCBI): domain Eukaryota; kingdom Metazoa; phylum Chordata; class Amphibia; order Anura; family Ranidae; genus Rana; species Rana temporaria. Next base: position 82,947,461 of record NC_053495.1, on the reverse strand, counting down.
AATTTTATAATGTAATGTATACCCGTCAGGGCCCGGCGCCTTTCCCATTTTCAATGATCTCAGGGCCCCTACGAACTCTTCTATTGTAATCGGGCCATCTATATTCTCTGCCTCCTCTATGGATATCCTAGGCATCCCTGAGGCCATTAAATATTCCTTGATCCTTTCTTCTCTATCGGGGGTTTTCGCCCTTGTGAACTGCCTGTCCAATTGATACAGATTTGAATAGTAGTCCCTAAACGCTTCCGTTATTTGCTGCATAGAACTAACCATTACATCTCCTTGAGTTTTAATTTTTTCGATCTGATTCCTCGTTCTCGTCTCTCTGAGTGTGTTCGCCAGCAGTCTGCTGGGTTTATTTCCATACTCATAATAAGCTCTTTTACACCGGCTCAGTTTAGCTTTTGCCTTATCTGTTAGCATACAATTCAGTTTTTCCCGCAGACCCACCAGTTTCTCCTCGATCTGCTGTGTCTGCGATTTCTTATGCGCTGTTTCCAGCAGTCAAATCTCTCCCAGCAGAGTGTCGAGTTTGGCACTCAGAGCACGTTTTCTGTGTGCTCCTAGCGATATAAGCACGCCTCTCAGATAGCACTTATGTGCCTCCCAGATGCTCATTGGCATCGTTTCATCCGAATCATTAATGGAAAAAAAGATCTCTAGTTCACGGGCTATCTGCTTCTCGTATTCTGGATCTTTTAAAAGTGTCTCGTTTATTTTCCAGTTCCATTCTCGTGGCCCCCTCTCTCCCCATTCTATGCTACAGTTAATAGGCGCATGGTCGGATATAGTGAGCGACCCTATTGATGCTTCTCGTAAACGCAAAAGAATATTCTGATCTAAAAAAACGTAGTCAATTCTTGTATATGTTTAGCAGAGAAGAAGCTGTAATCTTTTTCATGTACGTGCATTGTCCTCCAGCTGTCTATTAACTGTGTTTCCTGTAATAGACACCTTGCTTTTCGTAGTTTTATATTGGAGATATGAGATACACCCTTTGATACATCCAGTGCCGGGTCTAACGCTATATTTAGATCTCCCCCCAAGATTAAGACCCCCTCTTTGTTTTGTTGCACTGCTTCCAAGTATTTTTCCAGAGCAGTTACGGGATCATCATTGGGTAAGTATAGATTTACTAAGGTGATCTTTTGATCCCCTAGCAGACCCTTCACTATTAGCATCCGTCCTGCCTCATCCGTTATTACATTGGTTTCTTTCCAAATCATTTGTTTTGAAAACATAATTGCTACTCCATTCGCCTTAGATGTCTGTGAGGCACCATGATATACAATAGGGAACCTATGATTTCCCAATTTTGGGATCTTATTTCCAAAATGTGTCTCTTGCAAGAAGATTACCTGTGCTTTAATTCTGCCAAGTTCTGCGATTAGTTTTCTACGTTTTTCTGGACTATTTAAACCCTTAACATTGTATGAGGTAAAGTTAACTGTGTCCATTTTGTCCTCTTTTTGGCCAACCATGGATCCAATATCTCCTCTATTATCAAGGGGCGTGTGAGAGGATTCCCCAGAATCCTGCAAGGGGATTCAGGGGTCTCAAGAGAGGGAGAGGAAGAGAGAGAGGAAGAAAAAAAAAAAAAACCCCCGTCCCTCGGGAGCTGGTCACTCGTCCAAGCTCTCGAGCAATTTCTATACCTTTCCCTCTTATCCTTAACCAGCAGGCCCCTATCACTCTATAGAGCACCCTACTGTGAGATTGAGAGGGAGAGAAAAAAAGAAAAAAAAAATTTCAACGCCTCCGGCTTGCCTCCACCTGGAGGAAAGGCGTTATAACTGTATATGCAGTGCAGAGCGTGGGGCATCTCAGGAGCACCCCCTCCTTTGCCCGCGTGCACCCTGATTCACCTTACTTTGCCTTCACCTATTCACCCCTTACCCCACCACCCCCCCCCTTTTTTTCTTCTTAACTACCTTCAATCTTGGACAGTCTAATTGCTACCTATACATTCCTTCAGCCATTTTTTTTTTTTTTTTTTTTTTTTTTTTTTTAGCATGACATGTTTTTTATTGTAGTTTTTTAGTTTTTTAACTTTGAGATTTTTTTGAGATTTTTTTATTATATAGAAAAAGGGAAATGTATACAAAACATAGCCAATTGGGCATACCCTGGCTCAGTAAACAGTCATAGACATTAAAGGAAAGGAAAATAAACAGAAATTACAGAAGAGCAAAGTTGTAGTATTGTGTACCTGCGAGGCGCCACAGTAAGGTAGGAAGTATATTTGTAGGGACTAAAGTTGCATATACATATATTTCCTGACTCTAGGCTTCTTTCGTTGCCAAATAAAGTCATTGATAATGCGTTGAAGTTTTCCCAGTTGAGCGTATGTCATTGGTAGGGGGATGGTACGAAATAGGTATAAAACATGCGGAAGTAAAAACATTTTTGACTGAGCAATTCTTCCAGCCCATGAGGTAGGAACAGAACTCATATCACTTGTCAGCCTCGAAAGCTTGCCTGCAAGGTTCTCAAAATTTGTTCTAAGCAAAATATTGCTTGGGAAGGTGAGTTGGATTCCGAGATAGGGAAGGAAGGCATTAGGCGCCCATGCAAAAGAAAAATTCTTTGAGATATATTGGGTATGAAGGTGATCAAGGCCTAGATTCAGCATAAGGGACTTACTATGATTTAATTTATATAGGGATATTGCACTGAATAAATCTAAAATTTGTTGAACAACGGGGAGGGAAGTCATAGGATCTGTTAAGGCAATTATGACATCATCGGCATATAAACCGATTTTGTGATCGACATCTCCAATTTTTATACCTGTTATCAAGGGGTTAGATCTAATGGCTTGGGCTAATGGTTCCATTATCATGGCAAAAATAAGGGGGGACAATGGGCACCCCTGTCTGGTGCCGTTGGTAATTTTGAATGGGCTGGATATAACACCAGAGGTCCATACACGAGCCGATGGGTGGGAATACAAACTTAAAATAGCCGAGAGGAAGGTGCCCGATATGCCGAATTTGCGGAGAACAGATTCCATGTAGGGCCAGTAGACTCTATCGAACGCCTTCTCTGCATCCAAAGATAGGAAGAGAGAAGGCATTCGACCGTGCTCCACCCATTGAATTAGGTCGATAAACCTCCTGGTACCATCCGAGGCCTGTCGGCCCGGCACAAAGCCTACTTGGTCTGGATGTATAATCAACGGGATGATATTAGCTAAGCGCTGAGCAAGAAGTTTGGCATATATCTTCGTGTCCGTATTTAAAAGAGATATTGGACGGTAATTAGCTGGGTTATCCGCAGGTTTCCCAGGTTTGGGAATGGTAACCACTAGTGCATCAAGGGATTCCTTTGGAATCTGCCCTGTAGACGCAAATTGGTTATAAGTGTTACAGAGATGGGGAAGCAGTAGATCGGCAAAGTGTTTGTAATACTCATTAGGGAATCCATCCGGACCGGGAGCCTTATGTAGGGGCATTTGTTTGATAATTTTATGAATTTCGTCTGTTGAAAAAGGTTCTGCAAGGAGAGCGAGTTGTTCTTGGGAAATAGAAGGTAAGGAAATAGAGGACAAAAAATTGGAGATGTCATGTTGGGTAGGGGGAGGAAGTTGTTCATTATCCGTAAGGTTATAGAGCTTGGCATAAAAACTACCAAACTCGTTTGCGATATCGAAAGGGTTTTTAATACGCTTGCCCTGGGAAGTGGTGAGAAATTCTATTTGTTTGTTAGAGAGTTGTTTTTTGAACTGTCTGGCCATATAGGCACCTGGTTTATTGGCGGCCACATACGTTTTTAGTTTAAGGCGTTTAATGTAATAATCAAAATCTTTTCTAAGATGGTCGCAGAGTTGTGATCTAAGAGTTTTTAGTTTCAAATAAGCGCCCTCGGAAGGAGATTGCTTGTTCTCTATTTCTATGGCACGAATTTGTTTCAGGAAGGAATCTGTAGTAGAAGAATATAGTTTTTTGGAGCGGGCTCCAAGTTTAATAAATAGGCCTCGCAAGCAAGCTTTATGGGCATTCCACGTAATAGCATGATCATTTACAGAGTCAACATTATATCGGAAAAATTCCTCAATCTCGGATTTAATTTGAGACTCAAACGTAATGTTATTGAGAAGGGAGGTATTCAGCCTCCAGATTGAATGTCTAGGGGTTTGGGAAAGGGGAGACAATTTGATTGTGATGGGCGCATGGTCAGACCAAGATATCGTTCCGATATGAGAGTGCGTGATGGATTGGAGTAGATGTTTATCAGAGATGAATAAATCAATTCTGGAATAAGACTGGTGGGGGGGGAAAAGAAGGTGTAATCCCTCTCCGTACCATGCAGGCATCGCCATGAGTCATACAGATCCTCTCTATGGAGTAGGGCGGACAAAGCGGAAGGTCTGTATCTCAAATTATTAGAGGAATCAAGGGCTGGATCAACAATGTCATTAAAATCCCCGCACAGTAATATAGGTAAGGACCTGTAGGGGGCCAATTTGGTGAAGAGAGTTGTATAAAATTTCTTCTGGGCCGTGTTGGGGGCATATATGTTTACAATGAGAAGGGGGCGATTATTAATTGTTACGGAGAGGATCAGATATCTGCCATCTTCATCCGACTCACTGTGATGTAATAAAAAGTTTGAAGAAGCACTTATGGCAATCATGACCCCTCTCTTTTTTTGTGGGGCATTCGCAAAAAAACAATGAGGATATTTTTTATGGCGACATACAGGAGGTTTAACTTTGGAAAAATGTGTCTCTTGTACACACAAAACATCTGCATGTTGCGATAAAGCTTCTTTCCAGAGCAGGTTAAGCTTAAAAGGTGAATTTAAGCCTTTGACATTCAAAGAGGTGATCGTAAGGGCCATGGCAATGACAGGCGATGTACGCAAGGGGAAAGAGACCACTCCTATTTATAATGCACAAGAGAGGAGAAACAAGGACAAATAAGGTTCTGGGTAGTACTTGAAAATGACACGAGGTTGAGGTACACAATACACTTATTAAATACTAAGGTAATACTTAGCAATAACTAGTAATATACGAAGCTGCAATAAACTATAACAAAACCGTGAATACAGCAAGTAGAACAAACCGGTGTGCCTAGCACACTTTAACCTGGGGGGTGGAAGAAAAAAAAAAGAACAAAAACAGAGAAAGAAAAATTGACATCACCCAGGCCGGACTTAAGTAGGAAGAAGACTAGGGCTGGTCTCACATCAGGTCTTTTCGGCAAGATTAGTTGCCGGATTTCTTGCTTCAGCGGGGGTACGGGGGGGACTCCTTTGTCCCGTGTCACGAGAAGAGACAGGAAGCAGGCCCCAGTTTGTTAGCTTCTTGTACCCATCCTTCGGGGTGAGAATGGGGACGATTTGTTGCTGGTGAGTGACCAATAACTTGGTCGGAAAGCCCCATCTGTATACAATTTGCTTCTGTTGGAGAATGGAGGTAATTGGGGTAAATGCTCTGCGCATTTCCATTGTAGCCGGAGATAGATCAGTGAAGAGCTTGACGTTGGCGTATGGAGCCGGAAGAGGTTTTGAAGATCTGGCAGCAAAAAGAGTTTGCTCTTTTATATGAAAGTAATGGATCCGGGCCAGGACATCTCTAGGGATGTCAGCTGATAAATGTGCTGGTTTCGCGATTCTGTGTGCCCGATCAATCAATGCTTCACGTACGTTAATGCGAGGGAGCAAAGACATGATGAGCTGTTGCAAGTAGGGAGTAAGATCGTTGGGTTTTATAGACTCTGGGATACCCCTGAATTTAATATTATTGCGTCTGGCGCGATCTTCCAAATCTGCGAGTTTCAGTTTAATACGACGAATTTCTTCAGTGTGATGTTCCTGTACATCTAGTGCTTCATTATGTGCTTTAGAATAGTCTTGCAGATTTTCCTCTATAACATCCGCTCTTTCCTCCAGACAGTCTATTCTATCATGCATTTGAGACATAGAGATTTGTAGTTCTCTATGGAAATCCTGTTGCAGCGTAAGTAACATAGATTTAAGCATGACTTCAGTGACTGCATTGTTGGTAGCAGGAATGGCAGCTAAAGAGGGAGTCTGTTGGGTGCTATTCGCTCCTGCAACTACAGCAGACCATAATTGCTTTTTAGCCAGGGGTTCCTTGTTAGGTGAGGTGATAGGGGAGGTAGCCAGTCTCTTACCTCTATCCGTTTGCTGGGTGTCTGCAGCGTGCTCTGGAGGAGGCAGAGTGTCCATGGACTCCCTCATGTTGTTGTTTGGAGGGCTCTCTGCTACATGCGGTGAGGGGCTGCGAGCAGCAGGCATGTTGTTTGCATCTGCAAGGCTTCCGACATTGGAGCCGGCGCCATCTTGGACCCCGTGCATCGCCGCGGCCGCCGGGTAGTAATCCGTGAGGCGGCGCGGAGCGGGTGGAAATTGTTTCTTTCCGGGCATACCCTGGTGTGCACTGGGTTCTCCCCCGTCCTCGACGGTAAGAATCAGCGAGAGAATCAGCCGCGAATTGTTGCTGTGTCCAGGCCGTGGAACGGAGCTCGGCTTCAGGCGTCCATCCTGGTCCGCAGCAGGCCACGCCCCCATACATTCCTTCAGCCATTTTTAAAGTCTTTGCCTTACAAAAATAGGGGCGGTGTGGGTAAACATATATAGTCGTATATAAGAAACAACAAAAAAGAAAGCATCAAAAGAGACACCAGGGAAAAAACACACCAAAAAAGAAAAAAACACACAAAAAGGATCATATCTTCCCCTACTCCAAGTCTATTCCTTGACTTATATCCCCTTATGTATTAACATTTCTTACCCAGAAAAAAAACACTGACCTGTCATGATATTTACATATTATACATATTATACTGTTATACTGTTACACTTTTACCGACTATCTATACCCATCCTCCTTCCCTGAAGATATTTCTTATTTTGTCTTAGTCCTATTTTAGGAGGTAAAGGTTGGAAGTAAACTATACCCCTATATACTCAGTAAGCCTATACCTTGTATGCGATTCCTTCCCCATGTCCGTGGTCCCTTAACCCTGTAAACCCCTATTCCCTTACCCCACCCCCACAATCTTTCTCCCTGTCCATACCGGTGTATTTGTGTTCTTTAGTGTATTTAATATACACAATTAGTGTACATGTATTTCATAACCACTCTATGAAAAAAAAAAAGAATAAGAAGGGCTAGTGCCCTAAGCATCAATGTGTTTGTGTTATTATATATTTTTTTTTTCCGCCCGTGCCGTGACCTAAATGTGCAAAGCAATTATTTTATACCTCTTAAACCACCTCCTCCCCCCCCCAACCCCCTTACCTCCTTACCTAAAAAAGAAAAATGGCTGATGCCAACCCCTTCCCCCCGGAAAAAAAAACAAAAAAAAAAGAACAACCTATGTACTAGGTACAATAAACACACCACGATATTTACCACAATATACCCCTCCCCCTCCCCCTTCCCCTCCCTCCCCCTGTGGGCCTCGGATATGGCATTTTGATAAATGTTTGATTTACATTATTTATAGTACCAGTGTTAATGATATCATATATTCAACTAAAAAAAAAAAAAAAAAAAAAACAAAGCGCTCAAAAAAAAAAAACCCCCTCAAAGCGCTCAAAAAAAAGAAAAAAAGGCTCCCAAAAAAAAAAAAAAAAAACCCCTAGAGGAGAACAAGGGGAAGGGGAGCCTGGAGGAAAATCTAGAGGAACATCTAGTTCCATAATCCCCTAACATACCACTATCGACCGTTTATCTTCCTCATATACACCCATATCACCAAATCACCTTTATGCATATTTCTATTACTGCTCCTGCATCAGCTCTTTATTTACCCCTATCCCCCCCTTTTTTTTTTAAACTTCTACTTCCGTGACCGAGCTATATATGTGCCTACTTAGCCTCCCCTTATTTCCCCTTACCTCCGTCTCCCCTTTCCCTCCCCCCCCCAAAAAAAAAAAAAAGAAAAGGAGGCGGTCCTCCTCCAAAAAAACCTGAGATACCGCCCTCCTAAATAAAAAAGAAAAATGGTAAAAAAAAAAAAAAAAAAAACCACAACAAAAAAAAAGAAAAAAGTCAAATTCATGAGTTCTAAAAAACAGACTGACGTCCAAAAAAAAACAAAAATCCTTTTCCTTAAGGGGTACTGTATATTCTTCAGATACTGTCCTTCTTTTCTTTATTTCTCTTTGTCTCTTCTCCTTGTCTCTTTGTTGCAAATCAGCTTCTCCCTTTTCATTTTACTCCCTTGTATCTCCCTTAGCTCCTGTGTATTCACTATAAAAGGGATCTATCCATTACAATGGGCATCTCTAACCAATTAGGAACCTCTATAGGGTCTGCACCCAAAAACTGGAAAAAATCTGTTAATTGAGCAGGGATCCTCAGGTTAAAGCTCTGTCCTTTTTTTACAGTAATTGCCAATGGATATCCCCATCGGTATGTAGCCTCTTTAGTGTGTATATACTCCAATAAAGGTTTTAACATACGTCGCCTCCATTTTGTTTGCCTGCACAGGTCGGGATAAATCTGTATGTCTCCTCCCTCCCATTTTATTATTCCTTCTTTCCAGGCAGCTCGCATAATATCTTCCTTGATCCTGTAAAAGTGGTACCCTACAGACAACGTCTCTGGGGCTCGACTGGGCAGGATATCGGGTAGTGGGAACCTTATTCACCGGGTCTAATTCAATCGGGGCGTATCAGGGGGATTTTTTAGGATTTGATTCAATATAGTCATAACCGTTTCTCTGAGAGCGGATCCCTTCAAGTTTTCTGGCACCCCCTTTATTCGAATATTGTTCCTCCTGCTCCTGTCCTCAGCTTCCTCTGTATGTAATTGTATCAGTGCTAGCTGTTGAGACTGTCTCTTGAGTTCTTCCTCCATATTCACCAGTCTGTGCCCCAATATGCTGCTTTGCTCTTCCAAGCTTTTAATTTTGAGCTCTCCCCTCACTACCCCAGAGCGAACCTCCTCTATTTCCTCTCTCAACGCCCCCATTATGCTATTCGCCAGAGTCTGTATGTCCTCCTTTGTGGGGAGTGCCTGTATAAGTAAACTAAGCTGTCTGATGTCAAATACAGCTTCTTGTTCCTGGGTCTGTGTATCCTTTGTCTTAGCAAGGCATTCCTTTATCTCCTACTCTTTCGCTACTGATATTTCAGCGGAGGGCTCAGGCTGTCCTGTGTCTCTCCTTCCGGACATACCTCTGGGCAACGTAGGCACCTCGGATAGTGAGTCCCGCCTTGCGGCCATATCGCGATCAGCGTCTGCGGCGTCTGCAGTATCAGCGACGTCACCGGCGTCTACTTGCGGCAGTAGGTCCTCCTTCGCCCTGAGATATCGGGTGATGTACGAGTGGGTAGAGACGCTCGATAAGCCGGTACTCCTTCCTGCCCTCCTTCCTCGGCGCGACATGAGCCGCTTGTAGTGGGGTGTATAGCCTGTTTTTAGCCGGTCCTACTGAGGGGTGCACGCTGCGTTCGCTAGAGGCTCCTCTCACTCCGCCATGCCTAAGCCACTCCCCCCGGAAACGGAAGCCCGGTTCTCCCCCCTACTGCTTCTAACTTTGCAATACATAAAATCTTTGCCCAGAGGGAGCAAGAGAACATGCAATCAAAACCTTACTCTGTCCATAAATAAAAATATGAGGTTTAGTTAAGATAAATTAGTTCTTTTTTTTTTTTTTTTACCACTTCAGACTCCACCAAAAACAAGAGACTTGCTCATGGATTAATTGCTTCTATGGTCTCACATCATTTGTTTTCTTTTTTAATTCTTTATTTATATATTATGTATATGTATGTATATGTATGTGTGTGTATATATATATATATATATATATATATATATATATATATATATATATATATATATATATACACATATATAAATAAATAATTAAAAAAGAAAACAAATGATGCGAGACCATAGAAGCAATTAATCCATGAGCAAGTCTCTTGTTTTTGGTGTCTGAAGTGGTAAATATATAAAGAATTAAAAAAGCCATGTTAACCTTTGTAATTCCAAACGACTGGTTGGTTTCCATATATAAACCCTTTTTTAAACGTTCTCACTAAACCCCTTTAACTCTTAAACCCCCCTCCACCGTGTTTCCTACTCTTCTCCTATAGCAGTTTCACCTTTCTCCCTATTTAGACTCATTATCATAATACTCTTAGTTTTTCTGCGTAACTCCATGTTTTTTTAAATTCTTTCCAGTTTTTCCATTTATCTTTAAATCTTATTTTTTCCTCTCCTATACTGTATTTTAACTCCTCCATCCTATATGTTTCTTCCACCGAGGCTATCCATTCCCATATTAGTGGGCTTTCAGCTTCTTGCCATTTTTTTTTAATCATCCTTTTGGCTGCATTCAATAAATGAGGGGTCAAGGACTATTTGTAGCGTTTTACTGACTCTTCTCCTCCGTGAAATAAGACTACTCATGGGTCCTTTTTAATCTCCTTCTTAGTGATTTCTTTTATTAGGTCTAGGATTTCCTCACAATATTTTTTGATCTTAGGGCAGTCCCACCACAGGTGGGCCATTGTTCCCCTTGTTGTGCACCCTCGCCAACAGTTTGCCGACTGTTCCTCAGTAAATTGACTTATTTTGTCAGGTGTTGCATACCACCCTAACAGCACTTGTAATTCATTTCGGTCCTGATATCGATGGCAGAGCAGTGGGTCAAGTTTATAATTTTTTTATAGTGATTTTGTCCCTTTGTGTTCCCAACTCCCTTTCCCATTTATGGATGAATGGGGGCATCTCCAGCTTGTCCACCTTCAATAGCAGTTTATAAAGTTTTGAGGCAATACCTTTTGTACTATCTGCTGTGCAAAGCCATTCAAGCAGTGTAAGCTCATCTCCTGACCTTATCGGCTGGGGTAGGTTCTGCACAAAGTGGCTCAGCTGGCGAGACCGCCACTCATCCATTATCATTAATTCTTCCTTATATTTTAACTCCTGAAGTGACATAATTTTTCCTCTTTTTATTATATCTCTTAATTGTGCTTTGTCCTTTTTTTATCCATTTCCCTCCCACAATTTTTTTCCCTGGTGCGAAACATTCGTTTCTTTTAAAGCTATAAGGGGTGAATTATAATCCCTATATATTTGTTTATGCAACCTATCCCATATTCTCAGTGTGTTACGTGTCGAAACATGTGTGTTATCGTCCAGTGCTCTATACTGCGGAGGGTTCCATATTATACTTCCTAGTGGTGTCTTAGACAGTGCATTTTCTATTTTTACCCATCTTTTTTTCCTGGTTATCTTTGGCCCACTCCACTACCCTAGACCATACTGCTGCATTATAGTATTTCCTGATATCAGGGACAGCCAGCCCTCCATGTTTCTTATCCTGTTTTAATACCTGTTTTTTGTTCTTCCACACATAATTCATTAGAAGGATGTTTAACACTCTGAAGTAGGGTTGAGATATTGCTACTGGAATCATTTGAAATGTATACAATATCTTTGGTAAAAAAAAAACATCTTCAGGATGTTAATTTGTCCTATCCATGATATTGGTCTATTTGTTATTTTTTTTAATTTCCCTTTTGATTTCGTCTAAGAGAGGGATATAATTTATTCTATATATATTCTTTATTGAATTAGCCAGTTTTATACCCAGATACTTGAGTTCCTTCTGCCATGGGAAATTGAACTCATCTCTCAGGAGCCGTTCTTCTACTTTGCTAATATTGACGTTTAATATCTCAGTCTTAGATACATTAATTTTAAAATTTGATATCTCGCCGTACTGTTTCAGGGTTTTAAGCAAATTCAGTAATGTGGTCCTGGGGTTGATAATATAAAATAGTACATCGTCCGCAAAGGCTGAGAGTTTATGTTCATCTTCTTCCACCTTAATATTCGGATTATTTCGGACCGCGGCAAGTAGAGGCTCTAGAGACAACACAAACAGGAGAGGAGACAACCCTGTCTCGTCCCAATTCTCATCTCAAAGGCAGAGGATAGTGTACCATTAATTTTAATCCTAGCGGAGGAGGGGTGATGGTTTAGTGTTTTTATCCACTGGATCATCCTAGATCAGATTCCCATCGTTTCCAGTGTTTGTATCATGAGTCCCCAGTCTACCCTGTCAAATGTTTTTTCTGCATCTATGGACAAGAGTAGACCTGGGGACCCATTCTCTTATTTTCTGGAGGAGAAGTAGAGCTCTCACCCCATTATCCCTCCCTTCCCTTCCTGGGGTGAATCCTACCTGGTCCGGATGGACCAGTGTAGTGATTACCCTTTTCAGTCTATCTGCCAGGACTTTAGCGAACAATTTTATGTCTGCATTAAGCAATGATATAGGCCTATATCCGGAGCAGAGTAGGCCATCTTTCCCTTCTTTCGGAATGACCGTTATTGTAGTCACTAGGGCTTCCCTACTCATTTCATATTCTGATCCCAGCCCATTCATATATTGACACAGCCTTGGAATCAGAATCTCCCTACATTTTTTTAAAGTAAAATGTTGTAAACCCATTGGGTCCCGGGCTTTTTCCTAGTGCGGAATTCCTTAGTGCTCTGCTAATTTCTTCCTCCGTGATCTTTCAATCTCCTCGATCTTTGGTACTCCAGCTTTTGCTAGAAATTCATCTATTTTTGCCTTTTCCTCTCCTGCCTGCCATCCCTTCTGTTCTACTGCATACAGCCCCTCGTAATAGTTTTTAAAAGCTTCTGCTATGTCCTTTGTAGCATATACTGTTTCCCCGTTATATTTTCTAACACTTTTCTAATCCTTCCTCATCTCGGAGTAATTCTTTGTTGAGTCTCCAATAGGGTTGTCCCGATACCACTTTTTTAGGACCGAGTACAAGTACCGATACTTTTTTTCAAGTAGTCGCCGATACCGAATACCGATACTTTTTTTTAATGTCATGTGACCGTTTTCAAACCACAATACAGACCAAAGATATTTTCTTTAGATTTATGAAGAACTGGTACATCATGGTGTGGGGCTGTTTTTTAGCATACGGTACTGGAAAACTACATATCATTGAAGGAGTGATCACTGTCAGTGCAGCTCATCGGTGCCAGTGCCCAAAAGTGCAGCTAGCCAGTGCCACCTATCAGTGCAGATCAGTGCCCATTAGTGCATCAGTGCAGGGAGGCAGCTTATTAGTGCATCTCATCAGTGCCACCCAATCAATGCCAGTGCCACCTATCAGTGCCATCCATTTATGAGTGCCATTCAATCAATGCCAGTGCCACCTAGCAGTGCCATCCAATGGTGCCATCCAATTTGTGTTCGATGTCACAAAAAAAAATAAAAAAGTATTCTATTTTGGTATCGGGAGTATTTGCGCGAGTACGAGTACTAGCGCAAATACTCGGTATCGGTACCGATACTGGTATCGGTATCTGGACAACCCTAGTCTCCAAGTATAGAGTTGTTTTTGATACCCTGGAGTCTTTATTTACATACTTATAGGGGCATGATCCGAGTGTGACATAATTCCAATACTTGTTTCTGTCACCGTCTCCAGCAATCTATGGTCTACCATAATATAGTCAATCCTGGAGTACGTCCCGTGTACAGGGTAGATCGTAAAGTCCTGCGTTATTTGTCCCCTGTACCCGGGACGTACTATTAATTGCCGGGTTCATGCAGAAGTTTAAGTCTCCCATCATAATTATGTATCCCGAACTAAAATCCTTCAGCTTACCCATAATTCCGTTGACATATTTGATGGGGTTCACGTTAGGTACATAGACACTGTATGTTGCCTAATTTTCCTTTTAGGAAGAGGAATCTTCCTTCCATATCGGTCATCCTAGCTTCCAAAGTGAAACCTATTGCCACTCCCCTTGCTCTCTTTGAAATTGTATCTCCATAGTACCATATTGGGAACTTAGGGGATAATAATTTTACATTAGATTCCAGAGTCAGATGGGTCTCCTGTAGAAAGACCACATCTGCTCTATACTGTTTGATTTCTTTTAATATCTTATATCTCTTGAGGGGGTATTTAAGCCTCTGACATTATAAGACATGAACTTTATTTCTGTCCTCTCATCTTTTTTGTTTTCTTCTTTATTTTTTGGAGTTCACTTTTAATCTGCCTGCCATACGATTTTTCCTTTCTTTCTTGAGGAATCATTAAGGTGAAGTCCCCCTTCCCTCCCTCGCCCCCCCTCCCCACTCCTGCCCCTCCCCAACCATCCCCCTCCTCTCCTCCATTCTTGGCCTCAGAGCTCTTGGTGGTTTCCTCCTCCACTTTCGCCACCATTCTCTTATGTCAGGGTATGACCCCCATCGTGCCACCTGCCCTCAACCCCCACTCTCCTGGGAGAAAAGGGGGGGCCAGAGCAGTGACCCGAGCCCCAGAGACCGTCATCTGCTCCCCCCTGCCTAGCCCTCCCCACCCCCCCAGGTCCTACCACCCGTCTTGGTTTTTCTGATTTTATCCCCACTTGCCTACTCCACCCATCACGGTAATTCCGGGGCCTGCAGGCCAAGCTCATTACAAAACCCTGCCAGTTCTTCCAGAAATCTTAACCTAGCAGATTTTCCTTCTTTCCTGCCTATAAGACAGGCCGGGAAGCCCCAATTGTACTTAATATTCTGTGTCCTCATCTGCTCCAGGAGAGGTTTCAAATGTTGTCGCCTTACTAATGTTTCCGAGGAAAGATCTGCGAAAATTTGTATCTCCACTTCTTGGTATTGGATCAGGGGTTTTCCCCTTAATTTCTCCCATATTTCTGCTTTGTCTTCATAGTACCGAAACCTCACTATTATATCTTTCGGCCAATCTCCTTCAGTATTAAATTTTCCAACACGGTGTACCCTCTCGATTTTAAGGGGGTTCTCGGTTCTTTTATCCAGTAGCGGGTTGAATAATGTATTCATAATCTTCCTCAGGTCTTCTCCTCTTTCTTCAGGAATTGAACGGATTCTTAAATTTTGTCTTCTATTCCTATTTTCTTGGTCTTCTACTGATATGATATCATCCTCTGGTTTTGTTGTGTTAATTTAACTTGCTCCTTTAATTTACTTAAATCCTGATCATGTTTTTCCGTTATCTCTTCCGTCACTTCGACCCTAGTCAGGAGGTGTCCCAGGTCGGTTCTGAGGGTGTTAATTTCTGCCTTGATCGCATTTTCCAGCCTCATCAGCATCTTGTTCATTTCTCCCTTTGTTGGGATTTGTGCGTCTGCCCTTTGTTCTTCCAATCTACTAGTTTCTTGTTCACTTTCTGTTGTTAGATCGTCAATTGATTGGTTGACTCCTACTACTCCTTTTTTTGTTGTATTATTTTTCTTTTCTAGTTTCTTATCTTGCTGTTGTGTAGTCATTCCTGAGTTCTTTGGACTTGCCTCCTGTGTCATATACTGTTTAATTGTACTAGCTGCTGTACTTTTTTTTTTTTTTTTTAGGGGTTTTTGGGGTTGCACCCTTCGTAATTTTACTTGTGGATTTCCTCATGTTGTTTTTATTGGTTGGTCTTATTCGCTTTCCCAGTTTCGAAATTCACTTATTTCCACTCTTCAGACGCGGTTTCTCGGTGGGTATCTTAACCCTCCAAGTAGTTCGGGAAATGATACCGGGGTATCCCAGATGCCTCCTGTACACCCCGGTTTATCTTAGTATCCTTAACCTGGGATGGAATAGTTCACTAGTTCGATATAACAACCGATAGATTTATATTAACCACTTAAGGACCCCTTCACGCTGATATACGTCAGCAGAATGGCACGGCTGGGCACATCAACATATAGGTACGTTGTCCTTTAAGCTCCGCCGCCGCTGGAGTCCCGCGATCGGTCCCCGGAGCTGAAGAACGGGGAGAGCCGTGTGTAAACACGGCTTCCCCGTTCTTCACTGTGGCTCCGTAATCGATCGTGTCATCCCTTTTATAGGGGGACACAATCGATGACGTCACACCTACAGCCACACCCCCTACAGTTGTAAACACACTTCAGGGAACACATAACCCCAACAGCACCCCCTGTGGTTAACTCCCAAACTGCAACTGTCATTTTCACAATAAACAATGCATTTTAAATGCATTTTTTGCTGTGAAAATTACAATGGTCCCAAAAATGTGTCAAAATTGTGCGAAGTGTCCGCCATAATGTCGCAGTCATGAAAAAAATCACTGATCGTCGCCATTAGTAGTAAAACATTTTTTTTTATAAAAATGCAATAAAACTATCCCCTATTTTGTAAACGTTATACATTTTGCGCAAACCAACCGATAAACGCTTATTGCGTTTTTTTTTTAACCAAAAATAGGTAGAAGAATACGTATCGGCCTAAATTTAGGAAAACATTTTTTTTTTTATATATTTTTGGGGGATATTTATTATAGCAAAAAGTAAAAAATATTTCATTTTTTTTCAAAATTGTCGCTCTATTTTTGTTTATAGCGCAAAAAATAAAAACCGCAGAGGTGATCAAATACCACCAAAAGAAAGCTATTTGTGGGGAAAAAAGGACGCCAATTTTGTTTGGGAGCCACGTCGCACGACCGCGCAATTGTCAGTTAAAGCGACGCAGTGCCGATTTGCAAAAAGGGGCAAGGTCCTTTAGCTGCATTTTGGTCCGGGTCTTAAGTGGTTAAGGAGCTGGGTAGGTTGGCCAATGCTTCCTGTACAGATAAATTCACTATAGGTTGTTATGTGTGTGGGAATCTTTATAATCCAACTTTAGTATCGACCTATACAGTCGTCCTATGCAGTCCAATTTCAATTGAGGCCTGTATATAGATTGCCCCCCCCCCCCCCCCCCGTAATCCTTCAGTGATATTAATAATATGCAGTGTTAGGCCGCAATTGACTATCAGCATTATAAACACCACTTGTGGCCCATGGGAACTGGTTTCCACCCAGTTAAACCCCAGGTTTATATGCTGGTCTTAGAGAGAAATAGGTACAGTTATCTTCATATATTTGTAATTCTCTGTATCCTTGTATTCTGCCACAGCCTTTTGAATCCTCACTGATCCAGTGTTGTAACGATACACCTATTGTATGATAGTTTTTATGGGTTGTATATCAGATGGGCTATTCAGGGGGAAGTGGTTGTATTTTTATTACCAATGTCCCTGTTCCCCTTTAACCCCTCGATACTGTGCACTTCTGTAGAATAGTAATTGCCTCCGTACCCCTAAATTATCTATGGTCTTCTCCCAGTGGTCCCAATGTCCGGGCCTACCAAGTATATTATACAGCTGCTCTGTAATCTATAAATGTAAGTATTCACATGGTTAGGCTTAGGGATCCCAGACAAATATTGTTCAGTACTATATCTGTATTCCAGCCTTTCCATACAGCTCTTACTGTATATCAAATTTCAAACTTATTTTTATTTTTTTCTATAGGTCAAATTTGAGAGTCTATACATAGTTATGGGTCATTCCCTTATTAGTTCTTATCACCTGTAGAGCTAGGGAACTGGCACGCTAATGACAATTTATAAATGCTTCAGTATATTTCATGAGGATGGTTCTTCACCTTTTTCACTACTGCATCAAAGGAGGTACTTCACATACATTATTATTATTCAGCATTACCTTGTCTTCCTCTTAGGATATCTCCTGGGCGTACAGACTCTCACCTATACCTTTTGGCTCTAGTATCCATCCATCCGTCAATGCTTCAAACAGTATGGGATGCTGGGCTACTCTTGCAGGCTCTCAGATCCTAGGCGTGGGGAGAGTGTGGCGGGGGGGGGGGTGTGGCTTTTGCCGATGGAGACTCACTTGCTCTGTCTCCGCAAACTTGTGTGTCGTTGTCTCACCGCCATTGTCTTACTACGGGCCTGTGAGCCGGCGAGGTCCTAGGATGCGCTAGGCAGCGGGGAGCTTCATTAGTGGCGGCGTAGCCTCTCACTCTACGCTGCAGCCACAATCACGGTCCTCCCTGGAGCTCTCCCTCGAGCCTCTTTCGGCAGCATGGTCGGGCCCCTTCCCTTCAATGCGAGCTCACGTCCATCCCTTAA
This sequence comes from Rana temporaria, assembly GCF_905171775.1. Lineage (NCBI taxonomy): Eukaryota > Metazoa > Chordata > Amphibia > Anura > Ranidae > Rana > Rana temporaria. The sequence continues at coordinate 82,929,546 of NC_053495.1, read as the reverse complement.
CTGTCCTGTGAGATTAATGAGTTCTAACAGTAATGTTTTTTTGGTTTTTTTACTGCTGTGTAATCTAACAGTGTATAAGTGTCCAATATTGGGAAGCATTCAAAGTCAACAAAACAAATACAGGCTTTGCAGAATTAATACTTAACTGCAAAACAGGCAACATGCAATGTTGTAACAGCTAAACACTGCGCTTTAATTAAACATTATCATCAGTTATTTCTGTTGAAATGTTGCTTTCAAGGGGTTTTTTTTTCAACTTTTTCCATAAAGGAGAGGGTAGCGAGAACAATACTGCAGGAATATTTATTGTAACAAATTGAAAATATCTTCAAGTACTGAAGTATTGGCAGAAATATAGAACAAGGTTATTATTAATGTAATACTTTTCTATTGCATACTGTACTTTATCCAGAAATGTTCCAAGTTAGTAGCCAGCATATAAAAAATACTAATTTGTCTTAATCCAGCCGAGCTACCCACTTAAATACACATCAATATATTCTGTCTTTTATTTTCCTCATATTAAGCTACTTTCTCTTAAGAACTGCATGCCAACAATTGTGAGAGACTTAAAATACACAGTGTTCTAGAGTTAAAAAAGCAACATTATGTCATTTATATAAAAGACCCCAAGTGTAAAAACAACGTATAATGTGAAATTTGCATTAAAGTTAGTTATTACTTATTCCAATACATAATCTACAGCCAGGAGTAGGGGGAGAGTGAATTTCTGCATTTTATTGGTTAATAATAATTGGTCAACAGCCTTGTTCTGAAATCCTCAGTAAAATAGAATGGAATGCAAATGTTCCATTTCATGTTTGTGTTCGTTGTGGTGTAGGCAACAAAAATAAATATAACAAGTCATCTAGCCCAGTGATTTCATGTCACAGAAAGAATCATCCTCTTCATCATCAGTTGCTCTAAAACAAATCCTTTGTTATTTGCAGCACCAACTTAACGCCACATTTTCTTGCATCAATCAAGTATTCATTCTGCTTTCCACAGTGCTTGAGATCAGAGTAATGTAAACATAGCAAACGGCAGCTCATTCTGCCAGAAAAGTATTTTCTGATAGCCATTCAGAAAAAAAAAACCTAAAATAAATGTCCTTTTTATTCATTTAACGTCATGGGTTTTTACGCTGCGGTTTTGTTTCCCCTTTACTTTGACTTCCATCTGGAAAAAAAATAAAAAAATAAAGCAAATATACATATGTGACAACCTCCCTCCACTTTTTGAGGTTGGATTCACACCTATGCAGTTTTAGTGCTTTTTGCATTTTGCAGATTTGCATTACAGTCCATTTAACATGGTTTCCTATGGAACACGTTCTGTAGAGCAAATCTGCAAAATGCACTAAAACTGCATAGGTGTGAATCCAGCCTTAAACTGAAAAAGAATGGACAATATTGCATTTTACAAGCTGAGCATCCAGGTGCAAGTAGGGGGAAGCGGTGGTCACTGGCCCAGGAATGCATATATAGCAATAAAACACTATTAGAATGTCTAGGTCTTGCAAACATAAAGAATATGATTTTTGTAGATACTGTAAAGCCTCACAAATGATCAGACTTCCATCGGACAAATCCGTGGATTTTTGTCTGAAAGGCGTTGTCTGTGAACTTGTTCTGCATACAGACAGCAGAACATTTTCAGCCAACATAAAGCAAAGCTCTTTACTGCCACCCTTTGGGCAACTTCTGCTATTGTTGTCTGATGTTTAGCATTGGTTCGGAGCATGCGTGTTTGTACTTTGGATTTTAGTCCAACGGATTAGTGTACACAAGATCGCATAATCCGATGTAACACATTTGTTGTCAGACAATTTGAGAGCATGCACAGCCAACACTTGTTTTCGGAAATTCCAACAATTGTCCGATGGCGCATACAGACGGTAGGATTATCCGACGAAACACGTCCATTGGACAATTGTTGTCAGAATATCTGATCGTGTGTATGGGCCTTTGGGCTCCTTTCAAAACAAGCATTCACAAAAGGATTTATGCCACTTAAATCTGCAGACAGATTGGAGCCGATCATGTGATTGGAGTAAAGTGCACACATCTTTTCTTTACAGCGTAGTTAGTTTAGGGCTTAGAACGAGGGTGGGAGCAGGTTTAAGTTTATACAAAAACATCACTTCATGTCCTGCTAGGAAGTGAGGGTAAAAATCCCACCATGACATGATGAGGATGTAAGCAGGCACATGTGGATACAAAATTATTTTGAGCGGTAAGACTTTGCCCTCTAAGTGCTAATTCTTTGGGTTTATTTTAGGCCCAAATTTTTCTTTTTAATTTCACATAGAGTAGGGTAGAGTTAAGGGAGATCTTCCTTCACTTCCTGTCCTGTAGATTTAATGGAAAGCAAGAGGACATCTTCACAGTCTGAGGATTATCACCTCTGAGACAGTTGTCGGGGAACAAGTGTCCCTTTACACTATATTCCTGTTCAGATGACAACTCACATTTTGTAATTCCCCATCACTTTCAAGACAATTAGAATGAATCTTTGTTTCGGGAAACAAAGACACCAATATAAACCGGACAGTGGTTCTGACCTCTGACCACTCTCTAGAAGAAAAGTTTAATCTTTAGTTATAAGTTAAAGTGGTTGTAAACCTCAGTCATAGAATCTGAGCAAAGCACATATATTTGTAGTGTTTACTTATCTCTCCCCAAAGCTCTAAGTGTCTTTTTTCTCTGTTGCTTCATTACTCGAGTCACTTCTGAGAAATTCATGACACAGGAGATAAATTTGTGTCAGGAAGGAGGAGAGCTCACCAGACAGCGTGTCTATTCAGAACATAGTTCTTCCACTGTGTGGAGGGGGGTGTGCCTTTTTATCCAATCAGCTCTCAACACACTGTACGTGCAGCCTCCTCGCCACCTTTTCTGTACTCATGACCAGAAATGGGCTTGGGCAAGTTCAGGATTTTGGTTCCAACCCACCTGCCCGACCCCGCTAGGAAGCCGACACTGCACACGGCTAATCACAGGCAGTGAGACATTTCCTGATTTGTGCAGCTGCGGACCGGACACGTCTCACTGTCTGTGATTAGCAGTGTCGGCTTCCTGGCAGGATCCCGGAAAAAATGCCCAAGCCCATGCCTACTACGGACAGATGAAGTAACATTTCAACACTTTACTGCCCTTTTGAAGGGTTGTAGACCAGAGAAGACTCCAGATAAACAAGTAAAACCTGTGAACAAGGATTCGTTTCATCTCGGTGTATCATCTGAGGCTGTTCGCTAAATATATGTGAGGGTTTACAACCACTTTGTGGAGTAAACTATAAAATCCAATCAAGCTTATTCTTGTACTGGTTCTACTTCAGCATAGTAAATTCTGATTGGCTGTTTGAAGTTACTCGTCTTAAAGTGGAAGTAAACTCCACTTTTGAACATGTACCTATGGGTAAGATTATATTATATTATATTATATTATATATGAATACCTCCTAAACTTGCATTGTTTAAGAGATATTCACAAGCGATGCTGCCGGCGACCTCACCGACGCATGCGTTCTGAAAGGACGGCATACTCATGCCGTACCTTCAATGCTTTGTGCCGAAGCCGAGGGCAGGCAAGTCTGTCATAATGTGCTAGTATGTGGTGCATACTTTTACATTATAATTTAACTCTGCAAGGGGGTCACTTATTTTTTTTATTTCAGTGGTGGTTTACAACTTAACCACTTCAACCTTGGTCCATTTGGCTGGCCAAAGACCAAAGCACTTTTTGCGATTTGGCACTGCGTCGCTTTAACTGACAATTGCGCGGCCGTGCAATGCAACTCCCAAACAAAACTGACGTCATTTTTTTCCCACAAATGGAGCTTTCTTTTGGTGGTATTTGATTACCTCTGTGATTTTTATTTTTTGCGCTATAAACAAAAAATATAGTGAAAATTTAGAAAAAAAAGCAAATTCTTTTCCTTTTTGCTATAATAAATATCCCACAAAATGATATAAAAAAAACGCAATAAGCGTTTGATTGCTTTGCGCAAAAGTTATAGCACCTACAAAATAGGGGATAGTTTTATGGCATTTATTAATATATATATTTTTTTTTACTGGTAATGGCCGGCGATCAGCAATTTTTATTGTGACTGCAATATTATGGCGGACACTTTTGGCGCTATTTTGGGACCATTTACATTTATACAGCGATCAGTGCTATAAAAATGCACTGATTACTGTGTAAATGTGACTGGCAGTGAAGGGGTTGACCTTTAGGGGGGTGCTGAAGGGGTTAAGTGTGACCTAGGGATGTTTTTTTAACTGTGTGGGGGCGGAGCTACATGTGACACGACACCGATCACTGCTCCTGATCACAGGAAGCGTGATCAGTGTCCTGTCACTTGGCAGAACGGGAAAACGAGGCCCACGGTCAGACTCACAGAGCTTGCATTGGCGTGCACACAACCCCCTGGCCTTAAAAGTGACGTGTGTATATATACACACACACACGTCGATCTGCCCAGCCGTGCCATTCTGCCGACGTATATAGTCGTGCAGCGGTCGGCAAGGGAATAAAATATTACCCCCACTCCTTCGCCAAGTTTTTTTTTCCCCCCTCATACCTTTTCCCCTGGTGCTATGTACAATTCCCATACTCAACCGCCCAAATCTAGCATTGCCCTGCTGTGATCTGCCAAGCTATTCCAAACTCTGGGTCCCATGCTGCCATAATTAGGAGCTGGCTGCCCTTTTCTGATGAAATGCCTCCTCTGCTGCTGTATGGTATATGACATGCATATCCCAGGAGACAACATTCTTACCTAAGTTAAAAAAATAATTTGTGGGGGGGGGGGGGGGGCGGATGTTGCGCGTAGTGCAGTGATGCCGAATGCATAGACTGAGCAAATTTGTGATGACATGCATAGGCAGCACACAAAAAGCTTGTATGTGACTTGGGGGGAAAAAGTAATTAACCATTTGCTGCCCAGCATACTGATAGAAACGTTCTGAGCAACAAGCAGTTATATCAGGATCATAGCTGCAGCTGCAACCTTGTACCAATTTTTTAAGCTGGTGATCAGCTTTCCTGTAAACATAACGTATCACGTTTACAGTGCTGTGGAGTCTGGCTGCACATAGTGGCCATGATGCTGGTGTAGTGGTCCATACACCATAATACATGGCCCCAAAGAAAATATTCATCTTAATACTCATACTGACTCTTGGTTTCATCCCACGCCATCATAAAGCCCACCAACTACTGTCAATATTGCAGCAGATCAATTCTACAAAAGGTAGGCAAATACAACATTTACCACTTCAGCTCTGGAAATTTTTACCCCCTTCATGACCATGCCATTTTTTGCTACTTAGCACTGTGCTACTTTAACGGGCAATTGCACGGTCATGCAATGCTGTACCCAAACAAAGGTGTCATTTTTTCATACAAATAAAGCTTTCTTTTGGTAGTAATCACCACTGGGTTTTTTACTTTTTGAGGTATAAATGAAAAAAAAAAAAAAAAGATATAAAAGAAAATAATTGTGGGGAATTATTTTTTTTTTTTTTTTACTTTAAAACATATCCAATAATAAAAAAAACCTTCATACATTTTGACCAAAATATATTCTGCTACATGTCTTTGGTTAAAACAAATAAAATAATATGTGTATATTGATTGGTTTGCGTGACAGTTATAGCGTCTAAACACTATGGTGTGAATTTTTACTTTATACCACTAATGGCGGTGATCAGCGACTTATAATGTGACTGGCAAGCTGACACTAACTGATGGCGGGGAGAGGGGGACGACGACGACGACTGACTGCCACCGACATCACCAGTCACACGAATACAGTAATCAGTGATAATACAGTGCCACTGTACTGACACTAACTGGAAAGGGTTAATACCTACGGCAATTAAGGGGTTAAATGTATGCTTAACAGGCATTGTCGTCAGAGTTTTGCAAGTTACAAAACACCTCCCACAAGGGCATGGAGATGAAGAGAGGGGAATGTGTGAAACACTTCCTGTATTATAGTGACCATCCTGCTCCTTTACATTACAGAGAGTGAGCATGTTCAACCTAGTACAGGAAGTGTGGCATTTGCAGAATCACCAGATGAAAATAGAAAAAGGTCTGAAAAATGAAAACGAATGCTGCCACCAAATCTATGAACCAGTATGCTGAGATAGGAAATATTTCTGCATCATCCTGCCCTATGTAGTATTAAAGTTAAGTATCATTTTTAAATGTTGACTCCAGTCGACAAACTCTACCCCAACAAACAATGAATAATTTCTCTATATGCTGCCCCCAGAACACACACCCCTCAAGCCAGCATTAAATTGTCCCTTTCAGTACATAGAAAAGCTCAGTTAGACTTACCGGTCACTCCTTTTCTGAGAGTCTTCCAGGACAGCCCATGAGACCTAGGGCTCCTCCTAACAGGACAGGAAACACGTTACCCCCACCAGATAAAAGGGCGGTCCTCCAGGCCCCATGTCAGTCTTCTCGAGAACTGTAGGACTTCCCTGAAAAACATATGCATAATACACATAACTTCCAGACAAAAATGGGTGGGAATCCGGCTGTCCTGGAAGACTCTCAGAAAAGGAGTTACCGGTAAGTCTAACTCAGCTTTTCTCTCAAGCGTCTTCCAGGACAGCCCATGGGACGATGAGCCAGAACTTACCAGTCTATGGCATTTCGACCAAATGCCTGCTCCTGAGCAGATAGGAGATCCAGGCGATAATGTTTAATGGAGGTCTAATAACTGGACCATGTGGCAGCCCTGCAAATTTGTTCCGGTAAGACACCAGCCCTCTCAGCCCAAGATACAGACAAGGCTCTTGTTGAATGCACAGTGACAAAAGGTGGAGGAACTTCTCTAATTTTGTAAGCTTCCAAGATGGTTTTCTTTATCCATCTAGCCAATGTGGCTTTAGATGCACTCTTACCCTTGTGCGTACCTGAAAAAAGGACAAACAAGGCGTCTGTTTTCCTAAAGGTCTTGGTGACCTCAAGATAGACAAGGAGAATCCTTCTCACATCTAAAAAACTAAACTTTCTTTCTTGGTCGCCCTGTGGCGAACTACAAAAGGATGGCAGTACAATGTCCTGCGATCTGTTGAATGTACTGGCCACCTTAGGCAAAAACCCTGGATCAGTTCTTAAAACAACACAATCCTCAAAAATCGCAAGGAACGGCTCACTCACTGATAAAGCCTGTAACTTGTTTACCCTACGAGCTGCGGTAACTGCTACCAAAAAAAAAAATATATATTTTTATAGTAAGTAACTTAATAAAAATATCCTCTAGGGGCTCAAAAGGAAATTCTACCAGAGTTTGAAGCACCAGGGACAGGTCCCAAGCTGGACAACTTCTCACCACTACTGGTCTGGCCCTAGCAATGGATTTGAAAAATCTAGATATAGTGGGATTTTCCAGGAGAGAAAACTGGAGGAAAACACCGATAGCTGCCACCTGTACCTTTAGGGTACTAACTGAAAGACCTTTGTCGACACACTCTTGAAAAAATTCCAAAATAGAAGGAACATCATGAGTTAATCTTTGATTTTCAGATAACCATAAGTTAAACTTTTTCCAAACCTTGGAATATATGGCTCTAGTGACTACTTTGTCAGAGAACCCCTGGGCTCTTAGTTTCTTTTCTTCAGCTACCAAGCCATCAAGTTTAACCTGCCTAGCGGTATTCCCGAGTGTGGCTCGGGGTGAGATTTCTGTGCTATTATCTGTAACCCCGAGCCAAACTCAGGATTCCCTCGCTGGATTCTGGAAGAGGTGACTTACCTTTTCCCAGGGATCCAGCAATGAATTTCCGCAGTGCACGGCGGCCGGATCTTCCGCCCGATGCACTGTGTGTTCCCCTGATTCCCTTCCCTGCAAGTGTCGCAACGCAGGGGGGCGGAACGGCGCCAAATTCAAACAGTATAAAGTAAAACACAGTAAAACATACTGATACAATGTAATCCTATTGGATTACAATAAAAAATAAAATACAGTGACCTTTGATTACCCCCCCAGTGCTTTCTCCAGTGCCCTTCAGATTTACTGTACTTTGTGACTGTAAACTGCACAGCGACCATGGCATTCAAAAAGCGCGCCTCCACCTCAAAATCGCTATGTGACCTGCTGGAAAACAGCGACAGCGATACAGAATCGCTTGCAGAGGAGTTGAGTGACAGACTCGTGGGGAAGTTCGTCATCAGACGTAGAAAGTGATTTGGCACTCTCCTCCACATATGATGGCGGTGCCCCCTGATTGTTCCCTACTGGCAGGGGGTGTGTGAGACTTATTAGAGTGATCACAGAGACCAAGATGAAGCTTGATGCGGCATGTTGTCTCTTGCATATCTCAAACGGGTCATACCAGAGGTATAGGAATTCACTGTCTAAGCACCTTTTGAATGCGTATGAAAAAAGGAGGGCCTATTTTAATGTGCATAAGTCACAGGGTGACACTGTGAATGCACCTATTGGAGATGTGCCAACGCCCCGACATTACAGGAATTTGAGCGAGAACTATTGAATTGGGCTTTAAGGGCACACAGTACAATTGGTATTGAAAAAACTAAAATATTTATTAATATGGAATATCATAAAATCAATCAGACAAAAAATCAATTTTAGAAATTGAGTCAGTGGCTGGTACTACAAGGGTTATAACAACAGTCATACAGTCTCAATATACACAAGCTTAGTTTAGAAAGCACAGTTGAAGATACAATCTTGAATAGTGTAACCCAGGTAGTGATCCGGAGGTTTAATGGAGGACTTGCTCTACATGTTACGCGCTTCCTCAGGAGCAGAAAGATATTGCATTTATAGGCCGCGTAGGGGGTAAGCAAGCGACAAACGTGTATTATCCCCACAGTGGCTGGATATACAGTAGTACTGGTCCAGCCTATTGTAGGGGTAGTGTCATAAACACGAAATTATAAAAGTAATGGTGTTGGGGCAGTCAATTGCTGGTAAGCAATGTAATTCAGATCCAGGGGTATACATGCGCGGTGGTTCGGTGCTAAGAAGGGTAAACTAGGCACAGAAATGGCAGATAGATGGCTGTGGCAGATAGATAACTCCGCCACAGCAGTCTGTAGATCCTCAAGCACAAAGGCAGAGAAAATTGTAAGCAGAGCTGACAAAACAAAGTCCTAGAAATCCAGAAGCGCAGGAATCCGCAGCATGTCCCCAAAGGAAAGGAGTGACGCCAATACCTTTTGAATGCGGCCAAGGACCTTGTACCTCTGTTCTGGAAGTCTTTGCGAGTTCCTACGATCCGCGACTGGCTGTCCATGGTAACTGAAATCTATAACATGGAGAAGACTGTAGCTCAGTCCACCAACGGTAATGAGAGATTCTTTCGGACGTGGTCTCCCTCGATCCAATTTAAATTCTCACAAACTTATGAAAAAATTATGGTTGGGGCTTAGACCATCTAGCCCATGTACCTGATGCCTTTCTGTACACATTATGGCCCACAGACATATTGCTGGAGTATGTCTGATCCCCTTTGTGTCCCCCCCCCCCCCTTTTTTTCAATTTTTTTTTATTTTCCTTACGCTTCTCCATAACTACCTTTTTCTTTACTTCTCTATCTACACTGAGACTTTGAGCCCGGATTTACTTCTGATGTTTATTTGACATGTGTCAACCCTTAGGTTATGTGTATCTTGCAGTAGTCATTTAACAATTACAGATAAGTTTGTTACAAATAGTAATCTCACTTGATAACGCACCTTTTGCTGGATTGTCTTGTATTACGTTTTGGTTGGGAGCTGCGACTCCCGTATTAAGCTCTTCTTACCTTTCTTTCAATAAACTGGATGTTATAAAAAAAAAAAAAAAGTAATTTTTAGCGATGATCCTGCGACTGTGCCCAGCGATGTGCAGACTTGGTGCTCAATTGATTGCGGTACGGAGCACGTAGCGCCCCCAAGATTTCCGTTTACAGGAGCACCTTGGATCAAAGTGGATGTTGAGGATGACAATCCCTTGGCGATTTTCAAGGCGCAGAAAATGGGAACCAGTAACCAGAGCGGACATCTGGAAGTTTCTTGGCCTTATAATTTTACAGGGAGTGGTGGGGAAACCCCTGCAGAAATGGTACTGGACAATCAACAAATGATTGGCCACTCCTTTTTTTGACACAGTTATGTCGGAATATACATTTTCGCTGATTATGAAATATTTGCACTTTGCAAATAATGAAGACTTTGATGAGAGTTCTCATCCAGCTCCAAAACTGAAAAAAAATTGGGAGATTTATCAGCTTATTTTGAATCATTTTCAGCAGACCTATGTTCCAGATAGAGACATAACTATTGACGAAAGTCTCATGGCCAACAAAGGTAGACTTAGCTGGATACAATATATCGCATTAAAGCGTGCTCGATTTGGCATAAAGTCATTTATGCTATGTGAATCCAGCTCTGGGTACATCTGGAATTCAGTCCTGTACACCGGGAAAGGGACCAAATTCTGCCAGCGATTCAGCAGTTTTGGAATGGCAACCAACCGCTTTGGTTCTTTCCTTGATTGAGCTATTGCTGAACCAGGGCTACTGTGTCACCACAGACAATTTTTATATGTCCCCAGAACTCTATGAGTTCCTTCTCATGAACAAGACGGACACATATGGGACCGTGAGGCCCAACCGGTGTGACATGCCATCAACCTTTGCCAATAAAAATCTTGGGGCAGGAGAAGTAGTTGCCTGGCAGAAAGGTAAAATGATCGCACTGAGGTGGCGGGACAAAAAAGACGTACCATTCATAACACCTCGACCGTAATGGTACACACCGAAGGTGGAAAGGATGTGATGAAGCCACAGGTTGTGGTGGACTACAACACCACCATGTGAGGTGTGGACAGAGCTGACCAGGCCATGACCATTTATCCAGCCATGAGGAAGCAGCCAAAAAAATACTATAAAAAAATCTTCAGGCATCTTCTGGAACAGTGCCTGTGGAATGCCTTCATTCTGATGAAAAAAAAAAAAGTGACTCCTATGGTCCATGCGGACTTTGTGTGAAAGGTTGCCGAACTCATCTTTCTAAAGCACCAGACGCCAATGGCTGTAAACCGATCTGGACGTCGGGCTTCTGGTGTTGTGAACCCTGAACGACTGACTGGTCGTCACTTTATGGACCACATTCCACCCACTGAAAAAAAAACAGCACCCACAAGGATGTGTGTGGTTTGCTGCTCCAAGCGTGACGACACCGGAAGAAAAATCCAAAAAGAAACACGTTTCTATTGTCCCGACTGTGGCGTTGGACTTTGTGCTGTACCTTGTTTTAAAATTTTCCATACCCGAGACGTTTACTGACTACTAATATTGCAATCTTGTTTGACCAAAAAAAAAAAAATCTGAGTTTTTGATTATATTATTTACTAAAATGTATTGAATAAAAAGTATTGTTATTATTAAATTATTATTTGTTATTTATTATATTATAATTTATGATTTTGTGTTTCAAACTTTATCATACCCGAGACGTCTACTAGACTCTGGTTTGGACAGATTTAGGTGAGTTATTCCTAAGAATTACAGGCCTGCAATCTAAAACGCCAAATTTCCATGCAAAATAATGGTACCGCTTTCAGCACCTAAAATCTGAAATAATCATACCGCCAGGGAGGTTAAGGAAACTACCTGTGGGTGTGACACTGGACCCTGCGATAGTAAGTCTTCTCTCTTCGGAAGCCTGAGTGGAGGCTCCGAGACCAGAGTCTGTAGCAGGGAAAACCATGGCCTCTTGGGCCAAAAAGGGGCAATTAGAATAAGGTCTGTTTCTTCTAGGAGAAACTTCCGGAATAAGTCTGATCGGCGGGAAGGCGTAACAGAGGCCAAATGGCCACAGATTCGCCAGAGCATCGATCCCCAATTATTGATCTACTGGGTTCAGAGAAAAGAACTCCTCTGTCTTGCGGTTGTCCTGGTTTGTGAACAGATCCGCTTCGGGACAACCCCATTTGTCAAGGAGCTCCGCAAATACCTCGGGATGAAGAGACCAATTGTCTCGATCCACCCTGTAGCGACTGAGATAGTCTGCCAGAAAGTTTTGCATCCCCTTCAGGTGTACTGCTGCAATTAAAGCTAGATTCCCTTCTGCCCATGATAAAATCTTCTGGGCAATAGATTGAAGAATCCGACTCCTCGTACCTCCCTGTTTGTTGAGGTACGCAACCGTCGCAATGTTGTCGGATAGAATCTGGAGATTGTGACCCCTGATCTCTGTCTGAAAAATAGGATTTTTATAACAGCTTACCTGTAAAATCCATTTCTTGGAGTACATCACGGGACACAGAGAAGCATAGTAATTATTATGTGCGTTAGAGTCTACGTTCAGGTGATGGACACTGGCACGCCTCTAAGGCAGGAAGTTCCCTCCCCTATATAACCCCTCCCATACCGGGAGTACCTCAGTTTTGTAGCAAAGCAATAAGTGTCCCAAAATCCCCATCAAGAGGGGCGGGAGCTCTGTGTCCCGTGATGTACTCCAAGAAAAGGATTTTACAGGTAAGCTATTTTCTTTATCGTACATCACGGGACACAGAGAAGCATAGTAATTACTATGTGGGACATCCAAAAGCAATGCTAATGAGGGGAGAGACACACCAAAGCCCGTCGGGCGCCATCAGACATGAGGAATCAAACTGCAGCCTGCAGCACACTGTGCCCAGAGGCGCCCTCCTCACTCTTTTGTATATCCAATTGGTAAAATTTGGTAAAAGTGTGAACTGACGACCAGGTCGCGGCCTTGCAGACCTGAGTCATGGAGGCATGATGATGCACTGCCCAGGAAGTGCCAACCGCTCTAGTGGAGTGCACTTTAATCTTAAGTGGAGGAATCTTTCCTTTCAAGCCACAGGCTTGAGTAATGACCTGTCAAATCCATTTAGAAATAGTGGACTTAGACGCTGCCTGTCCGCTTCTAGGACCATCTGGCAGAACGAATAAGATGTCTGATTTCCAAATCTTAGCAGTAGCTCTAAGATAGATTTTTACTGCTCGCAGTACATCCAGAGTATGCAACGATCTATCTGTTGCAGAACTAGGTTCCGGAAGAAAAGAAGGAAGAGCCAGATCTTGGTTCAGATGGAAGTTTGAAACTACCTTAGGGAGGAAGGCCGGATGAGGCCATAGGACCACTCTGTCCTTGTGAAGAATTAGGTATGGCTCTTTAGATAAAAGGGCCGGCAACTCCGATACCCTCCTAGCAGAGGCTATGGCTACCAAGAACACCATCTTCCTGGTCAAGAGGACCAAGGGATGTGAGCTAGAGGCTCAAAAGGTTGCTTTTGTTGGGCAGAGAGAACCAGATTCAGGTCCCATGGGCACAAGGGGGTTTTAATTGGAGGATTAACACGAATCATCCCATGTAAGAAGGTTTTAACCAGAGAATGTGTAGCCAGTGGCCTTTGAAAAAATATTGATAAGGCCGAAACCTGGCACTTGATGGTACTCAAGGCTAATCTCATGTCTGCCCCCAACTGCAGAGACTCCAGTATTCGGTCAATGAAATACCTGCGAGAATGCCACCTTTTGGGCTTCGCACTAGGCTACATATGCCTTCCAAACTCTGTAATAAATAAGCCTAGAAGCTGGCTTTCTGGCATAATTAGTGTAGACACTAAAGAATTCGAGAGACCCCTTCTCTTTAGGATATGGGTTTCAACAGCCAGATCGTAACATTTTTGAGACCGTAAGGAAGGGTGGAATAATGGCCCCTGTGAGAGCAGGTCTGGACGAAGTGGAAGGATCCATGGGTGTTCTATAGACATCCTTACAATCTCTGCGTACCAAGCCCTTCTGGGCCAAGCTAGAGCGACCAGAACCACTGGTTTTCATTCCGAGTTTATCCTGCGAAGGTAAGTTCAGGACAGAAAATTGTCCACCTTCTCATTGAACCTTGCTGCAAAGAGATCCACATCTGGTGTTCCCCACCTCTGACAAATGCCCCGGAAGATGTCTGGGTGAAAATCCATGGGGTAAAAAAAACGAAAACATTTTTAGGAGGAAGAAAAAAATCTATCTGGATGTTCCCAATCCTTATAGATAAGACCTTCCAGTAGAGGATGAACTGGGAAGGAATAGTTAGCTTGAGGAGCTTTTAAAGAGCCTAAGGAAGAGACTGAACTCGATGCTGGCTCTAAAAGAGGCAACTTGAAGGCCGAACGGACCATCTCAGTGAGGGACTGCACCGACAGTCTTTCTGACTGAGATGCTGAAAAAATGGTTCCCCCAGGGTAGAATCTTCAGAGTCCGAGACCTCTGACCGACCCTCTGCCTGATCCCCTGAGGGTAAATCAACCTCTTCTGAGGATAGTTGTTCTGCCATGAGGAACTCTGCAGAGGGAGAGGGGGGGGGCCTTGTGCGTTTTTCTCTCTCTCGCAATCAAGGTCACTAATCTTTGCTCCAGTCCACCCATAGCCGAGGCCAGAGCCTCCTGTGTCACAAAAACTGGAGCAGGCGGGACAAGGGCAGATGAGGCACCTGGCAGCCCTGATGGTTCACCCTGGGCCTCCTCTAATTTATCAGGAGAGGAAATAGCCACAGGAGCATGCCCGAGAACCTCCGAGCCTGATGGCGACCCTTAGAACTTTTTGTACTTCTAGTCCCTAAACCTTTACCCATAATAAAGCCGAGGTACTCACAAAAGTTGCATCCACTTGCGGACCTATAGACCAGCACTGATGCTGCTATTTGATGGCCAGCAAGATGCAGAGCCCACTATGCACCTTAAGCAAATGTCACTGTCCACCATCCAGTAGTAATAATACTGAAAACTTGTGCACAAATACTCTCTGTGTCCACCATCAGCCAGGATGGGTGAGGTGGACTGAGCTTTAATGGACTGGGTGCAAGTCACCAGACCATCTCTGTCCTGCAATCTCTAGCCTCATAGAGAACAGCTGAGATAGACCTCTTGCACGCATGCATGCCGCCGTCTGCGCGTGCATCACGAAGCTGCGCGCGCACATGTTGACGCACGCCGCGCACATGTTGCTGCGCACGCATCCGAAGACTCATGCACGCCGCGCACATGCGTGCGCACTAGACGTAGGCGCATAAATTCCACAATAGCGCGCGCGCTATTTCTATTTGAGGATGGACCCTCTGTGGGAGCCTAAAACTTGTCAATTCGATTCTTAAAAGAGCTAAAGGTAGACTTAGTTCCCTTTCACACTTATACGACTTGTAGCACGATATTGAAAGGCAAAATCGTATGACAAGTCATTCTTTATGATTTTCAATGACTACTATTCATACTGGCACGACTTTAAGTCATGACGACTTCAAAGTAGTTCCTGCATTACTTTTTTTCTGAACTCGGGTCAAAGTCAGATTCCGTATTAACAGATCTGACTTTGGCATGCGACTTGTGCATGAAGGGGAACTCCACGCCATTTTTTTTTTTAAACGGCATGGAAGGGGCCCTTGTCCTCATCAACATGGGGGGGGGGGTGGGTGCTTTGGAGCAAGGGGGCACTGCACCCCCCACCCCAAAGCACCTTGCCCCCATGTTGATGAGGACAAGGGCCCCTTCCTGACAACCCTGGCCATTGGTTGTCGGGGTCTGCGGGCTTATCGGAATCTGGGAGCCCCCAGATCCCGGCCCCCCACCCTATGTGAATGAGTATGGGGGTACATTGTACCCCTACCCATTCACCTGGAGGAAAAGTGACAAAAAAATAAACACACTACACAGGTGTGTCATCCAAGCCCTGGAAGTCCATTTGAGCAAAATCACTTTTTTGGCCTAAAAAAGCAACAGTAATAACAGCAATTTAGTGTATTGTGGCCTCTGTCATCATCCTGTTAAGCCAATTCAGCAGAAACCGGGACATCCAAGTGGAGACGGACATTAATAAATTCAAATATGTTGGACCAGTAGTCCGAGCGTTTGGGGCAGGCCCAAAACATATGGATATATGCACCGTCAGGAGATTGGCATCGCGGGCAGTTAGGAGAGAATTGTGGATAGATCCCATGCAGTCTCTGAGGCGTGAAGTATACCCTATGCAAGAATTTTGTCTGCATTAATTTATCCCTAGAGGATATCACCAATTTGTAGCCATCTTCAAAACATTCCTGCCCAACTCCCTGTCCAGGGACGGGATATCTCCTTCCCACTTCCTCCATAGTGAATCCATCTTTGGGGAGTCCTTCTGAATAAGCGTCAGCTACAATGCAGACAGAGGTTTAGCCAGAGAGCTCTGGGCTAACAAGTCCTCAACAGCATCCGCCTCGAGGCTAGGAGGTGTCAGAAATTGGGCCAATAAGGCATGCCGCAGCTGATAGTAACGGAACAGCATCCAGTTTGGGAGGCTGAACCGGTTTGCTAGGTCCCGAAAGGGAAGCAAGGACCCATTAGAGATAACATCCCTCAACAGCTTAATGCCACAACGAGCCCACAACTGTGGATCCGGTATGGATCGGAAGTGCTCAAGGGAAGGGTTCCCCCACAACGTGACAAAGGGGACCATCGATTGGGAGATAGTAAGCAAGGTCTAGCCACTCCCCACACCTGCAGTGTAGCCCTAGATGGAGCTGGCAAAGAGTGGTACACTGAGGCCCCTCTATAAATCAAGTTGCCGAGTTTGGTGAGGGGGCCCACAATCGCCGCCTCCAGGCAGATAGACACATTGGCCCCCACCACCGCACTGTAACCAGTACAGCCGCCCAGTAATACACCAGTAGGTTAGGCAGGGCCAGCCCTCCAGATCCAACAGGCAGCTGAAGAGTCGATCAAGCCAATCGAGGAGACGATCCCCGTCACAGAAAATAGTCAATGCAGCTGTCCAGTTCTTTAAAAAAGGACAGGGAGATCCATAAAGGGCAGTTTCTAAAAGATATAATTAAACTTGGGCAGGTACATCATCTTCAAAACGTTAATACGACCCAAAAGGTTAAGTGGTAAACGGGAACAGTGGTCTTTGAGGCAATCAACAACCGGCCGCAGATTTAGGTGGTGGAAGGACTGAAGGTCTTGAGAGATCCTAGTTCCTAGATATGTATATTCCTCAACCCACTGCAATGCGGTCTGGGGGGCTGCGTTTCTAGCCCTCACATCCAGGGGAAACAGGACAGACAGTCCAGTTAATACATACCCCAGAAAACGTACCAAACTCGTCAAAAGTCTCAAGGGCAGAAGTCAGTGAAGCATCTGCGTCATGTAAGTATAAGAGGGTGTCATCCGTGCATAGAGATATCTTCTCCTCCAGAGGGCCGACCTGGAGTCCCACAATACGGTCCAAGTCCCTGACCAGGACGGCCAGGGGCGCCAGAGCAATCAAACTAGGCAACAGGGGGCACCCCTGCCGGGTCCCCCTCTGGAGGAGAAAGTAGTCCAGCAAGGAATCACCCGAATCCTAGCCCTAGGGGTCCTATTGAGCATACCTAGCCACCTGAGAAATTTAGGCCATATACCAAACTTCTTCAACACCGCCCATAAGTACTCCCATTCTACAGAATCAAAAGCCTTCCCGGCATCAAGAGAGGCTATGACTAGTTCCTCCGTTGCTATGGGATGTGGCCAAATTCAGGAATAGGCGCCAGATATTGATGTCAGTCCCCTCCCCGGCATATACCCGGTCTGATCTACTTGAACAAGGTCTTCAATCACTTTACCAAGTCTAATAGCCAAAATCTTTGCAAGGAGCTTGGCATGCGCATTAATCAAGGAGATAGGCCTATACGAGGGACATTCCTCAGGGTCCTTACCAGTTTTGGGCACCAAACACCACTATTGCGTCAGACATTGAGTCCGGGAGGGAATCTAGGTTATAGAATTGCTGCAGCATTGAGGTAAGCCTGGGAGCAAGAAGCTCCTGGAATACAGAGTAAAACTTGATTGGTATCCCATCCGGCCCAGGGGTCTTCCCAGACTGCATGGAGTTTAAGGCTTCCTGCACCTCTTCCAGGGAGACATCTGCATCCAACTTCTTACATTTCTCTTCATCTAAGGAGGGGAGGGAAACTTGGTCCAAATATTGAAGAAGCTCAGAGCAGTCATAGCTCGCCCTAGAATAAAGGGCTTGATAGTATTCTAGGAATCTGGCACCAATGTCCGTGAAGGATGTCAGTAGCCCTCCATCCCGATTCCGTAGTCTACCAACATGAGTCACGGTCCGCTGCCCCCTGGCAAGCCAAGCCAGCAGCCTACCGTTCTTGTCTCTGTATTCAAAGACTCTGAGCGCTCTCAAGCATGAACTTCTTTGTAAGGTCCACCCTAAGCAGGGACAAGTCCCTCAGGGCATCCTGCCAGGTCACATAGTGATCTGAGTCAGGGGATCGCACATATGCTCAGAGACTGCATGGATTCCCGCTTGTGCGCCGCTATCCAAGCCATATAATCTCCTCTGAGCCAGTATTTGAAAGCGTCCCACTCAGGGGGGTAGCAGTGTTCTCATTATTCATCCAGATATCTGCCTGTATCTCAGGGTCCATGATCCAGTACCTGGACAGCCTCCACAATTGCACGCCCTCCACCTGAGAAAGCTGGATAGTAACAGATATCGGAGCATGGTCCGAGATGCCCCTTGAGAGGATCTCAGCACTGACCACCCTCCGTACAAGAGCGGGGGAGGTAAACGCCAGGTCAATGCGGGACATGGTCCGATAAGTGCTAAATAGGCAGGTGTATTCCTTATTAGAGGGATGGAGAGGACGCCAAATATCTGTCATATGAAAGGCAGTCGTCCAATGGTGAGGCCATGCTGCTGGGGACCAGAGGCGTGCAGTCTGTCCAGATCCCTAGACGGAACCAAATTGAAGTCACCTATAACCAGGACATTTTCATGCTTATGCATATTGATAATGTCTTCTCTTTTTTTTTTTTCTTTTCTCCCTTGTGTATACTATATAAGTGGCTGATCAGGCTTGTTCCAGCACTGTGGATGATCTGATTGATCTGGTATCTTTGGCTGCCCCCATAGGTGCTTTCATATATTAAACTTAGTAAGTGCTGATTTTAAACTTAGTTGATTTAAATTCAATTTTGGAACACTACACTCATTAGGCGTTATATGTTCCCTACAGCTGGGTCTCCTTCTCCCCTTCTGTGGTTGAGCCAATGCCCCTGCACGGAGCGTCTACCTTGGATTAAGGCTCCACGCCCCATTGTTGGCTGTGGAACATATTGGTGTCCCAAGTTACTGGCAGGATCAACGATTGATTTTCTTTTCTCCTCCCCACCCGGGGTAGAAGGTCAGCATGTCCTCCCTAAATGAAAGCAAACAAATTTGATTTAACTAATTATTTGTAATGTAATCTATGCGATTTTGTCTTATATGTAACATGTGTGTTTTTCATTATTAATAGAGCTGGCTTTTTATTGGTCCTAACCTCACCCCTAAGGAAGCCTGTTGATAAGCAAAATATATCGGGTATTACCACCCTGGTTGCGATCATATCAAACGACCAGCTATCTGTTTCTATTGGGATCTCCAGCGACCCGGAAATCACATGTTTAAAATAATATGTCTTTAAAATCTTCTTGTTATGTGATGTATCATTCTCTTATGATATTTTTAATAAAATATTAAAAATTATTTGTTATAACTTACTTTATATAGCACTGTTATAGTCCCTTTGCTGTCCATACTTTTCACCCATAACCAGGACATTGTCAACATTATACATCATAATCTGCGGCATAAGCGAGTGTAGTAAATCTAAATCAGCTGGGGGGGGCAGATACACCCCCAACAACAGAAAGGGAATCTCCGAAATCAGAGCATGTAAAAGCACATACCTGCCTCCTGAGTCAAGCTTCACATCCAAAAGCCAAAAGGGCAGGGATCTGTGCACCAGAATACTAATGCCTCTGGCGTAGTTAGAATAAGGTGCATGATAGTGTGCACCAACCCATGACCGCTTCAGACTCAGGATTTGGGATCCCACAAGGTACGTCTCCTGAAGGATACACACCTGGGGGTGGAGCTTCCTCAGATAATTGAGTACCAGAGAGCGCTTGACAGCGGAATTCAGTCCCCTCATATTCCACAAGACCACCATGCCCTTAGCCATGAGGGGGACGTGGGAACATAGTGAAGGTGACACCTCTGCGGCAGCGTCCGGAGCCAGTGCACCAGGGGAGAAAAGTCCTCAATCCTGGGTCCACCAGAGCCGAGCAGCCCACCAGCCTCAGCACAGTGTCATACCAAGTCATCCAGAGATTGGCAAATAAACTTAACATAAGACCAACTCTAACTGTATATTCAGAGTAAAACAAACCCAACCAAACAGTACCGGTAACCGCCGAATCCCCCACCCTCCACCCCATGCACCTCGGAACAGTGAGGAGCACTTAAGTCCCAGAAAACCCATAGTTCATGAACCAGTAACTAAAGTTGGGGTTGTGTAACCAGTGAAATGATGGTTAGATCTAGGAGTACAGGTAACACAAGTCTCTTTCCAGTGTCGCTGGAGTGTATGAACAGATGAAAGAATTGTCTTTCTCCTGACCAGGCAGGGGCACACACTTTAAAGTCTGTTGCAGATGGCAGGCACAGGAAAACATAAAAGCAAAGAACAAAAAATCAAAAAGGACAAAAAATGTGGGGGGGGGAGATCAAGTACTAATGGAAGAGGTAGGTGACAACACGTGGGTCAGCACAGATACCCAGGACAGTAGAGAGCAAGAGCACATGGCAGCAGCTCGGGCAATACATATGCTAGCGCCCAGAAGCGATTCAGTTCGCATGCGCCGCGCTTTATAAGTTTTTCATTCATTCATTCATATGGCCCCCGGAGCACCGCAGTGTCACGCGGGGGCCCAGGGGGATCTAAACACAGTACAGGGGCAAAGACAAACCTGCCTGGACCCCCCAGCAAGGAAAGGCTGGCCCCACCATTACACCAAGGGAGCATAATAAAACCAAAAGGCAGCAGTATAACTGAGGTGCTGGGCAACAGGAGAGGGATCTGCTGGGGGGGGCGACCGGGAAGCCAGCGGCAAGGAAAACCCGGCATCAGGAGAGCAGCCAGCTCAGCTCTCCAGTGTAGCAACAGTGCATGGGTGCCTCAGAGGATCATAATACAGGGGGATAGTTAGTCTTACCCAGTTCCATCGCCAAGTGGGGGTCAATCCCACCATCCCATCTAGGAGTGCAAAGATATCACAGCAGGGCCATCTTACTAAGGCAAGGTTTCCACCCAGGCAGAGGCATCTTTCAGAGAAGTGAAGAAGCGGACTGTCTCACCGTCCACCACCCGTAACTTCGCCGGAAACAAGATGCTGTACTTGATGTCCTTGCATCGAAGGGCAGCCTTAACCCAGTCGAAGGAGCGGGTCTCCATATTGTAGTCGGGAAACAGCAGAAGCTTGACATTGCAGTAGGGTAGTTCGCCTGCAGCACGAGAGGCCCAGGGCAGCTCATCCCGATCCCGGAAATTAAGTAGCCGGAGTATGAAGGTGCAAGGAGGGGACCCTTCAGGCCCGGGCGGAACTCAGTGAGCTCTTTCACCGCAAAGTACTGGGAGAGCTGGGCCGTCGGCATTAAGGAGCGGAGGAGGTCTTCCGCGAACTGGGCCGGTAATCGTCCCCCCACCCCATCCGGTAGTCCCACTATCCGGGGATTGTTCCGGCGGCTCCTATTCTCTGCATCTTCCGCTCGATACTCAAGGGCCCGGACCTTAGACTGCAGGGCCCGAATAGAAGCATCATGGTCCGCGACCGTATCTTCCACCTCACTCACATGCCGTTCAGTCTTTGACACCCGCGAGCAGATCTTGTCGCAGTCCTGTCGAATAAGGCTCAAGTCCAGCTGGACTTCCTCAATTTTAGTAGTTAAGGCTGCCTGGCACAATGAAATAGCCGCCATCATCTCAGGTATTCCAGGGGGAGCCGTAGCAAGGTCCGCATCGTGGTCAGTCTGCAACGCCATATTGCAAAGGCGCACAGGAGATGGCAGGGAGCCAGCAATTGGAGCGATATCCTCCGGAATATACTGGGGGGACTTCAACTTTGGCCTTCCTCTGACTCCCATAGATTTTAGACGGCATTCAGGGATCCGGGCCCCCCCCCCCCCCAGACAGGCCCAGTCAGGAGATATGGGGAAAAAAGCGGATCACACTCCAGGAGAGCTCAGGGAACACGTCTGCTCAGTCCGCCATCCCAGGCCACGCCCCACTGGGTCATACTTTTCTAGGCCTTCTATACAGGTGCGGCAAACTGCTTTGCTCCATGCGGAGCTCAATTTGTTTCCGCAAACCGCACATTTCTTTTTAGGTGGCCTATGATTGGGATGGGGGGGTAAAAACAGTCACCAGGATAACAAGAGAGTGACAAGTAACAAACACTCCAGGCTTACCTAAGAGGTGCTGGTGTTGGAGACATCCGCTGCCTGTGCAGGTACTTCAGAAAAATCCATCTGTCCCTCTGGTCATCCACAGCCGCTGCTGCTACACAACATCAAAAACACCAGCAAGCCAGCGTCCACTGTTCGCGCCGTTAATGGAGACAGTGTCTCCGGCACCCAATGATGACGCTGTACAACCTGGAAGTGTCCCTCGCCGGATACTTCCTGTGGGCCAGCTTGGAGTGCAGAAGCTCCGCCCCCTCAAGCGCCGCAGCTTCCTCTTTCCCCTGCACATAACAGCCACGCTGTCGGCAGGGAAAGGATGCCACCATGTTGCACTGCGACCACATGCTATGGGGCTCAACATCACCCCGGTCCTGGCCCTCCCCAGGCACAGAGAACCAGGGACAGCAGATACAAAACAACACCCAGCGGCGATGCTGCTTCTGGCAAGGAGAGAGGTTAGTTAAAAAATACCCCAACAGCCATTAGAGCCCTTGCACATGAGACCTAGGGGACCAGGTTCCAGGAAACATGTTACCCTCCATCCAGAAAAAACACTAATACTGACATGGGGCTCGGAGGACCGCCCATTTATCTGGTGGGGGTAACGTGTTTCCTGTCCTGGTAGGAGGAGCCCTAGGTCTCATGGGCTGTCCTGGAAGATGCTCGAGAGAAAAAATATTTATATCCTGTATTATATAAAAACGAATCGCGTCAGCCTATCCTGCACAAGATGCCCATCATCATACCCTTTACTCTCCTCTCCTGCACATACTGCCTGCTGTCATACCAAAATTCTCTCTCAATTCCTGCCTGTTGTCATATACTCTGCACACTCAAACTCTCCACACTCCTCTCCTGCACGCTTGCTTCTCACCAAAGTGAATAACTTCTCTAATTTGTAGGAAAAATTTCTTTGCTGATTTCAGAGATCAATCATTTTGATATAGCTCTGCTAATTGTGTAACTTCACAAACTTTCCACTTCATAATTCCTTTAGAAATGGTTTTGAATGCATATTATATAATTTTGAAATGCATCTCTTTTGTTGGATTGTTAAACCTATGTACCTCTTCTGTTGACAAAATAATGCAATGTGACTATGTTTGTAATTGTACTTATTTTCCTTATAAGTATTAAAACAGAAAAGGGTGACTTTATATTATTGCAGAAGAAAATGAACAGCAGAGCGCCGAGGTTAGTAATAAAAATAACTTTATTAAAATAAGCAGCACACTTGCATTGAAGTTAGCATGAAACAGAATAGATAGGCAACACCTGAGACCAAGCAGCTGTGATCAGTGAGGCTATGGGCATCACTGAGCAGACAGAGACCGAGAATGACAGGGAGCCAGCCAGCTCAAGGTATAGATATCAGTGGTGGTGATGCCTATAGCCTCACACTGATCACAGCTGCTTAGTCTCAGGTGTTCCATATCTACAGTTTTAAACTAACTTCAATGCAAGTGTGCTGCTTATTTTATTAAAGTGATTTTTATTTGATACTGACCTTCAGCACCCGGCTGTTCATTTTCTTCAACATTGAGGTGACCCTACACAGATCTTCTGTGGGAGCTGCAGAGGTTTCAGTCTCAGTCCCTTCTCCTGCTCAGACATCCATCCATTGATTACCATTTCATCCATCCATTCAGTTGCCTAATCACTTCCTTTACCCTGATGACGGTCTACAGATACAGATACAAGTTCCAATGGACCAACTGACTTTGCACTTGTACTAGGAGTGCCATATGTACTGTGTACGTATACACTCTTTGGATTTGACTTTATATTAATAAAAATGTGAACTTTAATATTATACACAAATCAATAACTTTGTTGAAGAAAAGTTTCTAAAATAAATATGTAGGAGAAATACAAGAGAAATATGCCCATTACCTGTGAATGCTTGTTGCAAACGAGCTGACAAGCTGGAGTGAGAAATAGTTGCTGTGTGCGTAGCAGTTGTCTGTAACCCTTTCAGTAAATCTAAATAAGAAAAGATAATCGTAAGCTATTACTACACATGACATAACATGACATAACACGAGTGCCATTTCCAAAAACACATAGTGAAAAAACTATCTTACACAAGATGTTTTTTTACAACCAATATATTATCTTAAGAGCAGATCACTTCTATGTTGGCTATAGAGGCTGATGAAGAAGCCAACTAACTTGGGTCCCATGTGTACAACGCATGTGTCTACAGTGACGTCGGGGGTACAGTCCTGGGTTGAACACCGATTGCAGTTGCAGTATAAGCAGCTTCCTCCATCTTCAGCACGCTTCATCCCCAGCTAGTGGCCAAGACTGGTGGTTCTCTGGGTGCCCCTTGGACTTTCCTGGCTCCCAAGTCACCTTTATGCAATGCCCTACACATGCGTACCTCTGTGAGTGTATTTCTATTTTTCAATAAATTGTCATTTGTTTTAATGCTACACTATGTGGTTGTGCTGTTTATTTTGCTTTCTTCGATGTCAGAAGCCACCATAATAGTGCTTCAAAAAGAAGGAAAGGACCAATTAGATAAATCATCCTAGACCGATATAACTGTTATGCTCAAATGTCAAAATATTGGCTAGGGTGTTGGCGGCTAGGATAAATAAATACATTCAGAAACTTATACACCCGGATCAGTCCGGATTTATCCCGAATAGATCTACTAGCACCAACATTAGAAGGCTGTATTTAAATCTACAAACGCCAACTGAGAATATAGGTGATAGATCCATCTTATCCCTGGATGCCACTAAGGCTTTTGATAGCCTAGAGTGGGATTATCTCTGGCAGGTCCTGGAGAAATTTTGGTTTGGCCTTTTTTTTATAAGGTGGGTGAGGACACTTAACAATTCCCCAAGTGCAAAAAAAAAATTAACAATGAATACTCACAATCGTTTAGGCTAGAAAGGGGGACAAGGCAGGGATGTCCCTTGTCCCCCCTTCTATTTGCTCTGGCAATAGAGCCATTGGCAATCGCAAATAGAACTTCACAGGGCATACAAGGGTTCCAGAGAAGGGCAGGAGAGGAAAAAACTGCACTTTACACGGACTATATCCTGCTCTTCT
This sequence comes from Rana temporaria, assembly GCF_905171775.1. NCBI lineage: Eukaryota > Metazoa > Chordata > Amphibia > Anura > Ranidae > Rana > Rana temporaria. The sequence continues at coordinate 82,904,171 of NC_053495.1, read as the reverse complement.
TGGGGGACTCTACAACATCATTAAAAACAGCAGTTCAAACAGTGGAGGCTTTTGGACGATTTTCGAGCCTGGTGATAAACTGGGAAAAGTCCCTACTTTTGCCGGTGGACCCAGCAGGCAATGCTATTGGTGCAGGAATCACCCAATTAAAAATAGTGGAGAAAATGGATCTGGGAATAGTGGTAACACGAGACCCAGAACAATACATTAGTAATAACTTAGAGCCACTTTTAGTTACTGTAAGTTTAAACGTAAAGCCGATATCTGGGGACGACTTCCTCTTTCAGTGGCCGGACAAAGCAATCTCATTAAGATGATATGGATGCCACAATTGCTCTATGTGCGCCATAATTCTCCAGTATGGATAAATAAAGCGTGGTTTAAAAAAATAGAGACCCTCTTTAGGGAATTAATTTGGAAGAACGGAAAGGCCAGGATCAGTCTTCAAATATTACAATTACCAACAAATAAGGGAGGTTTGGCTGTCCCACACCCTCAGTTATTTTTTAGCAGCGCAATTGTAGCACTTGGGAGGGTGTATTACAGAAGGAGGAGGGAGTGCCAGTGGGAAAATTATGTTAATGGTGTCCCCACATAATTCTAAAATAGAAACCCTGGAGGCCGATTCCTTCCCTGCTAAGAACCCAACATTAAGGATGATTTAAAGAATATGGCAAGCAGGAAAGTTAGCTTTGAGGTATAAGGGGCCACTCTGGGAAAACAACTACCTGCAGGAAATCTTAGCTATGTGGAAATTAAAAGAATGGGAAAAGTTAGGTATAACCAGATTGGCGCAATTATATCTAGATAATACATAATCTTTTTCAGAATTAAGCAGAGAATATGCTATTGCAAATTCTCTGTTCTACACGTACCTGCAGATTAGACATGCCCTTCAAGCCCAATTCAAGGCGCATCCAGTGAGATGGCAAAAAATCCCCCACCTTCAAAGGTTAATTAAATTAGGGACTTCTAAAGGCCCTATCTCGGAACTATATGAGCAGATTAATGATGGGTCCAAAGGGGGAGCGAGATTGGAAAAAAATAAACAAAGGTGGGAGGAAGATGTAGGCCCCATAACAAATGAACAATGGGAACGAATACTGGAGCTAGGGACATCGGTGTCACTCGCCCCGTCACAAAGAGTATCCCATCTATTTTTAGTTCACAGAGTTTATTATACCCCAAAGAGGTTATATACATTTGGAAGGAAACCGGATGACAAATGCACTAGGTGTCAAAGTACAGGAGACCTTATACATATGATGTGAAAATGCCCAAAATGATGTAGATATTGGGGTAAGGTTTTAGATATTATAAATACAACCTTTGGAATTGCTCTGGAACCGGAGGCCAGGGTATGCCTATTGGGTTGTATAGAGGAGAGACATGAGCAAAGGGGCATTACAGTAGCAGTTATAAGGTGCCTGTTTCAGGCTAGAAAACTGATAGCACAAAATTGGCAATCACAGGAATATAAATACCCTTTTTCTATTATATGAAACAAATTCATGAGAGAAACATTTTCATGCCCTTAACCAGTTCCCAACCGCCTTCTGCACATTTACTGTGGCAAGGCAGACCAGCTGCATGAACCAATGTACCTGTACGTCGCCCACGGGTAGGGGGCGCCTGCCATTCCCATGGTAATCGGATTAATTCCAGAACTGATCAATCTACAGGTCCAGGCCAATGTTTTATGGCCTGGATGTGCTGATCGGTCCTGACAAATCACAGAACATCCTGTGCCTGTGATATGTAAACACAGGCACAGGAAATTATGTAATCTCCTCTCCTGAAGCCCTTTTTGGTGCCAGTGTAAGAGGAGATGGCATCAAACAATGAGTAAAGCACTACACCGACACCATGACACACAGTTAGGCACATTTAACCCCCTGATCACCCCCAGTTAATCCTTTCACTCCCTGTCACCAAATACAGTGTACAGATTTTTTACTGATCACTGTATTGGTGTCACTTGCATTAAGGGCAGTTAGCGTCAGTCCCAGATAGGGAATATATATGGCGGATACCTTGAACTTAATAAAGTTTTAACCCCCTGATCAACCCCAGTTAACCCTTTCACTGCACTGCGACAGGATACAGTGTGCAGATCTTTTTTATGATCACTCTATTAGTGTTACAGGTGCTGCTGAATAGCGTCAACGTCAGTTTGTGTCAATCCCTGACAGCGTCAGGGTCACACCATAGATTAAAAATGTGTGTGAAATTCTTGCGCTAATTATATTAGACTGCTGCACTTTTATCACTCCTTGGATACAAGGAGATGATGGAAAAAAATGTGAAAATGTAAAAGGCTGCGCTGTCTCATAAACAAAGAAAAAAACGTATCAAAAAATATAGCAAGGGGGCGTTGCCAGGCAGCGGATGTAGCCAGACGTGCTTTCACGTCTCTCCGCTGAAACCCTGTAAATTACTCCTGGATACATACCTATGGCTCCACTGCACACAGCACATTGGGTGACGGAAGACCCCTGGAGCACGGACATACCTTTCCGGTGTTAATAAGGCCCAGATGTCCGCCGCAAAGAAACTTTATTCGTCCCGGTCAGCAGACAGCATGGTCCAAAATGGCGCCCAAAGGAGAAGCACATGGAGGGAGCTGAGAAGCTGTTCTCCATGCCACTCTCTACGGACCTGTGGTGGAAGAATTCCCTTGGGCTTTGTACGGAAATCCATGGTAATGGTCACTGACATTCCTTCAAAACCGATTCAAACAAAACCCTCTGTAACCCTTACTTTTCCCGTTCCTACAAAAATACAACAGCCGCGACGCGTCAAAGGATCGCCGCGGTAAGTTCGAACATATTCACGTTACTACAAACATTCAGATACAAATGTGGGGGAGATATTCATAGTTTCCAAAACAAACATGAAAAAACAAAAACCAGCCAGAATTCTGCCTTCACTCTTTCAGCAAAACAATGGGAAAAATATGAGAGCAGCTCGAGAGACTTGCATGGACCAGCCATACAAAGTTCAATCAAACGGGCATGAGAATTTTAATTATAGTTCTTCCTCTGAGGATCACCAAAGCGTGTACTACACCTCCATCGACACACTCATCATTACAGATTTCTGAAACCGCAGCTGAACTACATCCACTGCAGAGGGATACCCAAATAGAATCATTGGCAATCTTTTAAAGGGTCTAAAGGCCTTTGCTCCCAAAACTAGGCTTTGTGCACCGTGTAACCGTCTGACTGTGGGAAGCCTCCATTCCTTCCCTTGCGATTCGAATCGGCTTATCGTCTTAATCCTGCGTCCAGGACAAACCGTTGCACCCATTTCAGGGAGCACCGGCCGGTGCCTTCTTCTACGGTGGATTGACGGACTACAACCACTATCTGGTCCAGTCCCTCACCTAGAAAACCCTAACCGAGGCATCATCTCTATGGCTTGTTGTCCCAACACTCTTGGCACAGAACTACAGAGTAACTATGCCAAATGATTCGTCAATGACCACAGATCAACCCCCAAATTAGGCCTCTACCCCTCACAGTGTATGCATCCCATACACTGCGTTGCCAGACTAAACTACACAGTGACAGAACACTTGCCCCTTTACCACCTGCAGAACAATGTGGCTTCTCTCTGCATCTAGATGTTACAACAATAATGGTGATGCCCCCCTGTTTGCTCTCACATACTACTCTCTACCCAAAACTGTATTTACAGCATAAAACTTCACAAAAACAACTCAAATTAAAAATTTAAAATACTCTTTCAAACACCAAACTATTTCCATTGTCCTTCCAAGCACCCAATCTCATTGCTCACCTTTCAGAAAACCCCAAACTCCTTCCACCAACTTCAAAGACATGTTGTGTTTCAAAATGGCCGACAAAAGCCAGGCAACCACAAACTGGTGCCATTAACATATGCAATGCAGTTGTTCCCGCCAAAACCAGTATGTCCTCCCTACTAGCCAAAACCTTTCCCCACGAGAACGGAGAAACATTGAACATCAAAAATGAACACTTTAAAACATTTTAAGAACAATCTTCACACACTTCAACTCAGACCCTTTGGCCAACTTAAACAGCACAAAAAATTTTTAGTTACATGAAACACAACATAGGACACTATTAGAAACAACAACACTCTTTTCTCAAAGTTCATATACTCTGAATTAGTCACCACACACACAGTATAATGTTGCTTGTATGCGTTCTTAGAACATCAGAGTTCCCTTCCCTCAGGGCGTCGCCCCTCCCCTATTCAAGCAAAAGCGAGTTTTAAAACCAAAGCCTTTCTTTCCTACCAACAATAAAAGATGCAGCTACAGCGATAATACCCAAAACAATGGGGGAGGTGCATGAATTTCCCTCTGAGATACTCAAAGAAAATGCCCAAACAATTAAAAATGCAAATAAAATAAAAATAACACACACTGTTAAGGGTACTAAAAACTTACAGTTAAAGTTAGTTTTACTATCTATTTAAATTCAGTGTAAAGTAGATTTCACTTTAAACCGATATTAAAAACAAAAAACACAATAGTTTTACTAAAACGTATGCACAAAGGGCCATATTCTCAAACAAGTTACACCGGCGTATATGGAGATGCGCGGCGTTTGTGTAAAGATGCGCCGTCCTATCTATGCGCCATAGTCACAGAACCAGATCCGCCAGAAATCAGGCTACTCCTGTCCGTCTTAACTAGTTTAAGTTTACGCAGCGTAGGCGTATATTTCAGCTGATGGCATCCTAGGCTGCCATAGAATTAGTATTCAAATATGCAAATGATGTAGATGCGCTGATTCCCGAACCTACGCGCGATCGGCTTAGGCTACGCGCTGTGCGCGTAAGACGATTGTCCGGCTGAAAGTTACCCCTTATAAAGCTCGGTTAACTTTGCTCCAGACCTGAGTAAGTTAGCTTGAAAAAAGCAAATACAGCAGCACCATCCCGGACGAGCTGAGCAACCAAATTTTGCGGACAACACATTCGTATGCCAACATGCCAGGGGCAGGCGTGGTCTTAGCACTGCTAGTGTGTGAGGAGGAAGAGGCACTTAGGAGGAGGGCACGGAGGAGGGCACGTGAGAGGATCTACCCACAGCGCATTAGCCTCTTTGGCATGGCTGATGTGGATGTGTATCACCGTTATAGATTCAGCCCTGATGCCATCCTTGAAATTACCAGAGCCCTGAAGAATGACATCAGCAGCCCAACACAACGATCCCATGCAGTGCAGCCACTGGTGAAGGTCCTGGCAACATTGCATTTTCTTGCCACAGGCTCTTTTCAAAGAACCAGTGGAGACGTGGTTGGGATATCCCAAACCAGCATGAGTAGATGCGTGCACCAAGTTGTCCCCGCAATACTCCGACGCATGTCGCACCACATAATCAGACCCACCCAGGAGGACATGCGGCTGAAGGCAATGACAGATTTCTGCCTAATTGATGGTTTCCCACGCACTGTGGGTGCAATTGATTGTACCCATGTGGCAATACAGCCCCCCCACGAGACCGAGCACATATACCGCAACAGAAAACATTGGCATTCTATCAATGTCCAAGTGATCGTGGATGCACATGGCCTCATATGGCACGTCCGTGCAAAACACCCCGGATCCAGCCATGACAGCTTTATATTCAGGCAAAGTGACATCCCAAGACAATTTGAGCAGAATGTGTATGGGGACAGTTGGCTGGTTGGTGAGTGACATGGGTGTCAGGTATGACTGTCCCCCCCCATGATGCAGACATCACGAGGGGCACATGCATTACTAACATCCTCCTGTCTTTTCCCTTCCAGGTGACTCTGCATATGCCCTGGGACCTCATCTCATGACTCCATTCCGCAATCCGCAAACACCAGGAGAGAGAAGATATAACGAAGCACACGCACGCACCCGTGCAGTGGTTGAGCGAACATTTGGCCTCCTTAAGTCACGATTTCGATGCCTGGATAAGACTGGGGGTACCCTGCTGTATTCCCCCAACTTCGTGTGCCAAATCATCGCTGCATGTTGCGTGCTGCACAACTTCGCAGTGAGAAAGGGCCTGCAGATTGACCTACGTGATGACCTGACCCCCCAACCACCATGTCCCCCCCCTAACCGAGGCTACCCCGTCTGCTGATGGTACAGCAGTCAGGAGATGTCTCGTGGAGCGAATCTTTGAACGTTAAACACAAACATTAAACATGGCACACAGAAAATGCACGCATGCACACCACTGTGGTCCCTAACACACACCCCACATGCACAGAACATTGGATTAGACCGAAGTACACCGCACGGTACTAAGGAGCAGCAACGCCGCGTCAAGGCCCCAATGATGTTGCTGTCCATTCATACGTCATTCATACGGACCTGGGGAGAACTTATCACCAGCGCCCGAGGGTGACACCCCTTACTGGCAGGAATGTCACCACCCCACATTCACACACCATTCACACTGTACTCTGCAACACTGCCTGTGTGCAGCACCCAAAATTAAAAAAAAAGCTCTTAACCAGAGCAAATAATAAAATAAGCTCTTAACCAGAGCAAATAATAAAATAAGCTCTTAACCAGAGCAAATGAAGAATAAATAATCACTTGCCCCGGCGCGGGCTACGCCTGGTGCCCAGGTTCCTGGCCCTCACTTGCCTGGGGGGAGCTGGGGCATCAGGTGGAGGAACATCTCCAGGTGGAGGAACATTCCCAGGTGCCTCCCTGCCTGCCTGTCTGCCCTCCAAAGCTAGTGCTATGCGGGTGAGCAATGACTCCTGGGTAGCTGTCTGGGCCTGAACAGCCCTTCGCAGGCACCTGACCTCCCCCACAAGTTTGGCAGTTGTAGTCTGCAGCTCACCCAGGCTGGTGATTGTGGCTGCGCAGTTTCCAGCCACATCTTGGAGAGCATCTGGTACTGCTCCCGAGGAGGCCAAACTGTCGGACAGGCGCCTCAACTCCACCAAGATTTCCCCCATATGACGGGTTTGCTGGTCCTGCTGCCTGGCCAGATTCTCATGCAGCATTTCTGCCGCACCCCTTGTCCTGTGGGTAGCCCTCCTGGGGACAGGAGTGGCTGGGCCCCTTGCATAGAGTGAGGACCTGGAGGGGCTGGAGATGAGGGGGATGGGACGGGAGGGACTGGAGAGGGTGTTGGAGGACCCTGAGGGGCTGGAGATGCGGGGGCTTTGTGATGGTCCTGCCACCACATGCGACTCCTCCAAAAAAATGAAGACCTCCTGCTCGCTGTGGACCACCTCTTCCTGGACCACCTCTTCCTGGACCTCCTCTTCATGGACCTCCTCCTCAACAACCTCCTGCGCGGAGGACTGACCACTCCCCTCCACCAAGGCCTGTTGGCTTCCCAGGAGGTCAGTCACAGAAGCAGACTGCTCAGTGGATGATGGTCTGTGACGGCCACTGGCAGCATTGGATGGCCCCGCTTCATCCTGCTCACCTGTGGATGACACAAAACATTCACATGTTGGTGGACCCACACACTTGTCACATAACCCACCACCCCCACCACACATGCAACACACCAGAAGATAAAACACACTTACCTGTCCTCATGGGTGGCTCACTTGAGTCATGGCCCTCCAGGCCCTCCACCTGCTCCCTCCGAAGGCAGTGGGCAATCACTTCCTCCTCTTGAGTGAGCCGGGTAGAACAGGGTGGCCCCCCTCCTGTGCCCCTGGCATGCTTTGCAATGATGGCCATCTTGTTCCTGACCACACCACGCAGGTCATTCATTTTTTTAAGAATTTCCTGGGGGGTCCTTGCCTCATGGCCTAAGGCATTGACCTGGGCAGTCACTTTCCTAAGGATCTCCTCCTTTTTGGTTTTACTTGTGCTGCCACTGTCAGCACCATGGAGTCTTGAATCGTATCTCTCCATGGCAGAGACTACGATGGCCCTCTCATCTTGGCTGAAATTTTTTTTTCTCCTTTCCTTCCTGGGTCCAGGCATTGCAAAGCTAAAGAGCAAAATCTCACGGACACCACCAACAGAATAAATGGAGTCACTTTGCACTCGTTGGGCGCATGTGGTGACGCTTTTATGCACTGGGCCGGCCCAACTCAGCAGGGATTTACGCCTACTGTTGTTTTGCGCATGCGCAGAGGGCGGGGCACGTCCGGCGCATGCTCCGTTCGGTCTGGACATCATTTGCATGGGGTCACGGTTCATTAGCATTCTTCACGCCCACATCCCTCCTACCGTCACTTGCGCCTACTTACGCCGACACATTTCAGCTCCGCGAGCGCAACGTAGGACGCATGTGGTACGGGAATATGGGAGAGCTCTCTCCAAGTTAAGCCGGCGTAGCGCAACTATGATGCGCTACACCTGAGTAAATATGCGCCGATCTACGAGAATATGGCCCAAAATAACTAAACCTGAAGATTGGATTCATACAAAGAAAAACAAAAATTATGCCTCAGGTAGCATGGCTGAACAGACACAAAGGAACACAAAATGGAGTCTTCAAAACAAACAGTGAGAAAACCTATTTAGCAAATTTCAACACATTACGGTTTCTCCTGTATCGCTAACAAGACCAAACCGTGCCTCTTACAAACAAAAAAACACTGTTTTAACACAAAACAGACTGTGCTACTTAACTCATACTAAAACGTTAGACAAACTGTAATAGCTACACACTTTACAAAGTTATTTCACACGTGACCAGCACTATGAAATAACTCAGCCGCACAATGTTATGTCATTCAATCTCTGCCGCACATTTAAAACATAAACTAGCACACTCCATGCATACCATCACGTTGTAGTACAGGAAATGGTTTTACATTTAACATAAACCCCATACAAAGACCCTCTAGGCTGTATTGACCAGGGGTCTACAGAGGACAGTAATATAGACTTCTATCCCCAGCCAATACAACCATCCCTCCCAGTACAAATATAAATCCCCGTCCTTGTACACAAAGAGTGAAAACCGCAAAAATGTGTTCTTTTGCTAAGCGTAGTTACCTGCAATCAGCAATCAAAGAGACTAGATGCCGGTTCTAGAACAACAAAAATTTCAAAAACTGAAATGGAGTCCGTCTTACCAAACTTTGCCGGCCTTTTTCTGTCCCAGAACCAGATGACCAATCTCTCTCTCTCGGATCGCTGTGCTGGAACCAAGTTGGCTCCTACCTGGCTCGCCAAAAATGTGGTGGAAGAATTCCCTTTGGGCTTTGTACACAAATCCACAGCGCGCCAAAATGTGCACTTCCAGTGTCTCAATGCACACAAAGCACCAAACAATTTTTTTGTGCTTAAAAGCACGTTTGTATCAAGCTCTTTGTACAAGGAATGTGAAGTACTTCATAGCACCAGGAAGAATCAAACAATGCTGCTTCAAACTGGAATCTCAAGCTTCTGGGCAGAGCACAGGAAACTCAGGTTCTTTTATTCATTGGAAACAAAAGAATAACAAAGCAGGAAGTGATGGCCCCAACAGCCAATCACTTCCCTTAATACAAAATCACATGACAGGAAATTACAAAAAGAAAAGGGGAGGGTACTCAAAGAAAGGCAGGGGGAGGAAGTGTACACACCCCATCTTAGCTAGCATGGAGCCCATTCAGATATTGTTCAAAGTAAAACAATATCTAAATTAAGATCATTCTACTCGTTCTTACAGGCTTGAGACAATCTGCGGGGACCAGAGCCGGTACAAGGGGGGGGGGAGGTGCCCTGGGCGCTACAATTTATTGGGGGTGGGGGGGGGCGCAGTGAAGTGTCCTCAGGTCCCGCGCTACCGCTAGGCAAACTAGGCACTAGGGGCGGACTGACCATAATAAACATCTGTGCAGAGTGCATGGTGGCACCGCCCTGGCCAGGATGCAGCTCAGAGTCAGTGCAGTGAATCAGATGGCTCAATTGGAAGGGAGGCGGGATCAGGAGACCAATGGGTGGTTATGATCCTTCTCCCTTCCCCTCCCGGCTGCTCGATGTCATTTCGCTTCTCCCCAGGGGTTACTCCAGCACCTCTGCCCCTCCCTTCCCATCCATCTCCGATTCGTTAGCTTGCCCCCAAGTATTCCTGGCTCCTCCCTAGGCTCCCTTGCAGCTCAGATCCGCCCCTCCTCGGTACTGCTCAGAGTATGGAGCTCGCTGTTAAGACCTGCAGTGGTTATGGTACTGCGGCCTTCTTTCCATCTCCCAATTGCCGAGCATAAGTGATTATCGCTACCATAGGAGGTAGAGGGTTAGTGGAGATGAATGCAGTTTCCAGGTTGATTCTCCCAATGGTTAGAATGTTCCCCCCAAACATGAGCCAAGACTTCATGAAGAGGTTGCCAGGCATAGAATAGCTTTATTGAGAGGGCAGGTTACTTATATACACCAAAAGGAATGCTTGCAGTCATCATATGGACTCCACCCCCATCATCATACAATGGTTTTACTAATGAGCTCCCCCTTCAATACACCTCTTTTAGGAGACAGACGTCTGTCTCCGATATAATCCACCTAAATCACTGGTCATTCACCCAGACGAGGTGACTCAGAGGTAAGCTCTTCTCACCTGCTAAACAAGACACATCTATCATCAATAGAAATTAACACAATGAACGGTTCTTGAAAGCCAGACCAAGGTTCATTTACCACAGCAAGCTTTTATAGTACACCCCCCCCCCTGCCTGGGAGATATTGAGATCAGTTAAGGAATAAACCAAATATCTCCAGGCAGAGAGCACACAATTTTCCCAAAAGTTGGAACACCCCTTTCCACACAAGGTATCCCTGCCATTACATATCCCCTAATAGCCCCGATCTGGGGGACCAACATATCCAAATTTCACCCAGATCGGTCGAGGGGTTCTTAAAACACAAACCAAACCTATGAGAAAATACAGAATAAAGTCTATTTTCTTCACAATACTCCTCCTTAGTTCCATGGGTTGGCATACCCTCCTAGACCCTGCCGGGTTGGCTAGGGGATGTCCGGGTCAAAATTATACTTCCAAGTCAGTTTGGCGGGAAAGCCCATCCGCATTGCCGTTCTGCTTGCCCGGCGGTATTGCAGTGTAAAATTGAAGGGCTGCAACGCTAGACTCCAGCGCAGCAACCGGGGATCGTCTCCAGAGACTCGGTTGAGCCAGATGAAGGGGTTGTGGTCAGCGAGTAGGGTAAAGGCACGGCCATAACGGTACGGTTGGAGCTTCTTTAAGGCCCATACTAGAGCCAGGCATTCTTTTTCTACGGTGGCGTAGCTGACCTCCTGAGGTAATAACTTGCAGCTGAGGTATGCCACCGGGTGCTCCATGCCGTCTTAAATCCCTGGAATGCCGTTGCACACTCCGAGAACCAGGTTACCTGCTTGGGTAGGGACCTTTTGGTCAGGTCAGTAAGGGGTTTCGCTAGGGTGCTATACTCCGGTACGAACTTTCTATAATACCCGGCGGTGCCTAGGGACACCAATACCTGCTTCTTGGTGCGGGGCTGGGCCAATTGGCTATGGCCTCTACTTTCGCGGGTTCGGGGCGCTGTTTCCCAAACCCTACCCTCGGGTTTCAGGGTGAGATTTAGTTTCTCCCCCAACCCAACTTGCTCTAGGTCACCTTGGTTAGCTGCCAGCAGGTCGGGTAAGGGGAGTCCTTCACTAGCGTCAGTGGACGGGGCACAGATAGCGGCCACGTCCTCAGAACGCTCGAAGTACGGTTTCAACATGATTACATGAAAGGCTCGCCTGATCCTTTCATCCGAACATTCGGCCACAATATAGGTGGTGTCGCTAATCCATTCTACCACTTTAAATAGCCCCTGCCACGCTGCCTGTAGCTTGTCCTTTTTGGATGGTCTGAGGGCTAATACTTTTTGCCCTACTTCCAGGTTCCTATCTCATGCTCCCCGGACATACCATTGTTTCTGTTGTTTTCTTGGCTGCCTGTAGGCTCTCCCGAATGGATTCGGTCAGTGCTCGCAGGCGGTCCCGGAACTCTAGCACGTATGGTAAAACCGGGACCCCTTCCTCTCCTGTGTTGCCCTCCCAGTGCTCCCGTATGAGGTCCTGGGGTCCCCGGACTTTTCTCCTGTATAGGAGTTCGAAGGGGGAGAACCCGGTCGACGCCTGGGGCACTTCCAGGTAGGCAAACAGGAGATGGGGTAGAAATTTCTCTCATTGACCGCAGGACTCTGTGAGCGCTGTGAGTATCTGCTTAAGCATGCCGTTGAATCGTTCACAGTGGCCGTTGGTCTGGGGGTGGTAGGGGGAGCTAAATAACGGTTTCACCCCGCAGCTCTGCCATAACTGTTGAGTGACAGTTGCCGCAAACTGGGTTCCCTGATCTAAGAGTATTTCCCGGGGGAATCCTACTCGAGAAAAGATCCTGACTAGAGCCTCTGCTACCGTCTCCGCCTCAATGTTGGGGAGCGCCACCGCCTCAGGGTACCTGGTGGCATAGTCCACCACTGTGAGGATGTAGCGCCTTCCGGAGGCGCTGGGTTTGTTGAGGGGCCCCATCAGGTCTACCGCCACTCTGGAGAATGGTTCCTCTATTATAGGTAGGAACCGTAACTTGGCCTTGGGGTGGTCCCCCGTTTCCCTATCCTTTGACACGTGTCACATGTCCTGCAGTACGTCTGCAAGTCTTTTGATATCCCTGGCCAGAAGAACGTCTGGGTAAGGCGGTCCTTAGTTTTCATGATACCCAGATTTCCGGCTAGCGGGATATCATGGCTGAACTTTAGAAGCTCTGCTCTGTATTTGCGGGGTACAACTAGCTGTCTTTTTATAACTTGGGCTGCCCCACTTCCCACTCCCCCTCTGACCCTATATAGCAGTCCCTTGTCCCAGTGGAAGTGCTCTTGAGCATTACCTTCCTTAGCGGTACCTGCGGCCTTCCTGTAACCTGCTATGGTGTGATCTGACTGCTGGGCTTGGCCAAAGTCTTGTGGAGTGCCCCAGAAGGGGATAGGGTCAGGGCATACTAAGGGGTTTTCGGTTCCTACCTGTGGTTCCTCGGAGTGCATCTGTCCAGCTCGACGGGCTTGCGCCCTGGTAGTCACGGGGCAGGTTCCAGCAGGATCTGGGGTAAGCAGCTGTGAAGTTAGGCACCCCAAATTGTTCCCCGACAATACTTCCGCAGGTAGGCCCGACATAATGCCTACTTCCATCTGCTTGGCCCCGGTGCCCCAATTTAACTGCACTTGGGCTGTGGGTAGTTTGTGGATGGCGCCTCCTGTTACTCTTACTGCAACAGTCCTGTTGGTGCGCGCCTTCGCAGATACGGTGTGAGGCTGCACCAGAGTGAGGGTGGCCCCAGAGTCTCGTAGTGCCTCAGCCTCCTTTCCATCTACTGTGACCCATTATCTGTGGTGCACCCGGTTGTCCCCCTCGGCTTGTGCTAGGTTCACCTCATGTAGTACGGTCCATTGCTCAGATTCAGGGCTGTGGTCTTCCAGCGGCTCATGCTGATAGTGATGGGCGGCTGCCCTCTGTGGTGGTGGTGATGGCCGCTCCCAATTCCCTCTGCTCCGCTGAGGGCAATGTATTTGGTAGTGCCCTGGCTGATTGCATTGGTGACATACCAATCGCGGTCACCAGTTAAAATTAGGTGGTGTAGTGGGTGGTACCGCGTTCGGTCGGTGGTGGGTCACAGGACCTGGCATTGGGGTGCTGGACCCTGCCAGAGGGCGGTTTCCACTAGCCTCTCCTTTTCTTCCCTTGTGATACTCGTCTGCCAGCTTGGTCGCTTCCTCGATTGTGGCCGGCTTTCTGTCTCTGACCCAGTCCCTGATGTCTGCAGGTGTGTGGTCAAAAAATTGTTCTAGCAAGAAGAGTTGTAGCCCCTCCTCTAGCGTTCGCGGCCTGGCAGCCCTGTATCCAGTTTTGGGCCGCCAGATACATCCTAAAAGCCCATTCGGTGTAGGAGTCTCGGCCCCCTTTCCGTAATGCCCGAAACTTTTTCCTGTAAGTCTCTGGGGTCACGGCATACCTGGCTAGCAGAATGTCCTTTACCCTGGCATATGGTCGTGTATGGCTGTATCAGGAACTGCTTGGTATGCCTCTGCTGCTCGGCCCGTGAATTTGCTGCTTAGAATCGCGGCCCATTGCTCTGATTCCAGACCCTCCAAAGCGCATTGACGCTCGAAATCTTGTAGGTATGCGTCAATTTCCATTTCTCCATCCGAAAAACTTTTAAACGCAGCAGTTAATCTTTCTCCGCTGCCCTCCATTTATAGATCTGGCTAAGGAAGCGGTGTCTCCTTGGTTTAAGCTTGAAACAAGGAGGGGTTGTGGGACTTTAATTGAAGCTTGATGGATAGGGATCAAATATGTCAATAACTCTATAGGCTTGGTCAAACCTCAGTCATTCAAGTCATACCAACAATTATTTTTCTATCAAAGATTTATTTTTACAAAAAGTAGAAAAAATACAAAAAATGAACAATAAATAATAAATGTTTAGTACATATTAAAAGCATTCAGACTATAGTTTATATATTGTACTACACATGCAAGATGCTGCAGGTGATCTTCATCACAGCCCACGTGTGGGGGTTCAACTAGTTTCGCCCGAAAGGGCTTCGTCAGGAACCCGTGGAGGGTGATAGTCTACATAGATAAAAGGTATGTCAATAGGATATCATCAGACATAAAAGCCAATTACATAATGTGTACCAATACCGTGTTTCCCCGAAAATAAGCCCGGGTCCTTTATTAATTATGCCAACAAAAGACACAGCAGGGCTTATTTTCGGGGTAGGTCTTACCATGTAATGTGCTGTCTTCTCTCCCCCTTTCCCTCCCTGCCTATCAGGAATCCCCAGTGTGAACTGTGTTAAAATGCTTGTACAATCCTATAATCCACTCTATTACAGTAGTATATAATGTACAATGTGTGTGTTTCTGTAATATAAGTGTGCCAAATACATTTGTTATAGCGCCGCTCTGCATTTTTCTTACCCGCCGGAGCTCTCTTTCCCGCAATTATATTACAGAAACACACACATTGTACATTATAAACTACTGTAATATAGTGGATTATAGGATTTTACAAGCATTTTTAACTAGGGCTTATTTTCGGGGTAAGGCTTATATTGCAGCCCTCTTGGAAAATAACGCTAGGTCTTATTTTCAGGGTAGGTCTTATTTTTGGGGAAACAGGGTAATAGTCATATGAAGAAAGAAGAAAGCAAAAAACAAGCCCATTAGTTGAAGGGCTGAAACTATGGTATTCTAGACAAAATATGTATTATTGACCAAAAACATATACATATATCAAAGTGCATATAATAGATTACGATACAATCATATTAGTTTAGATGAGGTATGTGTGGACTGGATGCATGTAAATGCTGTGGACTGTGAAACAGTCCTTACCTTGCAAGAGCGAAGTAGATGGTTTAGGGCATGGGTGCTCAACCTGTGGCTCTCCAGCTGTTGCAGAACTTCAAGTCCCATCATGCCTCTGCCTTTGGGAGTCATGCTTGTAACAGTCAGTAGCTTGCAATGCCTCATGGGAATTGTAGTTCTGAAACAGCTGGAGAGCCACAGGTTGAGCACCCATGGTTTAGGGCGTAAGCCGTGGCGAGATCAGATCCCAGATGTAAAGGGTCCCACAAGGGGAGGGAAAAATCTCTGCACAGCCTATACTTGGCTGTCACACAGAGAGCAGACCACAGAGAAAGGCTGGCCTAGAGACAAAAAGAGGACGGAGGCAGGCAGAAACTGAAAATGGAAAATAAAAAATGTAAAAGGGAGATATGTATAATATAATTACCATAGCACACTGTAAAGGTGTAATCGCTCAAAAGAGAGGAAAAATACTAGTTAAATAATGATATTACCTTACTGATGTTGGTTGATAAGAATCATGACCATAAGTCAGATGGACTCGATAATTGGATAATTTCAAAAGAAATTCCAAAATTAAGTAGTATGCTGACCATTCAGGGTTAATTCTGTTAATGCTGTATAGCATAAAAAGGAATGGATTACATATTCATACATATAAAGATATATATATGCAAGTGCATATTCATTCATATAGAAAATGTATATAGTTGTCGCCTATATTAATTATTACATCTAAATATATAATGGCACCTATCTGCATATAAGGCAGAGATGTAGAGTATAAGTATATTAACAAGATTAATTGGTTTAGAATTAGAAATTTCCCGTGTGCATAAAATATACACCTGTCTACGTGTGCTAAAGGAATATGCAGAGCAAGAAGCAGTACCTGGTTAATATTGCAGCAGGGTCTGCCAATAATGTGACAAATTCAATCACAGGTGTGCCCGACAAAGTACAGAAGCTAAGATAAATTAAATTAAATAGGAAGGTATCACTAATTAGGGCAAATATAAGGTGACTGAAAAATTCAGTAATTCACCAAAGAGGTCTGTGTATAAAAATAGGAATGAAGGGAAAGCGCCTGCCTCTTACCTGCCTGTGTCTCAGATTAGTGTCCAAATGATCTCTCCAGCAGAGCCCACGCTAATGGGACAGCTGTAGAGATCATTTAAATACCGCTCACAGTCAGGTCCCAACGAGTGGAACCTGTGTGTGAGGCGGTATCAGTTACACCAGTGGGCGGGGGAAACGGACAGCCGTCATAGGGATTCCCCATGTGTTAGCCGTCAATCCCGCAGTAGATTGGGAGGCGGCACGTCACACATGGGAGGAGCGCTGGCGTCAGTGATGACGTCCAGCGCATATCCAATAGACGATGAACCGGGGCGGACCTGCGCTATCACCCGAGCCTCCGCTCGGATTCGGCAGTGCTGCTAGCATCGCTGGGACAGGCCCCCTACCGCCCACTGTGGTCAGCCTGAAATGCGTGCTGCCATGTGTGTGTACAGCGCAGCAAGCCAAGTTGCTTGCTGCGCTGTACACACACATGGCAGCACGCATTTCAGGCTGACCACAGTGGGCCTGTCCCAGCGATGCTAGCAGCACTGCCGAATCCGAGCGGAGGCTCGGGTGATAGCGCAGGTCCGCCCCGGTTCAGCCTCTATTGGATATGCGCTGGACGTCATCACTGACGCCAGCGCTCCTCCCATGTGTGACGTGCCGCCTCCCAATCTACTGCGGGATTGATGGCTAACACATGGGGAATCCCTATGATGGCCGTCTGTTTTCCCCGCCCACTGGTGTAACTGATACCGCCTCACACACAGGTTCCACTCATTGGGACCTGACTGTGAGTGGTATTTAAATGATCTCTACAGCTGTCCCATTAGCGTGGGCTCTGCTGGAGAGATCATTTGGACACTTATCTGAGACACAGGCAGGTAAGAGGCAGGCGCTTTCCCTTCATTCCTATTTTTATACACAGACCTCTTTGGTGAATTACTGAATTTTTCAGTCACCTTATATTTGCCCTAATTAGTGATACCTTCCTATTTAATTTAATTTATCTTAGCTTCTGTACTTTGTCGGGCACACCTGTGATTGAATTCGTCACATCATTGGCAGACCCTGCTGCAATATTAACCAGGTACTGCTTCTTGCTCTGCATATTCCTTTAGCACACGTAGACAGGTGTATATTTTATGCACACGGGAAATTTCTAATTCTAAACCAATTAATCTTGTTAATATACTTATACTCTACATCTCTGCCTTATATGCAGATAGGTGCCATTATATATTTAGATGTAATAATTAATATAGGCGACAACTATATACATTTTCTATATGAATGAATATGCACTTGCATATATATATCTTTATATGTATGAATATGTAATCCATTCCTTTTTATGCTATACAGCATTAACAGAATTAACCCTGAATGGTCAGCATACTACTTAATTTTGGAATTTCTTTTGAAATTATCCAATTATCGAGTCCATCTGACTTATGGTCATGATTCTTATCAACCAACATCAGTAAGGTAATATCATTATTTAACTAGTATTTTTCCTCTCTTTTGAGCGATTACACCTTTACAGTGTGCTATGGTAATTATATTATACATATCTCCCTTTTACATTTTTCCTTTTATTTATTTTCCCTTTTCAGTTTCTGCCTGCCTCCGTCCTCTTTTTGTCTCTCTAGGCCAGCCTTTCTCTGTGGTCTGCTCTCTGTGTGACAGCCAAGTATAGGCTGTGCAGAGATTTTTCCCTCCCCTTGTGGGACCCTTTACATCTGGGATCTGATCTCGCCACGGCTTACGCCCTAAACCATCTACTCCGCTCTTGCAAGGTAAGGACTGTTTCACAGTCCACAGCATTTACATGCATCCAGTCCACACATACCTCATCTAAACTAATATGATTGTATCGTAATCTATTATATGCACTTTGATATATGTATATGTTTTTGGTCAATAATACATATTTTGTCTAGAATACCATAGTTTCAGCCCTTCAACTAATGGGCTTGTTTTTTGCTTTCTTCTTTCTTCATATGACTATTATTGGTACACATTATGTAATTGGCTTTTATGTATGATGATATCCTATTGACATACCTTTTATCTATGTAGACTATCACCCTCCACGGGTTCCTGACGAAGCCCTTTCGGGCGAAACTAGTTGAACCCCCACACGTGGGCTGTGATGAAGATCACCTGCAGCATCTTGCATGTGTAGTACAATATACAAACTATAGTCTGAATGCTTTTAATATGTACTAAACATTTATTATTTATTGTTCATTTTTTGTATTTTTTCTACTTTTTGTAAAAATAAATCTTTGATAGAAAAATAATTGTTAGTATGACTTGAATGACTGAGGTTTGACCAAGCCTATAGAGTTTTTTGACATATTTGATCCCTATCCATCAAGCTTCAATTAAAGTCCCACAACCCCTCCTTGTTTCAAGGAAACCTTTCTAAACTATATTTCTAGAGGGACTCGGTCACTGATGGTTATTTACCCTTAATTGGTGCTTTTGCTCTACTTATACTTGGTTTAAGCTTGCCTGTTGGGCTCTGCGTTCTGCGCTCACCTGCGCCAGGACTTGCGTCACCATCTCTGGTGTGGGATTTGGCCCATATAGGTTTAGCCTCCACATCACCTTCTGTTGGAACTCTGCTTCCTCCTGGCTGACATTCGCTATGCTGCTGGTTTGGTCGCCCTCCATTAGTTCTGCTATGAGGGTAGCTCTCTTTTTGTTGCTTGCCACCTGACCTCGGGCTTCCAGCAGATCCTTTAGCGTAGTCCTCTTTAGTCTCTCGTAATGCTGTCTTTATGCGTCCCATTCAATTCCGCTGCTTGCCACCAGTTGTTAAGACCTGCAATGGTTATGGTACTGCGGCCTTCTTTCCATCTCCCAATCGCCGAGCATAAGTGATTATCGCTACCATAGGAGGTAGAGGGTTAGTGGAGATGAATGTAGTTTCCAGGTTGATTCTCCCAATGGTTAGAATGTTCCTCCCAAACATGAGCCAAGACTTCATGAAGAGGTTGCCAGGCATAGAATAGCTTTATTGAGAGGGCAGGTTACTTATATACACCAAAAGGAATGCTTGCAGTCATCAGATTGACAATGACACACTCCACCCCCATCATCATACAATGGTTTTACTAACGAGCCCCCTCCTTCAATACACCTCTTTTAGGAGACAGATATCTGTCTCCGATATAATCCACCTGAGTTAATTACTGGTCATTCACCCAGACGAGGTGACTCAGAGGTAAGCTCTTCTCACCTGCTAAACAAGACACATCTATCATCAATAGAAATTAACACAATGAACGGTTCTTAAAAGCCAGACCAAGGTTCATTTACATTAAACTACCACAGCAAGCTTTTATAGTACCCCCGCCCCCCCCCCCCTCTGCCTGGGAGATATTGAGATCAGTTAAGGAATAAACCAATCATCTCCAGGCAGAGAGCAAATTTCACCCAGATCGGTCCAGGGGTTCTTAAAACACAAACCGAACCTATAAGAAAATACAGAATAAAGTCTTCACTCGCTCCCGGGTATTCCTGACTCCTCCTCCGGCTCACCCCAGCACCTCAGTTTCGCCCCTCCCTCCCAGCACGGCTACCGAGTATTGCTGGCTCCTCCTTCGGCTCAATCCCAGTGCCTCAGCTCCGCCCCTCCCTCAGCCCGGAACCTGAGTATGGAGCTCGCCCCCAGGTATTCATAGCTCCTCCTCGGAACCTCAGCTCTGCCCCTCCATCCCTGGGCCTGCTCCCTAGTGTTCCTGAGTGTGCTCTCCGCCCCAGCAGCACATCTGACCTGGGGTCCCATCAAAGTCCTCCTTCTCTCCAGGTGAAGGATGCTGGGGATGTCAATACCAATCAGGCTCTGCCAGGATCTGCCTTCTTCTGTAGTACCCAGGATAAAGACGAACCAGGAACTGCTCCAGGCTGTCAAGACTGAGGACCTTGGCACCATGGTGCATGAGGTTGCTGCAGTGACCCAAGGCAGGTAAAGCCTACAGACATACCTACCTACTCTAATGATGAGTTTAATGGGATCAGTCATTAGATGAGATTAGAGCTGGGGGGGGGGGGGGGGGTGATCAGGACAGACTGGACTAACCATTTGGGCTCTTGAACACTGCCCGGGGTCCCCATTACCACTGGAGTCCCAGAACCCAGTGCCGGAACAAAGCACTTGGCTCTACGAATTCACCTCCTACTGCAGGGGAGAATACACTGCAAGGGATTACTTAGGGGGATTTATACAGGGGGATTACACTGCAGGGAGTACACTAGGGGGATTTACACAGTGAGGGTGAAATTATACTGGGGGGATTTACTCTTATGTATGTGTTAACCACTTCAGCTCCAGAAGGTTTTACCCCTTTAAAGTGGAGGTTCACCCAAAAAATAAATTTTTAACATTAGATTGAGGCTATTTAAGGGGAGCAGAAACGGGTATTTTTTTAAAAATCAATGCCGTACTTACCGTTTTCGAGATAGATGTTCTCCCGCCGCTTCCGGGTATGGGCTGCGGGACTGGGCGTTCCTATTTGATTGACAGCCTTCTGATCGTCGCATACAGCGCGTCACGAGTTTCCGAAAATAGCCGAACGTCGGTGTGCAGGCGCCGTATAGAGCCGCACCAACGTTCGGCTTCTTTCGGCAACTGGTGACGTGCTGTATGCGACCGTCGGAAGGCTGTCAATCAAATAGGAACGCCCAGTCCCGAAGATCATACCCGGAAGCGGCGGGAGAACATCTATCTCGAAAACGGTAAGTACGGCATTGAATTTAAAAAAAATACCCGTTTCTGCTCCCCTTAACCACTAGCCGACCGCGCACCGTCATTATACGGCAGCAGGTCGGCTCTCCTGGGCGAGAGCCCGTAGCTATACGGCGGCTCTTTGAGCCAACACTAGGGGGCGCGTGCGCGCCGCCGCTCGCCCCCGTCTCCCGTGCGTGTGCCCGGCGGGCTCGATCGCCGCTGGGCACACGCGATCGCTCGTTACAGAGCGGGGACCGGGAGCTGTGTGTGTAAACACACAGCTCTCGGTCCTGTCAGCGGGGGAAATGCTGATCTTCTGTTCATACAATGTATGAACAGAGGATCAGTGTTTTCCCTAGTGAGGCCACCCCCCCCCCCCCCCCCACAGTAAGATAACACACAGGGACATACTTAACCCCTTCCCCGCCCCCTAGTGTTAACCCCTTCACTGCCAGTGGCATTTTTATAGTAATCCAATGCATTTTTATAGCACGGATCGCTATAAAAATGCCAATGGTCCCAAAAATGTGTCAAAAGTGTCCGAAGTGTCCGCCATAATGTCGCAGTACCGAAAAAAAAATCGCTGATCGCCGTCATTACTAGTAAAAAAATATATTAATAAAAATACCATAAAAATACCCCCTATTTTGTAAACGCTATAACTTTTGGGCAAACCAATCAATAAACGCTTATTGCGATTTTTTTTTTACGAAAAATATAACTTTTGCGCAAAGCAATCAAACGCTTATTGCGATTTTTTTTTACGAAAAATATAACTTTTTGCGCAAACCAATCAATAAACGCTTATTGCGATTTTTTTTTTTACGAAAAATATGTAGACGAATACGTATTGGCCTAAACTGAGGAAAAAAAATGTTTTTTTATATATTTTTGGGGGATATTTATTATAGCAAAAAGTAAAAAATATTCATTTTTTTCAAAATTGTCGCTCTATTTTTGTTTATAGCGCAAAAAATAAAAAACGCAGAGGTGATCAAATACCACCAAAAGAAAGCTCTATTTGTGGGAAAAAAAGGACACCAATTTTGTTTGGGAGCCACGTCGCACGACCGCGCAATTGTCAGTTAAAGTGGCGCAGTCCCGAATCACAAAAAGTGCTCTGGTCTTTGGGGAGCAATATAGTCCGGGGGTTAAGTGGTTAATTAGCCTCAATCTATTGTTAAAAAAAAAAAATTCGGGTGAATTCCCGCTTTAATGATCAGGCAATTGTTTGCGATACCGCGCCACGCTGCTTTAACTGACAATTGCGCGGTCGTATGACGTTGTACCCAAAATACAATTTATGTCCTTTTTCCCCCCCACAAATAGAGCTTTCTTTTGGTGGTATTTTATCACCTCTGCAATTTTTATTTTTTGCCCTAGAAACAAAAAAATGTGCCTCCAATAAAAATACATATAATTAAAATGTGTGAGTGAACTCTGTTTCTATCACATTAAACCTAATTGAACTTGTATTGTTTTAAGTATATTCTAGTGTTAAAACGGCACACTGATTCTTTCTAAAAAAGGGGGGGGGGGGCGCAGTTTGCCATCTTCGCCCTGGGCACCAAATGGCCTTGTCCCAGCACTGGCGGTGACAACGCCACTGCTGTTGTCAATATACGGTACAAGTACACCAACAAGGCAGATATCAATTTCCTCTCAAACAGATATGTATCCATAAGGGGATAGCAAAGTCCTCAAGAGAGATATAATAGGTTTCTCTCGTTATGCGGACATTGCTTCTCTAATGTGTATAGTCATTGGAAAGCAAGCAGTCCAGCGCATTACATAGTTAGTCAGGTTGAAAAAAAGACACAAGTCCATCCAGTTCAACCACAAAAAATAAACAAACAAAATAAAACACACAGTACAATCCCA
The DNA here is from genome assembly GCF_905171775.1 of Rana temporaria. Lineage (NCBI taxonomy): Eukaryota > Metazoa > Chordata > Amphibia > Anura > Ranidae > Rana > Rana temporaria. The sequence goes on along the minus strand of NC_053495.1, from coordinate 82,881,213 downwards.
TACACCCAACTCCTATACCCACAGTTGATCCAGAGGAAGGCAAAAAACCCCAGCAGAGCATGATCCAATTTGCTACAGCAGGGGAAAAAATTCCTTCCTGATCCCCCGAGAGGCAATCGGATTTACCCTGGATCAACTTACCTACAAATCTTAGTACTCAATAATTTTATGTACATTTAGGAAAGAATCCAGGCCTTTCTTAAAGCAATCTACTGAGCTGGCCAGAACCACCTCTGGAGGGAGTCTGTTCCACATTTTCACAGCTCTTACTGTGAAGAAACCTTTCCGTATTTGGAGGTGAAATCTCTTTTCCTCTAGACGTAAAGAGTGCCCCCTTGTCCTCAGTGTTGACCGTAAAGTGAATAACTCAACACCAAGTCCACTGTATGGACCTCATATATGTGTACATGTTGATCATATCCCCCCCTAATTCTCCTCTTCTCAAGAGTGAATAAATTCAGTTCCTCTAATCTTTCCTCATAGCTGAGCTCCTCCATGCCTCTTATCAGTTTGGTTGCCCTTCTCTGCACTTTCTCCAGTTCTCAGATATCCTTTTTTATTCCAGATGAGGTCTTACTAATGATTTGTACAGGGGCAAAATGATATCTCTGTCTCTGGAGTCCATACCTCTCTTAATACAAGAAAGGACTTTGCTCGCTTTGGAAACCGCAGCTTGGCATTGCATGTTATTATTGAGCTTATGATCTACCAAGACCCCCAGATCCTTCTCCACTACAGATCCCCCCAGTTGTACTCCCCCTAGCATGTATGATGCATGCATATTCTTATTCCCTAAGTGCATAACTTTACATTTATCAACATTAAACCTCATCTGCCACTCAGTCGCCCAATTAGACAGAGCATTGAGGTCGGCTTGTAAATTGGCGACATCCTGCAAGGACGTTATTCCACTGCATAGCTTGGTGTCATCTGCAAAGACAGAAATGTTACTTTTGATCTCAGACCCAATATCATTTATAAATATATTGAAAAGTAAGGGTCCCAGCACTGAACCTTGGGGTACTCCACTGATAACATTGGACCATTCAGAGTAAGAATCATTAACCACAACTCTCTGAATTCTGTCTTTCAGCCAGTTTTCTATCCATTTACAAACTGATATATCCAATCCTGTAGACCTTACCTTACACATGAGCCATGTGTGGGGAACTGTATCGAAAGCTTTTGCAAAATCCAAGTATATCACGTCCACAGCCACGCCTCTGTCCAGGGTTTTGGACAGCATTGCGCTTGATATCTACAAACCAATAAATGCCCACACACACAGAGAACATGTTTCAATCCCATAAAAAGGTTTTCATACTGACTGTTTTTACCACTGGTCTCGATTCAACCCAAGTGCGCTCTGCTAGAGCGCTCCTCGATTAAACATCAGACACAGGGAGACAGATGACAATCTATAAAACACACATCCTAGAAAAAAAAGGTCCACATATATAAAATTTTCCACAACAGACCCGACTGCCTCCACCAGCACCCTGGAAGTTGCCAAACGCAGTAGGGAAAGTCTGCTCCTTAAACAAGCACACTGAGGCAATGAGAGAAAAGACGGAAAATCCAATGCAGTAAGGCTTATTACTACCTACGGGTCCCAATGGGACCAGGTCAGGAAAATCTTGGAAAGCCATTGGGACATACTTACCAGCAACAGAAACCTGGCCCCTATCATAGGGGATGGGCCCAAAATGGTGGCTCGCAGAGCCAAGAATTTGGGGGACCTATTGGTCCAGTCAGAATACATCAGACAACCCAACAAATCATGGCTATCTGAGTATCCCCGCAGTAAGGGCATGTTCCCCTGCACTAGGTGTCAAATATGCCCATTTGTGGACAGAACACGCACCTTTATGGATGCCACTGGTACTAAGGAATACGAGATCAGAGATCTTATTAACTGCTCGTCCGAGTCATTTATATGATCACCTGCCCCTGCCGTTTGATGTACATAGGCAAAACTAAGAGACAACTAAAAGTCAGAATAGGAGAACACTTGAGAGAGATTAGGAAGGAGAGGGACAGAGACAAAGAGGTGAAACAGGAAAGCCCAGTGGCACAACATTTTTTGCAATACCATCAAGGGAAACCTGATGGTATGAAAGTCAAGGGCATCTATGCACTTCATTTTCCCACCAGAAGAGGCGACTTCGATAAAATACTCCTCCAGAAAGAAAAATGGTGGATCTATACCCTCAAATCCTTGGTTCCGCTTGGAATGAACACGGAACTCACTATGCAACCCTTCTTGGAGAAATAGCTGGCATACCTCCCCCCAAAATTGGTTGCCTTTACGCTATACTCCAACACCATGGGCTCTATTTCCATCGTGTGCTCCTAGTTTCTTGGCCAAGCGGTACCACCCTAAGTATCCCCATCTCTCCAATTTTCTTATTTTTCTGTGTGTCTTTTTCTTTCTGTTCTCTCTCCTCCTTTCCTTCTCTTTGTTTGCTTTTCTTTTTTCTCTTTTTCCGCGATATGCATAGATATATCTGCATATTGTCCTCTAGATAGGACTGAATTTGCCCTAGCATCTTTTACACAGACTCTGTTTCCAGTATAGTCAATTATCTTCAGCAAGACTCCATGAAATCTCACTGTGCCCCTTTGCTTGATCCTGGTTATTTTCGTCTCTCAACTCTGTTTATGAGGATGCAGAGGCATGTATACTTGTGTCTCCATTCTCCCTCAAGCAGAGAGAATGGGGTCCAGGTGCCGGAGCCACACATTGGCTGATATAGGCGCCGAGGTATGCGCATTGCTGCATATGCGTGGTAGCTATAATGTTTTGTATATATATTTTTGTACAATTGAGGTGTTGTTTATCTTGCAACAGCCGACATACATGTTTGTCCTACGTTTGTAACTTTGTGTCATGTGTTGTGTGTATTGGAAGAAATGATCGTGGATAACACATTAGTAAGCACCAAAAGTCTATTTCCCAAACACTCCAATTTGTTTTTTTCTTTATTATTGATAGGGGACAGCATAAAAGGAGCGGCGCACGCCTCCCCCTTCCTGTCCAGACGAAGCTACGCACCCACGTTGCGAAACGCGTTGACGTCATTGGGCGACGGACGCCACCATAGCAAACGCCCCTAGCATCGCGGGAACTGAGCCGCTTTTCAAAGTGGAGGAAGAGATTCTGGCACGTATGGACTGCAATGTACCTTAGCCACCTTTGACTTTATCCTCATACCAGTAAGGTACCGGTACCCCCCGTAAAGCATCCAGACCCGCTACCTCATGCGGAAGAAGCAAACCGCAACTCGCAGAACCACACAGCTGGTCTCCCCTGCAATACAGTCTGCCACGTACAGACGTATTTGGAGGATCGCAGACGCTGTCAGCAGCAACTCTGCTATGCAGGTGATGGGAGAACACTCCAGTGTCGTCCCGAATTCATTTATCCAGCAGCGGGTAAGATCGTTCCTTTTTGCTTACACTGCATTTTCAAAAGGAACTCGGGGGGCTATATATGTCCTACTACTGAATAATAACATTGATGCTAATCAGCATACAATTACAGGAACGATTCAAAGTGCCTTACTCAAAGTTTTCTCTTCCTCCTTCCCCTCGTTGGAAATCACAGGAAATATTAAAGGGACTGCATTTGCTCTCTTTTTTCCCTTTTTTCTGTTTTTTTGCCTTCCAGGTTGTCATCTCCATAAGGAACCACCAATTTTAGTGGATTTCTCTTTTTTTCTGACTGATTTTTGGTCTTTTTGATAGGACCTTTGAACAATATTAATATATTTATTTGCAAGCCCCCCTATCATACGGTGCAGCAATCACCTGGCTTAATCAGTTCCTCCTTTGCAGGGCCATTTCTACTGATCATTCCCAATAAAAAATTTTTCCCTTTGGTAACATACATGGTCGATTCTGGCCAGAATATTCAGTAGAAATTATCCACTAGGCGTCCGGATCGCCTTTATTGTTGTTTTATGCTTGTCTATTGTCTGTGCTTATATGTGGTGTCTGTGTCTCACCTTTATGAACTAGGTTCTTAGGTGTAGCATTGGCCGGTTCTTCCGGTAGGTTAGTAAACAGAGCTTTTCAGCTCTGTTGGTATTTATGTCCTTGTGATATCTCGGCTTATGTATATAAGTACACTGTTTCTATTTATTAATTAAATAATTTTTATATTCATAATATTGTCCGTCTTTGCCATAGTAGCCCCTTCGTTGTCCCCAGAGGTACCTTTCTTGATCCCCCTGTGGGATGACACCCTTTTGTTTTGTATACCCTGGAAGATTCCCCTGGAGGTCTCTCTGAGGCGGATGACACAGTACCACTGGAAGACGGGCATGTAGCCAACCTCCCATGGGACACAGTGAGTACTCCTGGAAGCACGGCCACTAGGCCCCATACCCCATCCAGTCCAAATACCAAGGCTGAACCTACGCTGAGAGATATATTCGCCACAGTAACCACTAGCAATATCTCTTTAGCCACACTCACTGCTGAAATCAAGGGGATGAAGGCTGAGATCTCCTTCCTGCGGCATGATGCCCAAAAGCTACGAGAGAGAACATCTGCCCTGGAGGGGAGAGTGAGCTCCATCGAAGATGATATGGCGCCTATGCAAAGGGATCTCACTTACAATAACCATCTTGTCTCACAACATACAGCCCGTTTGTATGATTTGGAGAACAGGATGAGGAGGAATAACATGAGAGCTATAAGCCTGCCTGAGAAGATTGAGGGGAAGAACCCAGTGGACTTTATTGAAAAATGGTTGTTCACTGCTTTTGGAAAGGAAGCGTTCTCCCCAATGAGTCCCAGCAAGGCCCCCGCTGCCAGGGCCCCCCCATCATCCTTTCATGTTTAAACTCCTTAATTACAAGGACAGGGATGCTATCCTGCACAATGCCCGAATAAAGCTTGTAGCTCTAAAGATTGACAATACTAAAGTATCTCTCTTCCCGGACTTCTCGCCTGATCTACAGAAGCATAGAGCCAAGTTTAATGATGTTAAATGTTGCCTCAGAGATGCCTCAGAGATCTTGAGCTAAAGTATGCCATGCTGTACCCTGCACGCCTTAGAATAGAGGCTTTAGGATCAGTTCACTTCTTTGATAATCCAGCCATGGCCGCACAGTGGTTGGATCGAGAGAAGCAAACAATCCGGGAAGCTCGCAAAAGACGCCCTGTACCACCGTGACACTGGTAGTTAAGATGGAATCTGTTCACTCCCATGTTCTCCTGACAAGGCGGAGGAAGCTGTGTTGCACGCATACAGTTTGTTCTTGCTACTCGCTGTTGAGGTTTTTGGACACTGAAGTGCGCTTTCACTGTTGCCCCCGAAGATGGTCTGGTCCAGACCTCTAGTTGCCCTGAGGCAAATTTGCACGACCCAGTTGGTCGGTTACTTACTGTTTGGATTGTTTCACTTGTTTTTTTCTTATTCTTCTTTTTATTTTTGGGTCTTCTTTAAAGTGTCTTCCCTATTCCTCTGGACACTATTTTTTGCTACTGCCCCTCATAAGTCTACTGCTGGCATGTATTTGCCTGACTACTACTGGTGGATGGTGATGCCCCCCTTACTTTCTATTGGTGGTCTGGGAACTTTGCTCATATTGTGCCTCAGACCACTGCCTTTGGTCTGTGAATTGCTTATGGACCATGTCTCAATTTATTTTGTTATGTCACAGTTATGTCTAGGTTGACCAGATTGATGTCCTGGAATGGCCAGGGTCTCAATAATCCAGTCAATCGACTGGCCGTGTTGCGCACGGTCAAGCGATTGGATGCTGAGGTTATATGCCTACAGAAGACTCACCTACCTCTAACCCCTGCACCGGTATTTGCAGAACGGCAGTTTTGCCACCAATACAATGCTACGTATTCGGTGTACTCGAGGGGAGTGAGAGTCCTCATTAGGAGAGGTGCACAGTTGTCTTTGATTGAAAGTACTATAGACCTGGAGGGTCGCTATGTATGTCTTTAATGTTCTCTTTATGGGACGAAATGTATTTTGGCAGGGGCATAAATTCCTCCACCATTCTTGGCCAGCCTCCTTAAAAATCTGGCAGATTTTATATCCCGCTTCCCGGGCATACCTGTACTTGTCCTAGGGGACTTTAATAATTATCTGGACTATAAGAAGGATAAGTTGAATGCCCGGCTAGTGGCTGGGCTACCGAGACATACGGGATCTACCCCGTTTGCCCGCCTTCTTCAGGAGATGGGCCCTAATGGATGTGTGGAGAATGCATAACCCTATTACGATGGTATACTCATGTCAATTGGCCTCGATAGGGGGTCTATCACGCAATGATTTGGGGTTAGGCAATGATCTTATGTTACCAATGATTGACTCCTCACTATACCACGCTAGACACGTTTCTGATCATTCCCCTCTCTCTATAGACCTAAGGGTGGGAGCGACTAGGGGTAATGGATTGTGGAAACAACCCTTTTTGGCTGTCTCTCCTGCCGGCTCCTGATCCGATACCTGATCTGTTATCCGAATTTTTTAAACACAACATGGGATTGGAGGATGTGGATATGGTATGGTAGATGGCTAAAGCATACCTACGGGGCTAAAGCATACCTACGGGGACAACTCATCAGAGAGATATCGCACATTAAAATAGAAACTAAAGAATGGGAACATTTTGCTGCGGAGGCACAGCGTTCAGAGGCTTCATATGTTGGGGATCCCACTGACGATACTAAATGATTGTGGTTGGCATCCCATTCCATGCTCAAGCATTTATCCTTGCAGCTTGCCGAAAATAAACGGTTCTTTCTGCAGCAACGACATTTCGAAGAAGGGGAGAATTCAGGTCACATGTTAGCTTTATTATCCAAATTGCAACAACCTCCCTCACATATAGTGGCAATTAAGAACACTCAGGGAGATTCTTGCTACTCCACACAGGCCATCATTGAAGCCTTTTTTCAAGATGTTTATACGTCCAAGGTACATCCAACGGAAGACGACCTTAAGTCTTTCTTGGATAAATACCCCATCCCCTGCTTGTCTGCTTCGAACGCGGGCCTACTTAACGCTCCTCTGACTGAGGAGGAGCTCTTAGAGGCTCTGGCTCATGTACAGAATGGAAGAGCGCCTGGAGCAGAAGGCTTGCCGTCAGAGGTTTACAAGCGGTATACAACACAATTAATTCCGAACCTCCTGAAAGTTTATAATAGGGCCTTTGAAACTGGGGAGCTCCCCCCTTCCATGCGGGAAGCTCTTATAGTGGTGCTACTGAAACCAGGAAAGGATGCCTTATCACCTGATTCCTATAGGCCTATTTCGCTACTCACTTGTGACATTAAACTTTTGGCACGGGTCCTGGCAAATAGGCTGGCTAAATGTATCCAATCAATAGTTCACAGGGATCAATCTGGGTTCATTCCCACGAGGTCCACCGCCCATAATTTGCGGAGATTATTCCTCAATTTACAATTGCCCACAGACAATCCGGGTAATAGGGCCATTTTCTCCTTAGACGCGGCCAAAGCGTTCGATAGCGTGGAATGGCCCTACCTCTGGCAAGTGTTGAACAGATTTGGGGTGGGCCCCTCATTTCTACGTTGGGTAAAACTGTTATATAGCTCCCCATCGGCAAGAATGCGTATTAATGGGAACATCTCTGAGCTGTTTCGTCTGTATAGGGGCACGAGACAGGGGTGCCCTTTGTCACCCCTGCTCTTTGCCTTGGCCCTAGAACCTTTGGCAATTCATGTCAGGGCGTCGCAGGCCATAAGGGGTTTCCAAAGAGGCTCCACTCATGATGTTATCTCCTTATATGCTGATGATACCTTGTTGTATCTAGGGGACACTGACAGTTCTCTGAAACATGTGATGAGTTTGATCGCTACTTTCGGAGGACTGTCAGGGTTCAGTATAAACTGGAACAAATCAGTGTTAATGCCTTTAGACCCCTGAACAAAACCCCTACCCGATTGCGCCAGGGAAATACTTACGGTTAGCAAGTTTCGCTACTTGGGTATACAGGTGTCGCCGGATCCGAGCCAATATCTCAATTTGAACATGGTCCCCTTGCTTCACAAGCTCAGATTGAAATGCTTGGCTTGGATAACACTACCTCTCTGTCACTGGAAGGGCGAACCTAATTAAAATGGTCTGGGCCCCCTAATTGCTTTATGTATTTCATAATGCTCCCATATGGATCGGCTAGAATCAGTTTACATACATTGCAATTGGCTAAAGACCAGGGAGTCCTAGCTGTCTCTCATGCCAGATATTACTTTGTAGCTGCACAAATCTAACATTTGGGTAATTGGGGGGGGAAACAGATGTTACTGATCCCATTAGATCCTCTTACTCCCTGAAGGCTCAACACTAACAGCCATGTCCCATTTAGAGGCGGGTTTCACGCACCTAATGCAAACTCTCCCCACGATCAGGTTACTAAATATGCTGTTGAATTATATTAGAGCCATCCTGAAAGTTAGGGGCATATGTTCTTTCACACCTATTTGGAGGAATAAATACTATGGGGAACTCTTTAAACTCACAGGTTTTGGGCCTGGGAGGATTTGGGAGTCCGCTATATTCCTCAATTGTTCTCCGGCAGTATATTTAAGTCCTTCGCTGACCTGGAGGGGGAATTTGCCCTTTATAGAACTCAATTTTACTACTTTTTCCAGCTCAGACATGCGGTTCAAAGTGAAAACCGCATATCGTCGCTCGCACCAATCACGCACCCGTTGATGTCTGATGTATTGCTAGCAAGAGATAGAAAGGGGATGATTTCTAGAGTGTACACTAGATTGCTGTGCTCCACGCATGACGTCTCCACTCTTCCTTGTAGGAGGGGGTGGGTGAGGGACTTGGGCCCAATAGACGGAGAGCAATGGGAATTATGTCTCTCCAATGCTCCTCTTGTATCTGTATCTGCTTCGCATAAATTATCACACTTATTTTTACTATATAGAGTGTACAGGACACCTGCCAGACTGCACAAATGGGGATTCAGAGATACTGCGCTATGCCCAAAATGTTGTAGGCAGGAGGGAGACATACTGCATATGATGTGGAAATGCCCGAAACTTTTTCGGTACTGGCAATATGTACTATCCACTGTATCTCTGGTTTTTCAATTTCCTATTCCTCATGACCCTATCGTTTGTCTGTTTGGTGCCTTGGAGGTTCCGTCACTGTTGCCACATGGTCATACTGCAGTACTGCATTTGCTATAACTAGCTCGCAAAGCAATTGCGGGTCTTTGGATCACTCCAAGAGTACCGACGGGCGAGCGATGGGTGGAACTGGTCAATAACATTATCATACAGGAAAAACGTACTTACCAGCATAGAAACATTGTTATTTTTTTTTTTACTCAATGTGGCAGCCCTGGCTGGATACTCCAGGTTTGGGCCCTGCCCAACTAGTGAAGGACAGGCTCCAACAAATGTGATTGGGTAGTTTTTTTTTTTATAATTCAATCCTTTATTATCGTATAAAATACAGTTGACAATCACCACAAATAGCAGTTATACATTGCAAAGAACAGAGAGCATGGTCAAAAAAATGATTATAACAGAAAAAGAACAGATAGTTCGGCCTTGCACAGCGAGAAGGCAAATGGTCAAGGGCTCAAGGCCTAGGTAATGACAATATGCACAGCCGTATAGGCATCCTGACCATGATACATACGACCTAGAGCTAACTGCAGTGCGTAAAATACAGTAAATGTAAACAATAGTAATTTAACAGTTTTATGGCTGCTTGGGAAGCAAAGCGACCCATTGGCTAAGTGGGCCCAGACATGGAGCACATGAAAGAGTAATGTGCAACAGGATATTCTCAGCATCTGACTAAGCCGCCCATGTTTGGGCAGGGGTGGCGAGTAGGAGAAACAGGGGAAAAGGGGGGGGTGTAGAATCAAGAAAGTGTGGAGAACAGGATAGAACACTCCGACCGGAAAACGGAATACGCTCTAATCGGATTTAGACAGACTGCGCCACCTCTTGGAGATAGGCGTCTGTATATGTAAAGTGCTGCCAAGGTCTCCCAGAAGGCCTCCTCCCTATTATGCAGGGTGGCAGTGAGATCTTCCATATTTCTGAGTTCATTAACTTTTGCATACCATAGGGACTTTGCCGGGGGATTCTCCGATCACTGTTGGAGATCGGAGAATCCCCCGGCAAAGCCTTAGCAGCGTTTAGTAGCTGGATTGTTAGAGAGGCCTTATATTTCCTGACAGGTCGCTCCGACAGATGAAGCAGACAGGCTGCCCTCCATGGAAACACCAGTCAAGTGTTCAATCATGTGGGTCACCTCGAGCCAGAAAGGGGAGAGCTTGGGACAGGCCCAGAAGACGTGGAGCATCATACCCTCCGCCCCGCCAGCACAGGCTAGAAACCTGTGGGAAAAAAACGATGCAGGGTAGTGGGCACTCTATATCATCGGGTCGTAACTTTGTAACAGGTCACCTGAACTCTAGTAGCTATGGAGGATTTCTGAGCAAAATGGAGAATCCTCTCCCTCTGGACGTCAGTAAAGGTAGCTCCTCTTCCCATTTATAGAGGAAGGGAGGAATGAACCCATCCGCTGGTTGGGTCAGGGAGGAGTAAACAAGCGAAAGGCAGTGTCGCACCAGCTCTCCACAGTGACAAATACGTTCCAAATCAGGACGAGAGATACCCTGATGCCGTAGGCAGCGGCGCAGGAAGTTGCGAAGCTGTAGGCCGCTCCAGAAGTCCAGTGGTGGCTCTGTGGCAGACACCCCAACCTCAGGCGAGAGATGACTGTTAGGTCCTAGAAAGTCGCACAGATGGAGCCGATGCCCAGCTAACAGGCGCTTGAAGTGGGGATTCTGGAGGCTGGGCGTAAATTCTGGATTTCCCAGAACCGGACCATTGGGGAGGGCATCGGAGACACCAAAGAGTGCCGAAAGCCCTCTCTGATCACCGAGAGCATGTTGCCTAGGGTAGGATGGGCCACCAGATCCTTTGGCAAAGAAGTAGTGATCCAGGGCCAGCTCCTGGCCGTATCTCTGGTGTCCTCCATCTTCATCCCTACCCAGTGCTTCGCTTCCGCATGGCAGTGCCAAACCACCAACCTAGTGAGATAGGCTGCCCTGTAGTAAGCTCTCATGTCCGGAAGGCCAACCCCCCCCCCCCCTGCCCTTCACTAGGTGGAGGAGCTGGAGTTTCATGTGGGGCTTACGGAAGGACCAGACAAAGTCCCGAAACATGGAGTCAATGCGCTTGAAAAACACTGGGGGGAGGCGGATAGGGAGCGCTTGCAACAGGTACAAGACTCTCTGTAAGAGGGTCATCTTGAGGGCACTGCAACGGCCAAACCATGTCAATGTCAGAGAGTGCCAGCGGAGGAGATCCGTTGTTAATTTGTTAAATAAAGGTCGGCGGGGTCAGGAGTAATATCAACTCCCAAGTATTGGATAGAATTAGATGCCTACCTCAGTGGAAAGGCCAAACGCCAACGTTCTAGACAGCCTGAGTGACTTTAGAGAAGGCCCTCTGATCCTAGGGGGTGACTTTAATGTAAGGCCTGACCCCCAGCTAGACACGTTGCACCGACGCCCCTCCCACTCCCACGCTTTCCTTAAGCACTTTCATAAATTCTTGCAGACCCATCGCCTCCTAGACAGTTGGCGAGTGCTTCACCCCTCAGACAGGGATTTCAGTTTTTATTCAAAGGTCCATGATGTTTACACTCGAATAGATCTGATCTGTGTGTATCACTTGGCTCTGGAGCTGCTGCAGGCCTCATCCATTGGGAACATCACTATATCTGACAATTCCCCGGTGATGGCCACTTTGATTCTGCCACAGGGCAACCGTAGAATTTGGTTGTGGCGCTTAAAAAAATCCCTGTTGGATGACGCGGATGCGGTCCCTGGAGTCACAGAGGTCCTGTCCCATTATTTCAAAGAGAATGTCACTGAGGATTTGAGTAAGGGGACTATCTGGGAGGGCCACAAGGCCGTGGTGAGGGGCGAACTGATTTCTCAGGGAGTGAGACTTAAGAAGGCCCGTCAGGTAGACTTTGCTAGGGTACTCCAGGCGCTTCAGCAAGCGGAACTTCAGCACAAACAGGGCGGGGGCACGGAGGCTCTTGGGAGGCTGACGGAACTGGGGGAGTTGTTCCTGCGCCTACTGGATCGTTAGGCATGTAGACAACTGCGCTACTTGTCGCATAAATATTACAAGCACGGCAACAAGTGTGGCCGTATACTGGCCAGAGCCCATAGGAAGAAACGCGTGCTCATGTATGTACAGAAGCTGCGCCTTTCCTCGGGTGACCTCGCGGTTAGGCCCTCCCAAATTGCCTCTGGGTTCCGAGACTATTATGCCACCCTTTACAATCTGGGCTCTGAGATGCCCCCAGAGGCCCAAACTGCGAGACTGAACGATATTCGAGCTTACCTGATTGCAGCCGGCCTCCCCCCGCTGACAGATGACCAGTGTTCCATGCTAGAATCTCCTATTACGCCAACTGAACTTGAGATTACGGTGAAGTCCTTGCCTAAGGGCCGTTTCACACTGGTGCGTTTTTGCCGCGTTTTCGCGGTAAAAATAGCGCTATTAAAACGCTCCCCATGCCCCTCTCCATTGAAATGAATTAAAAACGCTGTAAAAATGCGGTAAAATCGCAGTGTTTTACCGCGATTTTAACGCTCGGTTTTTACCGCGTTTTTTAATTCATTTCAATGGAGGGGCATGGGAGCGTTTTATGAGCGCTATTTTTACCGCGAAAATGCGTCAAAAAACGCACCAGTGTGAAAGGGCCCTAACGGGAAGAGCCCTGTTCCTGATGGATTTACCAAAGCTTATTACAAAATGTCCTTGCCTCTGCTGTCTGGGTCGATGTGCAGCTACTTCAACTCTATAGCAGATGGCAACACAATCCCTAGCGAGGCTCTCTTGGCCCATATCTCAGTAATCCCCAAAGATGGAAAGGACCTTGCTCTGCCCCAAAGCTATAGGCCCATATCCCTCCTTAATGTGGATATAAAAATGTTGGCTAAGATCCTTGCGTCTAGACTTAAACATCTTATCCCACTCATCATCCACCCGGACCAGACAGGGTTTGTCACAGGCCGTGAAGCTAGGGACAACTCCATCAGGGCAATCCACCTAATCCACTGGGTACGTACTTCTCCTGATCCCCCCCTACCTGATCCTGTCCACCGATGCGGAGAAGGCCTTTGATCGGGTGGACTGGACCTACTTACGCGCTGTACTGGAGGCTCTGAGTTTGCGTACGCATACGTTAGCCTGGATCATGGCCCTGTACTCGGCTCCGAGTGCTCAGGTCATAGTCAATGGCTTTTTCTCCCCTAGATTCTCGATCAGAAATGGCACGTTCGCCAATTTTGTTTGTCCTGGTGCTGGAACCGTTCTTACGCACTGTTCGGGCGAACATCGATATTAAAGGACTGAAGGTGGGTCCCACAGAGCATAAACTCTTGGCATACACCGATGACGTTCTCTTCCACCTGACGGACCCCCTGATATCTCTGCCTAATCTGATGCGAGAACTCCAACTCTTTGGGTCACTCTCAAATTTCAAGATTAATTTCGCAAAGTCAGAGATACTACCTATCCAGTTACCCCCATCTTTGTCCAGTAGGCTGCAAACTGCCTTCCCATTCACCTGGGCTTAATCGTCCCTGAAATATTTGGGTATACGGCTGACTCGAATAACTTCCCTTCCCTGCTGGCGGCTGTAAAGACTGATTTGGCCCTGTGGACTAAGACAGCTTTCACTTGGACGGGGAGACTCAATATCATAAGAATTAATATCCTCCCACGCATACTGTTTTATATGCAGATGATACTCATGTCCCTACCCAGGAGTTTGTTTGCACAAATGTCTAGTATGGTGTCGGCCTTTGTCTGGAATAATAAGAGAAAACAAAAAGTGGGTATACTGCGCTGCTTGTAAGAATGTAAGACCAGCTGCTAACACAGCTAACAAAGACAAATCAGCTGGACAAAAATAGAAAGCAAAAATGTGTAGCGCTACGGTCAATAACATATGTATATATGAAACAGTGATTGTTCCTGTACAAAATAATAATATATCATATGGAATTTCCTGTATGGAATTTCATAAATATGTGGAAAGAAAAGTCCAATATGTGCAATAAAGTCCATAAAAACGAATCACCACATGCAAAAAATGGAGCGAGTCCTGATGATACTCCCAATGTATATATTCAAGTGTGAATGATCACCGCCACCAATAAGGATAAATGGAGGCTTACCAGAGCTGGTGGACTTGAGCTGACATACGTCACTACAAGTCTAAGGCTTATAGTACTAAATATAGTACACAGAATTTAATATCCCAAATAAAACTTTCTTTAAATATCTCCAGCTTAGACATGCCATTCAGTCTCAGCACAAGACCCACTCGTTAGATAGAATCCAGACTCCCATCCTAAATAAAATAGCCCAAAATAACACAACAAAAGGGTTAATTTCACAACTATATGACAAACTGGGGGACAAGGCTATAAATAAAACAGGTTTGCTCAGAAGTAGAGAAAAATGGGAACGAGACCTGGGGTTGATAACGCAGGAGCAGTGGAGTAGGATCCTAAATAGAGGGGTCCTAGTATCTATTGCCCCAGCACAAAGACTTTCTCATCTATTCCTAATACACCGGGTCTACTACACTCCGAAAAAAATGTTTCAATTGGGCTGGAAACAGAGAGATGAATGCCCTAGATGCAAGGCTCCAGGTGATCTTGTTCATATGTTCTGGAGATGTCCCAAGCTCTTCAGGTATTGGACAGAGGTCATCAACAAACTCAAAAATATCTTTGGGACATCTCTAGAGACGGACGCTAGAACTTGTCTCCTCTGAGACTTAGAAGAGCATAGAGCCTCATCGGGAATACTGGAGGGCGTATTGCGAGGCCTATTTCAGGCACGCAAATTAATTGCGCAGCGATGGCAGACACAAGAGCCTCCATCGGTGAGGAATTGGATCGCAACCATCAATATGTTGATAGAGAGCGAGAGAGCGACCTTCATTAAACAAGGGAATCGTAAAAGGTTTGAAAAAGTTTGGGGACCATGGCTGAGAGACACAGGATTCCCTCCGTAGAGATATAGGGCTGACATAAACAGCAACCTCCCTTAATGAAAGAAGATAGAAAATCTCCAACAGTCTAATATATAATAAAAATAAGATGGACCAGAACGTGACCCCTCTTTAAAAATGACTCTTGATTTGGAGATCTGGAAGAGGCCACTCCCTCCGGTTCCTTCTGCCAATCCCTCTTGCTTCCTCAACTGTAAAACCTTTAGCTGACACAAGAAAAGTTAGACACAATAGTCGTATCAGGGGGAGGCGACCCGGGGAAGGGGAGGGTGGCAGGGGAGGGGGGGGAGGTGGCAGGGGAGGGGGGGAGGTGGCGGGGGAGGGTGGCAGGTGGCGGGGGATGGGTGGGAAGGGGAAGGGAGGAGTCGAAAATGGGTTAGGTTAAGCCGCTATATGTATACTATGATTATCACTGCTCTTTTGTCTATCCTGGAAATGGGCACTGTATACAATGTGTATGAATATGTGCAATCATGTAAAATACTATTTTTTGGAAAACAATAAAGAAAAATTAAAATAAACAATATAGTACACAGGATCAGACGATATAAACATCCAGGGCATTGGTTGGAATTCAGATGCTGTCAGTTCACATATGCCAATATAACGAGAAAGCCTTTGATCCATAGAGCTCCACAGTGAGCCAGGTAGTTCAGAGAAGGCAAGGGAAGAAAGATAGCCACATAGTGTAATCCAGTAACAAACTATGTAATTTATTAAAAAATCAAGTACACTCACATGTATCCTGAATTAAAATCGCATGATAAAATTGGTTTGAGGCGGCAGTGGAGACGACCCGTTTCGTGTTGATAACACATCATCTGGGGTGTCTCTCCACTGAAGCCCCCTAGAATTTATAATAAAACAGTGTCCATACCTCCAATCAGATGGTAGCATCCTGTCTCACCATGTGCAGCATTACGGCTGTCAGGTACTTCCTGGTAAAAATCATGGCCGAACGGCGTGCACTTCACACCTCGTTCTGAAACCATGTGAAGAAGATGTTTAATAATAGCCATGGAACATAGCGTTCCTAGCCTCACAAGCGAAAAATCGCTTGTGATTGGGCGCTCTATAACCTGCAATGCCGTGTTTGACACAGCGTGCGTTCCAGCTGTGCGTTCCAGGACTCGTCTGCGTAGCCCACGTCCAATTGGAGCCGCTCCGTCCGGTTTGACGTCATATCCGGGCGACATGCGCTCCAGGCATGACAACCAGACGGACGGAATAATAAGAGGCCGAGAATTCCGCTTAGACTGTTAAGCCGCCCGAGAGAGGCAGGGGGTTTAGGCCTCACAGATATACAAAAGTATTATAGGGCCATCTTCCTTCAGAGGATACTTAACTGGCGCTTCCACACTAAATCCAAATTATGGGTCTCTCTAGAAAAATATATGGCTGGTAGAAACTTGTCTTATGCCCCGTGGTTGGCCCGGGAGCACAGGGGGCTGTCTGATTTTGCCTTTCCACTGACGTTCCAGGCTCTTCGTTCCTGGGACCGCTTCAATGCTACATTACAGCTGGCTGTGTCCCCACTGGTAGAAACTTGTCTTATGCCCCGTGGTGGCACCGGGAGCACAGGGGGCTGTCTGATTTTGCCTTTCCACTGACGATCCAGGCTCTTCGTTCCTGGGACCGCTTCAATGCTACATTACAGCTGGCTGTGTCCCCACTGGCTCCACTGGGAGGCTACCTATGGTTCCCGCCTGGAGAACAGACAACCTTTTTTGGCCCTTGGGTGGACGATGGCAGCGCTAATTGTGGAAAACTCATGCAGGACGGTAAGCTGCTCCCCTTGGAGACCCTCCGAGCCCGGACTGGGAGTTTTCCAATGGACTTTTGGCGCTATAGGCAACTCCATTTTTTTAGGACGTGGGGCGACACCATTCGGGATATCTCCACTCTCACGCCATTCGAACGCCTCTTTATAGCAGAAGAACCGACCCCACATATGATCTCAGAACTTTATTGCCTGCATTATTCCACTGCATCAGTAGTGAAGCCCACATACATCAGGGCCTGGGAATGGGACTTCAAGACGGATTTTCCCCCTACCCAATTGTCCTCTCTTTATCAACTTACTCGCTCTAGCTCTATCGATTCTAAGATGCAGGAATTGAACTACAAAATATTGATGCGCTGGTACCGGCAGACCTAGCCAGAATTTACTCATCCACGTCTGATCGTTGCTGGAGGGGGTGTGGTCTCAGGGACACCCTTCTGCATATTTGGTGAGAATGCCCGCCGATTAGACCCTACTGGGAGGACATTAAGTCCCAGATTAAAGAGATTATGGGCATAGACATCCCTCTCTGTCTGGTCCACTTCCTGCTGCCCATTCCTCATGCCAGTGAGCCAGTACAAGAAAAGTGTGCTGCCTTACTTGTTGAATGCAGCTAAACAGCCACTTCCCATATATTGGAAGCGCCAGCAAACTCCAAGTCGGGAGGAGTGGCATCAGGGATGCGGAGGACTGGATTGCCACCTGTAGGGGTGCCCGGGACTGCTTCTCTGCCACTTGGTCGACCTGGGATGCACATGCTTCGGATCAAGGCCATTTGTCCTCCAGCTTGGATGTGGCCCTGTTGGAGCTCGCGGAGCCGTCCCTTAAAGGGCGGCCTCGGGGTCCTCAGGCGGGAGCTGAGGGCTGATGCCCAGGGATATCACGCAGTTGTTTAGCCGATGGTGGGAGTTGAGACGAGTGGTCCTTTTTTCTTTTAGCTACCGAGTATGTGCCGATATGCTGACGGGGTTTGGAGTGGTGGCGGAGCTGGACGCGGGATTTCAGGTATGTTCTAACCTTTCCTTTCCCTCTTCCTCTCTCTACCCCCCTTTTATTAATTTTTTTTTAATATGTTTATATCTGCCGTGGCTGTCTGTCCCGGGGTGGTCCACCTGCTGGATGAAGGGTGTTACGCGGGCTGGCCGGCTGGCTCGGTGGACTTGGGTAATAGGCCATCATGGGATTCCCGGGTCAGTTCCGGGGTCTGACGCTTTTGTGTCACCGTGGTGTGGGGTCCTTGGTCTGGGTGGGTTGCGGGGGGGGGGGGTCAGCTGGAGGCCTCCCCCCTCCCTTCGCGCCTGCTTGGCTCGTCCGTGACTTCGAAGGCTCTGGCTGTCTTCTGTGTGTAGTCTGGGGAGCCGGTTGGCCTGCTTGTGCGCCTGATTACTCCTCCTTGGAGGACAACTTAACCCTACATTTTGAAACCCGGCGGTCGGAGCTCAGCTCCCTCATTGTGGGGGTGGAGGCCACGCCACCTACTCGTTACCTGAATACTGCACCTCCTGTCTTTGGCTGTTTAACTGTTTTTTTTTTCTTTTCGTGTGATTGTTTGTCATTACTGTTTTCTTTTTATTTCATTATTGTGGTATAGCAAAAAAGGGATTGACTGGTGCACTGATTGACCTCTACCTTTTTCAATTGTATACTGAAAAAATAAAGATTTTATGAAAAGGCCAAACGCAGGCGCTGAACAATGTCCCTCCCTACCGTTACATTGAGAATGGAGGATTTAGATAAGGTTATTTGAAAGAGAGAGAGGGCCCCATATTCCTGAAGAGATGGAAGCAAGTTTGGAAGGGAGGTAAGAGGTTCCGTCAGAAAAAAGATCAGGTCGTCCGCAAATGCGGCCACCTTGTGGGTTCCCGAAGATTTCTGGTACCCAAGTATGCCCGCATCCGCCCTTATTCTGCACAGGAGGGGGTCCAATGTGAGTATAAAAATCAAGGTGGGTGGGGGCGTGGCCGAGACAGGCATGTGAGAAGACGTGTGTCTCACAGCTCCTCTGCAGCACCCGTTATCGATCCTCTCCCAGCAGCGATCCAACAGTTCTGACCGGATATTCCGCTGGCTACTAACCCGGACACCCTCCCGGTTCATCCGCCGGCTCTCTGCACCCGCGGAATGGCAAAAAAAAGGATGATTGGCCGGCGCTCGAAATCCAAGATGGCGCCGCCGCGGCCCAGGCTCTCCGCACACCACGAGGCACTGACAGGCCGAAGGGGGAGACCGGCAGGAAGGCTGCAAAGACGCAGGGTAAGGATTACCCGAGGGACATGACATTTTTCACACAAAAGCTTGGGGGTCACCCGGAGCAGGACGCAAGGGGGGGTGCTGATCGGGCTCCAGAGGCGGGGCAGGCCTCACAGGGTCAGTCAGATGGAGGGGTTTGGAGATGTGTGGAGCGGACTGAAAATGTGGAACAACATTCTCCTGCAACCCCACTATGTGCACATTATTGCGGCGTAAACGGTTCTCAATATCGTTAGCCCTGTTGTTAGTGTCTCTGGCCAACTGAATGGCGGCATGGGCCTGCGGGCTACTGGGGGCAGCCTATCCTCCACTTCGCTCACCCTGCTCTCCACGGCCGTCGTGCGCTCCCTTATCTTTTGCATGTCTTGCCGCAACAGGGACACATCCTCCCTGAGGCCCCCAAATTGTTCCTTAAGTGTATTCACAGACGCGGTGCACACATGAACCGCTCTTAATATCTCGGCCAGGGTCGGTTGCTCTGTGTCTCCAGCTCATGCATCCGCATTTACTGGTATGGGGGGATACCAGTAAATGCGGATGCATGAGCTGGAGACACAGAGCAACCGACCCTGGCCGAGATATTAAGAGCGGTTCATGTGTGCACCGCGTCTGTGAATACACTTAAGGAACAATTTGGGGGCCTCAGGGAGGATGTGTCCCTGTTGCGGCAAGACATGCAAAAGATAAGGGAGCGCACGACGGCCGTGGAGAGCAAGGTGAGCGAAGTGGAGGATAGGCTGCCCCCAGTAGCCCGCGAGGCCCATGCCGCCATTCAGTTGGCCAGAAACACTAACAACAGGGCTGACGATATTGAGAACCGTTTACGCCGCAATAATGTGCGCATAGTGGGGTTCCTGGAGAAGACGGAGGGACGGGACCCCACCACCTTTATTGAAGGATGGTTGATGGAAGTGTTTGGAAAGGAGGCCTTCTCCCCATTTTTCACAGTTGAAAGGGCGCACCGCACACCGGGTCGCCCACCACAGCCTGGTGCTCCCCCTAGACCCATACTGGCCCGATTGCTGCACTATCGGGATAGGGAGGCGGTGCTGAGACATGCTAGAGAGAAGGCCAACGTCCAGGTTAACGGGGTAAGGGTGTCCTTCTACCCGGACTTTTCTGCTGAGGTGCAACGTCGCCGAGCCAAATTCTCGGATGTGAAAAGGCGTCTGCGTGTATTACAACTACCGTATGCTATGCTGTACCCCGCCAAGCTGAGAGTCACTGCCAACCGACAGGCCCAATTCTTTGAATCGGCACATGATGCTGCATTATGGCTTGATCATAATGAACAGGCCCTACGTCACCGTGAAAGAGAAGAGAAAGGAGACTGATTGTACAGGAGCTGATTCAGGCTATTATGTTTTACTCTGTCATTTTGTGCATTGCCCGCACCTTTCAAGTTGGAGGGATTGATGGATGTCCCCTCTTCCCTATTCCCCTGTTGGAGGTGGTCAGTCTGCTGTTTTCGTCCATTGATCTCTACATAAAAGACCCCTACCTTTTTATTTTTTACTTTATATGGCGACCATGTTTTTGCTAAGTTCTGCTGGGAGAAGTTATATTTGGATGTGAACTCTGAGCCATCTTGTAAAGTAGCAAGAAAATGCGATCTCTCCACAATGAATGTGGAGCAAATGTGCCTTATTATGGTCCGCTCCCTGTTGGAGCCAAGGGGTCAGCCACGTTGGCGGCACCAGACCTGTTTTTTTTTCTTTAAACTACAGCACTTTAACCACCTACATCGAGGACTCTGTGTGCTTGCGATTGTTCCAAGATACCATGACTGTTCTTCCCTGGCCGCATCCGGGCCTCTAGGTACCAGCCTGGGACTGATGCCCCCTGGAGGGGGTCTGCCTTTATTCCTAATGCCTTTAACATTTCATTTATGCATGTTATTTCCCAATGGCTGATATACCAGTAGTTTCGTGGAATGTGAGGGGCCTAGGCTCCCCACTGAAGCGTATGATGGTATCTACCTGCCTGAAAAAGTATCATCCCATGATTTTATGTATGCAGGAAACGCATTTAACTACTGAAACGCAATGTTGTCTTAAATATGCTTGGGTGGGTAAGGCCTATCATTCTACTCACACCTCGTACTCTAGGGGTGTGAGTGTTATGATACATGCCGCTAGTGACTTTCAGGAATTGGATGTGTGTGTTGATGCTGAGGGGCGATTTATTTTCCTGCATTGTCGGGTGGGCAGGCTGAACTGTATATTGGCATGTGTATATATACCCCCGCCGTTCACGGTGGCAGTGCTCCGGTCGCTGCTGACCTATTTGGAGGGCAGGCCGGACCTGCCACTGCTGATAGTGGGGGACTTTAATTGCTGGCTGAATCCCTCGGTGGACAGACACCCCTGTCCTGGGGTTTCGTCCTCTCCGAGGGAGTCTCCATTGCTGAGACTGCTCACAGAGGTGGGTTGGATAGATATATGGAGGTCAAGGAACCCATTGGACAGGCAGTTTTCCTGCTTCTCCAAGACCCATGGGACATTGTCTAGGATAGACCTAGCGGTGTGTAACCCTGCTATGCTCCCGTCCATCTCGGATGTGACCTTTAAGCCCCGCAGTGTCTCGGATCACTCACACTTGGTGTTTAGCTTAATTATATCCCCCACCCTCTACACTTCCTAGATCCCCGTGGAAATTTAACGCCTTTTGGCTGGAACTATTCCTGTCGCATGAGGGGATGGAGCGGAGCATGCGGGAGTTTCTGGATAGTGGAAGTTTTGCTGAATCCCCGTCAGAGCAGTGGGACGCCTTCAAAGCCTATGTGAGGGGGTTACTTATCAGGGAAATTACCAGGGTGAAGAAGGAATCTTTAGGGCTTGAAGAGGACCTTGAAAAACAGGTTGTGGCCCTGGAGGAGACTTTTGTGCAAACCCCGATGGAGGCTGCTAGAGAGGCCTGGCAGTCCGCTCAATCAGCTTATGAGTGGCTGCTGTCCTCCAAGGCAGAGAAGAAGTTATTCTTCTCCAGACTGGCATTCTTTGAGGAGGGTGAAAGCACAGGACGTATGCTTGCCAGGATAGCTAACTCCCATCAGCGATCTCCCAGTATTGGTGCAATTAAAAATAAAGACGGCAGAATAGTGAATTCCCCAGACCTGGTCCTAGCAGAACTGGCTAGATTCTATGAGACTTTGTACCTCCCGACTGAGTTATTTACCCGGACAGAGCTCCTGACCTATTTACATGACATTGACTTCCCCCAAATAGGGACTGAGCAGCGGAGGGTTTTGGACGCCCCCTTTACTATAGAGGAATTGCAGATAGCGTTGGCCGAATTTCCTAACTGTAAGGCTCCGGGGGCAGACGGACTGCCTATTGAAGTGTATAAGCACTATGCTGGTATCCTACTGCCGAAACTTCTGGCGGTGTTTAATGCGGCCAGGGAACGACAGATTTTACCTGCTTCCATGACTACGGCAAACATTGTACTGATACTGAAACCTGGCAAGGACCCGCTGGATCCGGGCTCGTACAGGCCGATATCGTTGCTCCAGAGTGACATTAAGCTACTGGCTAAAATGTTAGCGATCAGGCTGAACGGGGTCATAACAAGTTTGGTCCACCCAGACCAAGCGGGATTCATGCCTAACAAGTCGACGGCTGTCAACTTGCGTAGGTTATACCTCAATATGCAATCTCCAGCAGATAATGTGGGACAACGTACCTTGCTCTCTTTGGACGCTATGAAGGCTTTCGATAGCGTGGAATGGGAGTATCTTTGGGAGGTTCTTGAGAGGTTTGGGTTTGGGGAATCTTACATTTCCTGGGTCCGTCTGCTATACCATAACCCCAGTGCGACCATTCGGTCGTCTGGGGCGATGTCGCACACTTTTCCTTTGGGGAGGGGCACGCGGCAGGGGTGCCCATTGTCGCCCCTGCTGTTTGCCTTGGCAATAGAACCCCTTGCAATTAAAATTAGAGCCAGCCCGGAGGTAGTGGGGTTTAAGTACAGGGAGAGGCAGGAAAAAATAATGCTGTATGCAGATGATACTATGATTATGCTAGGGGATGTAGAGGGCTCACTGACGAAGGCCATGACTGTGATATGGGAGTTTGGTAGATTCTCAGGACTGCAGATAAACTGGACTAAGTCCTCACTGATGCTTATTGACGAGGGGGGGGGGGGCTCCCCCAACTTCTTCTACGGTACCCCTGACTGCCTCATTCAAATACTTGGGTATCCAGGTGACGCCCAAGATATGTGAGTATGGAAGACTTAACGTGTCCCTGCTGCTGAAAACATTTTGTGACCGTATTAAGAAATGGAACTCGCTCTGCCTGTCTGTAGCCGGTAGAGTGAACTTGATCAAAATGATCCTTATGCCCCAGCTGCTTTATGTGCTTCACGGTAGTGACCTTAAAAGTATTTTGAATTGTCAACTCCCTGTTTCGCTCGCTCATCTGGAAAAATCGTACCCCTAGGATTAAGCTAGAACATCTCCAGTGCCCAAAGGATGAGGGGGGGCTCGCCCTTCCTAACCCCTGGTTATATTATATTGCCGCTCAGCTGCAACAGCTGATAGGCATGGTTCACGCAGGGGGGGAGGGGGGGGAGGAGGCTCCTCTGAGATGGTGATGCTTCATACAGTTGGGAGGGAGTCAGTGGCCCTGGAGGCACTGGCCTTTGGGAAGCCGAATAAACAATACCCAACCTATAACCTTATTCAAAAAGTCTGGAACAAGGCTAGGTATCTACAGGGAGTGACAGGGTTCACGGACTATAGTCCCATATGGTCGAACGATTCATATCCTGAACTGGCTAAGCTACAGGATGGGGCACTCTGGAAGAGATATGGGATAGTACGTCTGGGACAGATATTCCGCAATGGGAGCCTTCTCTCCTTTGAGGCTCTGCGGGGTCTCTTCCAGCTGCCACGGTCAATGCAGTTCTACTATATGCAACTTAGTCACGCAGTGAGGGCCCAGGGTGAGGCTTCTGAGTGGCTCACCTCCCCAACCCCTCTGTTTAATCTGATCGCAGGGGCGGCTACTACCAAGGGATTTATATCACAATGCTATAACATGCTGCATAGCTTTATGACCAAACACCCGCTGAGAGTGAGGGCCAAGTGGGAGGGAGACGTGGGCCCGATGGACGGAGAACAGTGGGATGAGGCTCTGCAGGCGGTACCAATATGTTCCCTGAATGTATCTCATAAGGTGTCGCAATTGTACCTACTGTTGAGGGTTTTTATACTCCCCATAGACTGTTTGCTATGGGGCTAAGGCCCACCCCGCTCTGCACTAGGTGTAAAAGGGACCATGGAGACTTGATCCACCTATTGTGGAGATGTCCGAAGCTACACCCTTACTGGACGGGAATAGTGGACACCATCAATAGGGTGTTTCAGATATCACTGCCCACTGACCCAAAGCGCTGTCTGCTTTTTATATTGGACGAACTGGAATGGGAGGAAGGTACTAAAGTGGCGGTAATTAGGGCTCTGTTTCTGGCCCGTAAGCTCATAATGTCTCACTGGATTTCAGAGGTGCCTCCCAGTCTGAAGGAATGGATCAATGTAATGGGGGAAATGCTTCGTGAAGAGAAGGTGATATTCCAACATAGAGGGTGCTCCCAGAAGTTTGAGAAACTGTGGGGCGCGTGGCTGGATGTACCGGGCTTGGCCCCGGTGGATATGGTCACGGGTAGGTTATTTGGTTTGGGCAATTCGGTTTGATTTCCGCAATAACACCTGGATTGGTAAACGGGATAAGGGAGCTAACTACAATAAGTGAGGATGGCTGGGCGGGGCCGGGAGGGGATATCGATATGTATGTGGATGATGCAGGGAGAAGGTGTTTTGTTACTTGATTTGGTATTGGAATATTGCCTACTGGTTTATTTTTTGCCTGAGAGTGATCTCGATGTATGTAAATTTTTACTGGTGCATCAATAAACTTTTTTTCTGGATAACAAAAAAAAATCAAGGGGGATAGCAGACAACCCTGTTGCGTGCTGTTTCGAATGTAGAACAAAGCAGACCTTGTTTCATTGACCTTAACCGTTGC
The DNA here is from genome assembly GCF_905171775.1 of Rana temporaria. Lineage (NCBI taxonomy): Eukaryota > Metazoa > Chordata > Amphibia > Anura > Ranidae > Rana > Rana temporaria. Next base: position 82,856,072 of record NC_053495.1, on the reverse strand, counting down.
AGAGGGGTGGGAGTAAAGGGAAAGTATCCACCCCAGCATAGAGGACCGGAGGACAATATGCTCCAAGGTGGCTCGAAGAAAAGACCAGTCCACGCGGTCGAAGGCCATCTCTGCGTCCGTAGATAGCAAGAGCAGGGCCCGTTTAGAAGTCATGGCCGCGTGGACCAAGTTCACCACCCGGATTGTGTTGTCTCGCGGTTCCCTCAGCGGCACAAAGCCCGCCTGATCTCTGTGTATGAGGCTCGGTATATGAGAAAGCAACCTGTTGGCCAAGATTTTGGCAAACAGTTTCAAGTCAGTTTTCAGGAGTGATATCGGGCGATAATTCCCACACCGCGACAGATCTTTCCCCTCTTTCGGGATAAGGGAAATGTAAGCTCTCAGGGTGTCCAACGGAAAAGAGTTACCCGTTGAGATAGAATTGAGAGCAGAGACTAGTGGCTGTGACAACAGGTCAAAAACGGTTTTGTAGTATGTTGGAGTCAGGCCGTCAGGGCCTGGAGCCTTCCGAGGTTTCGAATTGGCCAAGGCCACTCCTAGTTCGGCCACCGTGATGGGCTCTTCTAGTTCTTCTTGCACTGTACTGGAGAGTACAGGCATGCCGGAGGCGGCAAGGTACGGTCAAGGGGTGGAACTGCCCACAGTCAAGGAGCCGGAGGGCCTGTCCAAGTTATAAAGACCCTCAAAGAGTGAACGAAACTCCGCCGCAACATCCGAGGACGTATTCAGCTTTTGCCTAGAAGAGGCAAAGATGTGAGATATATGTTTTGGTGTGAGGACCTCGCCAAGTCCTGGCCAATAATGACCCGGGCTTATTGGAGAACTTGTACATGGTGCGATGCGCCCAGGTCAATTTCTGCTTCGTTTTGTGGGATAAAAGTGAACGGAGTTCCTCCCGCACTCTAAGAAGGTCCTGAAAAGTAGCACTCGCTAGACTGGCCTTATGTGAACACTCCAGACTGCGTATCAGCGCAAGGAGTTCCTCCACACGCTGGCTTCTCTCCCGCTTCGGCGGGCCCCTATTCTGATCAACGTGCCCCTGACAACCGCCTTGTGGGCCTCCCAAACCACCAGAGGGTTGGCAACAGAACCCCCATTGATAGAGAAATACTCACGCAGAGTGCTCAGTACCTCCGAACAGGTTTCCTCCGATTGAAACAGGGCCTCATTTAGTCTCCAAGTCGGAGGGGATCGAGATACCGGCCCCAATTGGAGGGTCATGTGAACCGGCGCATGATCCGAGAAGGACACAGCATCAATGGAGGTGGACACCACTCTGGATGGATCTTTGTGGGATACCAGCAGGTAATCTAGCCGCGAGTAGGTAAGATGCACCTAGGAAAAAAAGGTATAATCCCGGCCCTGCGGATTGAGCAGCCACCAGGGGTCCACCAGGCGCAGAGCCTGTAGGTTCGCCCTCAGCCGTCTCAGTCTCAAATAGGAGAGATGGGAGGCACCTCGTGAGACGTCTAGAGACGGATCCATAGCAAAATTAAGGTCCCCACCGCAGAAAACAAGCACCCCCTCCGCAAATTCCAGAAGTTCAGGGAGAAGTCTCCGCAAGAACTGCGGGTGGTCTGCATTGGGGAAGTAAACATTGGCAAAGGTGACCCGCACATTAAACACTGTTCCCTTCAGGAGAAGAAAATGACCCTGTTAATCTGACCGCTGTGCCTCAAACGACCAGGGCACCGATTTGTCCAACAGAATGCTTCGAATTGGAGATTGGAGAAGTGCTGTGGTAGACTGTCGGGAAGGTCCCATTAGTTTAGGAGTACTATCGCTGCGGAAATGTGTCTCCTGCAAAAAGGCTACGTGAGTTCTGCTCTTGCGCAAGTCAGCTAAAAGCTGCAAGCGCTTTTCCAGAGTGTTTAGACCACGAACATTAAGAAAGGTGACCTTGAGGAGACCCATACTGTCGCCCGACGGAGCAGAGAATACCCAGAGGTGTGAGGACAAGGCCCGGTCAAGGGATCCCACCCAATCGAAGTGTGGTAAAGGAGAAGTAAAGAGAGCAAGAAAGAGGAGGGAGAGAGAAGAGGTAAGGGGAAGGAGGAGCCTAGAACAGAAAGAAGAGATGGACGGGGTGGGGGCCAAGAAAGGAAAGGGGGAGGGGGGGAAATTGGGAGGGGGATAGAGAGGGGGACGGGGAAGGCAAAGAGAGGGGAGAGGATCAATCGATTTCTAACGAAAAGAAGCTGTGATCCCTCGCTAGGCACTGCAAAGTGCCCACACAAGGGTCCGCCCTAATGGGGGGTGGTTGGGGCATAAGGGCCTGCTCAGAGTCAGGCAGCAAGCAGGTAACAAAGAAGAAGGTTGGTAATAACAATGGAGATGAACAGGAGGAGAACAAAGAAAACCACAATAAATGTAACTTGAGAACCAATACGGGACAAAAATAACATAGCAATTAGTAAGCATATACTAGAGACCGGAGCTGGAGAGCCTTAAAACGATTATCATAACCGGTCAGTCCTGGAGCACAGGGAGAGGAGGGGGGGCCCCGGGCCCAGCAAGTGGAGCCCCGACCGGGTGGGGAGTGAAAAAGTATTCGGAGGCAACCGAGTGCCCCGTATCCCGACACAGCGCACCTGCACCGAAAATCCAGACGTGTACCTGAAAGGAAACTGCGTGAGCGTTAGACATAAAACTTGGCATAACATAAACCACAGTAGAATACAGGAGACAGAGTACAGTGCATCACCCAATAGGGCCTAGTGCTGCTCGAAAAATGTACATATCATGTAAATACCCCAGATGCAGCAAAAGGGGACCCCTTAAAAAACAGGTATCCACAGGGTACCGTGTATGCAGGGGGCAACAGGAAATTGTACAAAAAACACATGTGAACAACAAATACCCCAAATGCAGTAAAGGGGGACCCCATAGACAGCAAGTGTTCACAGAATGCCATGCATACAGGGGGAGGGACAACAGGGGAGTGTAAGGGCACCCCTCAGTCCGGGGAGATAGCCCATTAAACGGAGCCAATCTGGCAGCAAACGAAATGTCTTACCAAGATCCAGGGTAACGTGGAGGATCAGGCCTCACGGGACAGCGGATGAGGCCTGGCAGTCTCACGACTAGGGGCAGGTGAGCGTGGTCAGCGGACCCGTTGTGGCCTGGGCAAAGGTGGACCGAGTGCAGGCTTGGCGATGAAGCTGAACAGACCCGGGAGCTGGTCCGGGGATCGGAGGTGGAATTCGGCACCCTGCCTCCGGACAATCAGGTGAAAAGGGTGACCCCAGCAATATGTGGCTTCTGCTTCCCGGACCACTTCAAGAAGAGGCCGCAGGAGGTTCCGCATGGCTCTCATTTGCCTGGAGATGTCAGGGTAGATACAGATACCCGTATTTTCCGGCGTATAAGATGACTGGGCGTATAAGACGACCCCCTAATTTTCCAGGAAAAGTTTTGGTTTTGGGATATACTCACTGTATAAGACTACCCCCTTCTTACTAGTCTTTCTGGAAGCTGAGGGGTAGCCAGAACCGCTGACAGAAACAGGCTTTTTCAAATCTCACTGCACTGTGCCATTACATTACATTCCTCACTGTGCCATTACATTGCATGCCCCCACTGTGCCATCACTTGCCCCTCACTGTACCATCACTTGCCCTCACTGTACCATCACTTGCCCCTCACTGTGCCATCACATGCCCCTCACTGTGCCATCACTTGCCCCTCTCTGTGCCTGAACTTGTTGCCCCCACTGTGCCTGAACTTGTTGCCCCCACTGTGCCTGAACTTGCTGTGCCTGAACTTGCTGCCCCCCAGTCCGAGGATGAGAAGGCATCTGTGATAGGAGCAACACAGAACAGAGGCGCTGCTGGGAAGATTTGTGTTCCTCCTATCACAGAACACTGAGGAGAAGGAGCGTCTTTTAAATCATTGACGCTCGCGCTCGCCGTATGGAGACTGTCACCGCCGGCAAAAAAAGAGCACAAAGACCGTACCCGGCGTATAAGACGATCCCCGACTTTGGATGCATGTTTTTGCATCCAGAAAGTCGTCTTATACGCCGGAAAATATGGTAAGTGCCCCATCAAAATCAATCGGACCTTTCTCCCATGCTAGGCACAGGATCTCCTCCTTGACAGTGAAGAAATGCACCCTGCAAAGGACATCTCGGGGGAGGGGGGGTACGCGGCGCCAGGTCCCTGGGAAGGCAGAGAGGATGCCCGGGGCCCCGGGATGCGATGAACCATGTGCAGTTTCAGGTTTGAGTTTGGCAGCTTACCCAACAGCTGGTTCAAGATGCCCACCATCGTGGCACGGAGATCTGGCCCCATGGTGGCCTCAGGAATGCCACAGAGACGCAGGTTGTTCCTCCTGCTCCTGTTCTCACCATCATCCAGCCTGAGTTGGGTTTCCACAAGATGGCGGCGAAAAACTCTGTGCTCAGACTCCAGGGAGGCAATGCGGTCATCAGTAGCAGAGGTGGAGGACTCCAGTACGGTGACCCTCTCCTCCACTGTATCCACCTTCTGGCGCAGGTCATGTAAATCCCTGGAAAGGGAATTCACTATCGAGGCTGCCATTTCCTGCAGGTCTTGTTTGGTGGGGAGACCTGACACAATGTCCCGGAGGGAGCTCTCTGCATGGCTGCCTGACCCCCCTGCCTGCACGGGCTAAGCTGCAGGTCCGAGCAGAGAATCGCAGGAGAGGGGATGAGTGACGGTGACCTCTCTGCTGGCTCGGATGGGTCATCACCTGCTCCCCCCGTCTGTGTAATTTTTTTGCCGGCAGCGGCAGTACTCACCAGGGCTGAGCGCGTCGGCGCCATCTTGGTCACACCAGCGGGGGAAGATGCGACATGCTGCTGCAGAAAATAGTGGTAAATTTTGGGGGACCCCTCTGCACCGCCGTGTCTAGCGGGTGCTCACGGTCTCCCGGAATGAAGTCCCGGCTCTCAAGGGCTGATCAGCGGATCGTACTCCAGACTCCCTTCAGCAGAGCTCCGAAACGAGCATCCTCACGCTGCCATCGCTAAGCCACGCCCCGTGATTGGGTAGTTTGAGTATTGATAACTGAACGGTTACGGATGAATCGAACCTTGCCCTGATAGTCATTTAAAAACCTGGGGATAAACTCTGCTATATATGTTGTGAGGAAGATGGGAAGTTCCTTTATTCTGTCATTTTTGTTCCCTTTTTCTTTTTTGTTTATTTCATCTTTCCTTTCTCTTTTTTCTTCTTTTTCTTTCCTCTTTTTTATTGGTTTCTGTTCTAGTATTGACCTCTACAGTTCTGGTAATTTGAACTGGAATACCATACGTTAATGCTGAGATATAGTTCTGTACTATTTGGGACAATAGTATAAGATATCTTGCTTTGTAACTTTTTGTATGAAAAGCGTAATGTTTTATGATAAAGCCTGTAGTGTGTATTTTTTCTGCCTGTACAAGAAAAGTGAACTTTTGTAATTCTGCATGGTTTTTCAATAAACTTCTTTTCTGATTTAAAAAATATAGCAAACACAGTGTATCAACTAGTGGTAAATACAGAGTTCAATAAACAAGTGCCCATGTGTATCAAAAATTATTCCATTGGTATTCCACCAACTGGATGTGCTATCCACCGTTCCCAGTGATAAAGTATAACAATCCAAATGAAAATGATATTGTCCGCTTACCAACTTTCCGATGATCTCTATATTATAAGAGATTCAATGCATGATATAAGAAAATGCCCGATGCCTGGCCACATCCTCTGTGTCTCCTGACCTCCATGATGGATGGATCCGACAGCTGCAGGCTCTTTCTTTTTTAAATCAGATTTTTTTTATTTTTATACAGCTGCAGGCTCAGCGTCCCAACACCTCTCACTCTGGTCTGACTCCACAGCATCCCAGCACAGCTTGCCTCACTCAGGATGATCACTGTGATGCAGGATAGAGGAAAACAGTAAGAAAGCTCATTCCATATTATGTAAAAAAACAGGGGGTTTATTTAAGCTAAAATATGCACTTACAACAGAGATAATATTAGGCAGTAGAGAGAGGATGATCCAGCATGGAGATCACCAATAAATCTGGATGCTCATCATGTCACAGCTCCCGTCTCATTTCAACATGTTTCCCCTTAACAGGCTACGTCTGTTTTTACATATTATGCAATGAGCTTTCTTTCTGTGTTCCCCTATCCTGCGCACACACCTGAGTGAAGCACAGTGGCCATCCTGAGTGAGGCAAGCTGTGCTGGGACGAGTCCAGAGTAAGAGGTGTTGGGATGCTAAGCCTGCAGCTGTCGGATCCATCCATCTTGGAGGTTAAGAGACACACAGAAGATGTGGCCGGGCATCGAAAATTTTCTTACCTGCGAGTTGGTGGAATATCAATGGAATAATTTTTGATACACATGGACACTTGTTTATTGAACTCTTTATTTACCACTAGTTGATACACTGTTTTCTATATTTTTTGATAAGAGTGTTTCTTTGTTTATGAGACAGCGCGACCTTTTACATTTTCACAATTTTTCCCACCACATATTCATTAATACATTTTAACACTTTGATTGTCAAGGTGCAACAATCACATAGTTCCCGTATGCAGCAGAGTGCCGGTACTAGTGCCTAGTGACGCTCTACCTTCTGGTGTACTGGCGAGCACCAATGGCCTAGTACATCCTGGTCATAGACAAACCAGCACTGCAGTAACACTTGGTGATGTGGCGAGTACCATAAGTGCAGTTCAAGCTGGTGCGGTGGCTAGCACAAGTAGTGCCCCACAGCCACTAAGAATTCAAACGCAGGCCTGTAGAGCCCATAGTGCTCTTCCAGATGCGCTTGCAAATCCTCATTGGCAGCCCACCACTTCTGTTACTAAAGAGAGTGAGTTGCGGTCATATTGGTCCACTAACCCAATTCACCATATGCCCCTGTTCTCTGCTGCCATGGCCACGACAATTGTGATTCCTGCCGATCATGCACTTCAATGACAATGAACTCTACTGTCCTCGGGGTGACCCCGGATATGATCAACTCCACAAAATTCAGCCCCTCCTAAATCACTTGAACCAACAATTTGCAGCCTTGTATATCCCTGAACAAGATGTCTACGATGAGTCCCTGATTACGTTTTTTGGCCACCTTGTTTCCAAGCAGTTTCTCCTGAGCAAGCGTGCCAGATAGGGGGAAAATAGGATTTTTGTACTCACCGTAAAATCCATTTCTCCGAGTTCATGGATGAACACAGCAGCATTGACCTTAGGGTTATATACCTTCCTTCTAGGAGAGACTAGGCAGAAAAACAGCACATTAAGTGTTAAAAACACTTCTCTCAGTACAGCACCTCCCAGGGGGCGTGTCCCCCAGTAACATCCCACTCTCTGGAACATCCAGCCTCAGTTCGTAGACAAGCAGTACAAACAAAAGGAGGGGTGGGTGCTGTGTCCGTCCATGAACTCAGAGAAATGGATTTTATGGTGAGTACAAAAATCCTATTTTCTCTTCCATTCATGGACAGAGACAGCAGCATTGACCTTAGGGACGTCCCCAAGCAGTGTCAAAAAATAAACTGACGCCTGTAAAACCTTGCGGCCAAAGGAGGCATCCGAAGATGCACTCACATCCACCTTGTAAAATTTTGAGAAGGTGTGGATTGACGACCAGGTCGCCGCCTTACATACCTGTAAGACAGACGCTTGATGATGGAAAGCCCAAGAGGCACCAATCGCCCTGGTCGAATGCGCCGTGACCTGAAAGGGAGGCGCCCGCCCCTTTAGGGCATAAGCCTGGAGCACGACCTGTCTGATCTACCTAGAAATGGTGGCCGACGAGACCGACAGACCTTTTTTAGGACCAGTCACCGACACAAACAGTGAGTCCGACTTCCGAAACGGAGCCGTAGCACACAAGTACACCTGTAGGGCCCGAACCACATCCAAGGAATGCAAAGTGGCCTCCTTCGTGTTTTTCGGCCGAGGACATAAGGATGGCAAAACAATGTCCTCATTGATGTGAAAAGCCTAAACAACCTTTGGAAGGAATGATGGCTGCGGCCGCAGCACCACTTTATCCTCATGGATGACCAAGTAAGGAGCCTTGCAAGACAAGGCTGCCAGTTCAGATACCCGTCTGACCGAAGTAATTGCCACCAGAAAAAACACATTCTGAGACAAAGGCAACAAAGGAATCTTTCGAATGTCCTCAAACGTAGCTTCTTGAAGTGCCAAAAGAACTAAATTCAAGTCCCATGGAGGGGCCACATGCCAGACCCCCTGCACAAACGTACGCACCAAGGAGTGCGCCGCCAAGGGTCGCTGAAAGTAAACAGCTAGAGCCGGGATCTGACTCATAACCGTACTTATGGCGAGAGCCTGATCCACTCCACGCTGTAAGAACAGCAGAATCCAGGACATTACGTATGTACGGGGGTGCCACTTCATCTCTTCACACAGAGATGTAGGCCTTCCACGTAGGATGGTAAATCTTTTGTGAAGTAGACTTCTGTGCTCGTAGCATGGTAGAAAACACCGAGCCCGACAGGCCTCGGTCCTTGAACACCTGGCTCTCAACAGCCACGCCGTCAAAGCCAGCAACTGTAAAGCAGGGTGAAAGATAGGACCTTGCGACAGAAGGTCTTCTCTTAGGGGTAGACGCCAGGGAACGTCTGCCACCAGACGCACCAGGTCCGCGTACCAGGGATTGCGCGGCCAATCCGGGGCAATCAGGATTGTTGGTATCCCCTCCGGTTCCACCGTGCACAACAGGCGAGGAAGAAGCTGCAGGGGAGGGAAGGCGTAAATTAGGAGATAGTGACCCCAAGGCGCCACACCAGCGTGTCTGACGTGTCCGCCCACGGGTCCCTCGACCTGGTCACGAATCGTGACACCTTCCGATTGAGACGGGACGCTAAAAGGTCCACGTCTGGAGTGCCCCATTTTTGGCACAGAGTCTGAAACACCTCCGGGTGTAGCGACCATTCCCCTTGGTCTAGCCTTTGGCGACTTAGATAGTCGGCTTGCCAATTCAGCACCCCCGTAATGAACACCGCCGACAGAGCTGGTACGTAGCTTTCGGCCCACCGGAGGATGTGCGCGCCTTCCGTCACTGCAGCCGAGCTTCGTGTGCCCCCCTGATGATTGACATATGCCACAGCCGTGGCGTTGTCGGACTGGATTTTGATCGGTCGACCTTGCAGGCCCAGAGACCACTTGGAGAGACACAACTTGATCAGTTGGAGCTCCAGTACATTGATTGGAAGGCGGGACTCCTCCCGAGTACAGCGCCCCTGGGCTGACTGGACACCCCAGACACCCCCCCAGCCGGAGAGGCTGGCATCCGTCGTGATCACTGTCCAGTGACACGGCAGAAACGATTTCCCGGTCCGGAGTACCGGAGATGTCAGCCAACACACTAGGGAGGACTTGGTCAGTTGACTCACCCGAATCTGGTAATCCAGAGACGAAGGAAGTTTGTTCCAACGTGACAGAATCTCTTTCTGTGACACTCGAGTGTGGAATTGGGCATACGCAACTGCCTCGAAAGAGGCCACCATCAGACCCAGCACTCTCATGCAAAAGCGAAGTGATGCCCATTTCTTGGTCGCCAACCGCTGCACCGCAGATTGCAGAGTCTGCAGTTTTTCCGCTGGGAGGAAAACTCTCGCCTCCGAGGAATCCAGGACCAAACCCAGATATTCCAGCTGCCGAGACGGTACCAGAACTGACTTCTGGCTATTCAGCAGCCAACTGAATTCTCGGAGGGTCTGACAGGTGATAGACACGTCCTCTTCTAATTCTGAGCTTGAGGAAGCTCTCAGAAGAAGGTCGTCCAGGTATCCCACGATAGCGATCCCACGCTGCCGCAGCAGGGCCAGAATCGGGGCGAGCACCTTGGTGAATACCTGTGGTGCCTAAGCCAGGCCGAATGGGAGGGCCACAAATTGGAAGTGCTCCTCCCCGACCGCAAAGCGCAGAAACCTCTGGTGTTTTGCGCATATAGGGATATGCAGGTACATATCCTTGATGTCCAAGGATGCTAGGAAATCCCCCTGATGGAGCACTGCTATTACTGAGCGAATCGACTCCATCCTGAATTTCTGCACTTTGACAAAGCAATTGAGTGCCTTGAGGTCCAGGATTGAACGGACCCCATCCTTCTTGGGGACTACAAACAGATTGGAGTAAAACCCCTGAAACTGTTCCATTGAGAGAACCGGCACAATCACTCCCCTGACCAGCAGATCCTGCAATAACACAAAAAAATCCTCCTGCGCTCTGGTGTTTCGCCAAACCGGGTACAGCAGTATAGTCTAACGGCAAAGTCTGAAGTCTTGCAGCCCTCCACAGAACAAAGGGTGTTCATAAGGCTAAAACAAAAAGAAAAGAAAGGAGGGCACACCGACCTTGTGCATTACCACTTAAAATGTTTAATAAATGGAGCGCATGCGCGGTGCCGAGCGTGATGGCAGCTTGAAGCCGTAGCTCCTTGCACCGCGGGACTATAGCAGCACTTTGGGGGCTATATTCTGCCTTTCGTACCTCTTCAGTAGCACCCCCGACTCCTGAGACGTCCGTGCATGCCGTCGCCCAAGAAGAAAAACTCCAGGAGCCGTTCTCAGATCTCGCTGACACATTACCTTCTCCGAGCTAGAGAACAGTGCAGCATGGCTCAAAATGGCGCGGAGGCCCCACCGCTCTCTCCTGCTCCGTCGTCCGCCTCGGAGGCACCTGTACTCTTCCATCCATCCGACGGTGGTGGTGAGTACCCCCAGCCCTTTCCAAAGCAGACTTGGACTCAAGTTTGGAGGCCATGTATGCCCGACTCGCCTCCAAGTTCCAATCGGAGCTCCACAAAACCTCCCATACCCTGTCACAGGAGATTGCTGCCCTGGGCTCCAGAACAGATCGCTTGGAGAACAAGCACGATGAACTGTCGTTGGCTTTTAATGATCTGAGCAGGGAGCATGAATCACTGCAAGAGGCCTTCTCCCTTATGCAATCGCAAGTCGAGGACCTCGACAATAGAAACAGGCGCCATAACCTGAGGCTGAGGGGGGTTCCCGAGACGGTCACAGACCTGATCCCCACCGCCATTAAACTTTTTAAATCTCTTCTCCCTGACAAAGAGGCCGCTGCGTTCACGTGTAACCTTATCCACAGGGCTCTAAGACCCAAACCTCCTGCAGACAAGCCTCCCAGGGATATTGTGTTATGCATGAAGGACTTTCTGATCAAAGAAGAGGTCCTCAGGGCAGCGAGGAACACTCCCAGGATCATCCTGGATGATTATACGATCCAAATTTATCCAGACGTCTCCCCTGCCACCTTGGATAGACGTCGGGGTATGAAGGAGATCACCGCCCCCCTCCAAGCTGCCAGGATTCGCTATCGCTGGGGTTTCCCCTTCAAGCTGCAGATCCCGCATAATGGGTCTACGTACACTGCCACTAACATCACGGAGGGCCAGGAAATCCTGGTGAAGCTGGGGCTCTTGGATGCTGAAGCCCTACGTCGACCTCCGTTGACCCTGAGACCTTCCCAAATCTGGCATACTTCACCGACCAGGCGAGACAGATGGAGGATACACTATGATGAAGCCTCACCCCGGATCTGATTGAAGTGCTAGCACCTTCTTCTTGTTAAAAGGGACTTATCCACAGGCTTGGTTGACGCTGCACTCTATTTACCATAGAACTGCTTTGCTTGGCTGCTTGTCCCTTGGTGCCGCTTTATGTGGCTCACCCCAGCAATGCAGCGCTATGTTTGCTTTACCCCTACTGGGTATTTTTCCTGTTGCCCCTTTTTTAGTTTGGGCTTTTTGTTTTTTTGTGCGCTCTCGCTGGGTTCGAGGCCTCTGTGCTTCGGTGTAATTGCTTACCTATCGGGACTCCAAAGAATTCCTGATCCCATGTTTTTTTTTTCCATACATGTCCATTTGCCTTCTATTTTTTTTTGTGTATCTCATCTTTTTCTGTTATTTTTCTCCCACCTCATCTATTAATAGGTGGTGATTTCAACCTGGTCGCTAACCCTACTCTTGACAGGTCCTCCTGTGCTAGCGGGTCGGGGGCCTTCCCCAGGCCCTTGACCAGGGGTCTACGTGACCTCCAACTAGTGGACTCCTGGCGGGCTCATAATGTGGGAGCCAGGGAGTACACATTCTGGGCCATATTCTCAAAAAATATCCGCCTGCTGCGCTTAGGGCACTTACACTCCGCTGTCCCAACTTACTGGAGCAGGTGTTGTATTCCCCAAACACTTGCTCCATAAGTTGGGACAGCGGAGTGTAAGTGTCCCGGCGTAGCCTGGCGGATCTCAAAGGGGGCGTCTTCTATTCAAATGAAGCGCGCCCCCGATGCGAAAGAACTGGGCATGCGCCGGGCTGCAAAAAGCCCAGTGCGCATGCTCCAGTTCTCGGCGGAAAACGTCAATGACGCCGACGTGTGCGTCATTGACGTAAAGTCGTATTCAAGAACGACTTACGTAAACGACGTAAACGACGAAAAAACACGAAGGGGACCCGACGCCATCCGTAACATGGCCTACGCGAGACTTGCGGAAATTTAATCCTCCATATAGCAGGACTAAATTTCCGCTTACGCAAACGACGTTAGCGACGGTTACGCGACGCGAACTCGTTCGGGAATCGGCGTAGAAGGATAATTTGCATATGCAAATGACTCCTTCATGTAAATGCCATCTAGCGGCGGCCGGCGTCATTGCATTTAAGATCCGCCAGTGTAAGTGACTTACAGATGGCGGATCTTAAGTGTATCTATGCAAAAATGATTCTGAGAATCAGGAGCATAGATACACTGGCCAAAAAAGGGAGTTACGATGGAGTATCCTGAGATACTCCATCGTAACTTCTATGAGAATATGGCCCTCTATTCCCATCCCCATGACAGTTACTCCAGACTGGACTATGTCTTCTCCACCCCTGTGATCCTGGCAAATTCCTGTGATACCTCAATTCATAGTTGTGTTTAGTCTCACCATAATATAGTTTCCTTCTCCACTGATTTTGCTCCACAATCCCCCTCCTCCTTCACTTGGAGAATTAATGAGGCACTCTTTTCAGATCTGGTGGTGGAGTCAGAGATGTCCCAGGCCATTGACAGTTATGTTACGCTTAATTCCCTCCCTGAGACCCCTGTGACCACAGTCTGGGTGACACACAAGGCAGTGTTGAGAGGTAAATTTATTAGTCTAGCACACAAACAAAACAAATATGATATTCTCCGGCTCACTGGAGAACTTGATCAAATATATAAGAACCCCACTGCACTGTTGCTGGAGGCTACCACGCGTACTATAGAACAGAAGCGTCTGGAATTAGACTCCCTACTTTCAGCTAAAGTGGAAAAGGCCCTTACATGGTCCAAGGCACAGCAATACTTCGTCCACGATGTTTGCCAAGAAGCTGAATCAGTCCCTCCATCCTCCACATGTCTATAAGGTTAGGTCAACTGACCTCTCATCCCCAAGAGGTGTTGGAAATTTTTAAGACATATTACTCCACACTACTGGAGGCCCCTCAATCGACGCCTTCTCAGGCTGCCCCTCAGCTTACCCCTAGACTGGTTAGTCTTTTAAACTCGGTTCTCCAAGGTGGTGTATTTTCTGAGGAAATGCTATTGGCCAATATGTCGCTGATTCCGAAGCCTAATAAGGACCACTCCCTGTCACAGAACTTCTGACCTGTTTCGGTAATAAACAACGATTTAACGATTTTTAGTAGGATTCTGGCTGACAGACTGGGAGGGGTGATTTCCTCCCTGATATCCCCTTTCCAATCGGGTTTTATCCCTCATAGGCTCATTACGGATAATATCCACTTGGCAACGGACGTTATACAGGATGCAAATTTATTCTCCCGAAAACTGTTCCTTTTAGGTCTGGATATTCATAAGGCATTCGACAGTGTGTCTTGGAGCTATGTGTCTCGTCTATTGCAGTGCTATGGTATAGGGGGGGGATTTGTTGCATTAATTTCATGCCCTTTACCTGAATCCTAGCACAAGTATCAAGATCCCGGGATGCAGTTCTAGCTTTTTCCGGCTCGACAGGGGGACTAGGCAGGGCTGCCCCTTGTCCCCACTTATTTTTGCTTTGGCAATCGAGTCACTCGCCGTTGCTATCCTTAGTCATCCAGATATTGTTGGCTATGGCAAATCTGACTCTACTTTTAAATTATGCATGTACGCTGATGACGTACTTTTATTTCTTACTAACTCCTTAGTTTCTTTACCTAGTCTCTTGGACACTCTGTCCTCTTTTGCAGACGTCTCTGGCCTTGCGGTGAACGTTTCTAAATCTGTGGCCCTTTCTGTGGGCTTCCCCCCGGACGAGCTGGAAAAACTCAAACGGACATTTCACTTTACATGGGCTAAATCTAACAACTCCTATTTGGGTGTAAAGCTTCCCGGAGATTTTGTGCAACTCTTTTCTCATAAATACCTCCCGTTGGTTGCTCAACTTAAGCAACTCCTTAGGTCTTGGTCCCAATATAGGATCTAATTTCTGGGTAGGATTACGGCTAGCAAGATGACATTCTTACCTAAGCTCCTTTACTTCTTTGGGGCCCTCCCCATTGCAGTTTCAAGGACCTTCCTCCTGAAATTACAGGCTCACCTGAATAAGTTTATCTGGAACGGTAAGCCCCCTAGGTTTTCTAAACAGGTGCTTTATAGACCATACAGGATGGGGGGGGGGGGGGCTGGGAGTTCCGCAACTCTGGTTGTACTTTTTAGCAAGTAGACTCTCTCAGTTGGCCCAGTGGAACATTAGAAACTCCAGGGTCCCCTGGGTGTGTTTTGAGCAGGACTCGGTTAGACCTCATTATTTGCCTGGTCTATTGTGGTCCTCAAAATCTTTTGCCACTCTTTTGAAAAGTAAGAACCACATTGTCGCCCAGGAGCTGGGGATGTGGGAGAGATTTGGCTCCCATCTGGCCCTCACTTCTAAGATCCCTCCTGGGGCCTCATTTTTAGGGGATCCTAGGTTCCCGACAGCCTTTCATACGCCTGCTTGTTTTAGTTGGTGGACGAGCAACGGTCTGACATCACTGGTGGACTTACTGCACAACGGTAAATTTATCTCATTTTCTCAGCTTCGCACGCTGAAGGATATTCCTTTGAGGGAATACTACAGGTATTTGCAGGTCCGCCACTTTTTTCAGACACACTACGCGGGTGTCCCCTCTGACTCTAGTACGGTCTTTGAAACCCTGTGTTCTACTTCCCCTAGGCAGAAGGGTCTCATCTCCATGTTGTATAGATCCATGGAGGTGGTCGGGAGGGGTTCCATTCTGAAACACATGGCTCAATGGGATCAAGAGATGGGCCTTGGTTATGAATAGAGGGATTGGGATGCTGGCTGGCAGAACCTAAGGAAGTGCACAATTTCCCTTTCAGTTCGGGAGACGGACATTAAATTGTTCACCCGCTGGTATCTCACCCCTCTTCAGTTAAGCAGGATTTTCCCTCAGAGTTCCCCCTTGTGCTTTCGTGGTTGTCCCCTTCAAGGGTCATTTTTACATCTGTTTTGGGACTGCGAGAAATTGCGTCCCACTTGGGAGGTTTTGGATTTGTTGGATAAGCTGGCGGGGAGGCGCATGGCTCTGACACACGCTCATTGTTTGCTATTCGAGAGTATACCAGACACCACTAAACCTCTGATGCGCCTGTTTCATATTATTTGTATAGCAGTCCACTGGACAATTGCGCTCCAATGGAGGTCTAGCACAGTCCCCCTCACACAGGTTATGTCAAGGGTGGACCAAATTATGATCACGGAGAAGATTCACCACACACTTAGAGACACCATACCACTTCACGATGCTAAATGGAACCCCTGGTTTTTGCTACGAATAACAGATTAACCAGAGATTTGTTTTTATATGATTTTCTCCTTTTTTCTTTGTATTTTATTTATTTGTGATTTCTGGATTTTGTGATTAATTTTTGTCTCTTTTTTTTTTGTGTTTCTTTAACTAGCTGTTACTCTTAGTTGTATTCATGACTGTCATTTACCACTGACTTTAGTCATCAGTTTACATTATTGGGCTATACTTTGGATAAGGTGAAACTCCTGCGCTGTCTGTGAATGGAAAAACGAGGGAAGGGAAGGTGAAAGGGGCACTGCTGCAAATACTAAGAAGGTCTACCTTAATAGACAAAAGTGATATATGAAACAAGTAACAGATATCTGCGCTGTGAAAAAATCTTAATTACTACTAAAAAGGTGAATGGAGGAGGGGCACAAGTGACTAGAAACAAACATAAAGTGTTATAATATGATAGCAGTAAAATGAACAATCTCTACATACACAATAGTGATACACATATGATCTGAAAAAATGGAATAAAAATAAAAATAGAAAAGTCCAACAGCAAGGAAAAAACACACACAGTTCTTGATAGATCCGATACAGCCGATGGATGAAGATAAGGGGAAGCACTCAATGGAAGAAGACCCCGCAACCAGAATCTGGTGAGAAAGGTAAGCCGCACACCTTAAAGTCTCACACACACCTCTAGTGGTCCCAGCAGCTCACCTCACGGCTAATGTAAATAGCCTGTTTACAAAACACTTGCATATGAAGTTCTGGTCATTATGGCAGATGTTATGCTTATAGTCCCAGTACAGAGCAGTACATGTAAAACAAGAGAGCATACAGCAGAATGGTGTAATACTGATATATCAGGAAGACTAGCACGTAACCAGCATTGGATGCACTCACATGAATGAAAAAATAAGGGGCTTATCTCCACGAGCAGCGAGCTCGTCAGTGTCCTGCTTCTCGTCTCTCTCCAGGTCTCCCGTATGTCAAGCTGGAGATGCTAAGTGACTCGAGTAGCTGTGTCACAACAAACAAGAAAGAGGGAAGGAGGGCACATCGCATCCAGTAAACAAGGTGAATTTTAATAAAACCAGCATAAAAAACTCACATTTGAGCAGGTAAAACTTGCATAATCTCCACGAGTAGCGAACTCGTATTGCCGTCCGTCGGATGCTAGAGTGTGTCCAGCGCTCCAATCCCGACGCGTATCGTCACACCATGTGACTTCATCACTGATTGATTGATTCATTGATCCCCTGATGAAGTCACGTGGTGTGACGATACGCGTCGGGATTGGAGCGCTGTAGTAATTAAGATTTTTTCACAGCGCAGATATCTGTTACCTGTTTCATTGTGCTATACTTGTTACAACTAGAACATTTTGAGGTCTGTCTATTTTGATATGCACTGTTTTACTAGTCATGTTTACTGTGTGCCTCATCAGTTTGTATGCCATGTCTTGTTTATTTTCAATAAAAACCTTAAGTACATTTTTTTTTAAAATAAAAAACAGAATAAAAAGCAATGGTCCTACTCACAAAAGAATTATAAGTAAGCACTTTTCAGACAGCTGGACTGGACCTCACGGCACCTGCCAGTAGAACTTCAGACATCTGAAGGCTGACACGTTTCTGGGGCATACCCCCTTCTTCAAAGCCTAGATGGTCAGTGATACCTCTCTCCTGCTGCATGTCCTCCTTAATATAGGTATATGTGTGTATGTATGCACATGTGCAAGGGCGGCCCCCAACGCTAATGGCCACTGATTGGCAGGCCCCACCCCTTTCCTCGGAACCCCACCCATCCAGACTGCCACCCCAAAAAGGCATGCACAAGTGTGGTATAGAGGTATAACCTTACCTTGGTGCTGGTCTCCTCCAGCTCTGATTTCTACATGGCTGCCCTCAAACACACATGCTTGGGAGCCAGCCCCCTGTGTGTGAATGTGAGGTAGTTGGGGCCCTGCCCCTTCCTCTGTGGCCCCCTGGCAGACCATGTGTATCCTATCAGCTGCAGCAAGGACAGAGGAGCCAATGCCTCAATAGCTGTACAAGCCCATAAGCAATATGGCCGCCACCTGACTTACTGTTCCAGCAGAAATTACATCTACATGTGATCAGAAGTGACATCATCACAAGGATTCCAGAGAAAGCCCCATATGCTCCCTGAACCAAGGTCACCATTTTAAAGAGCATTT